>NW_017729025.1:32309222-32315344 GCF_001723915.1 Gavialis gangeticus | reverse complement strand
CTGGCTCCTACCCTGGGGGTCTTTAAGAGGAGGCTTGATGCTTACCTAGCTGGGATCATTTGAGCCCAGTTTTTTCTCCTGCCCAGGCAGGGGGTCAGACTTGAAGATCCATAAGGTCCCTTCTGACCCTACTTCTATGATTCTATGATTCTTTTAAATCAATGTTGTAGTCAGGCTGGAGTGTTGTAGCCATGATGATCTGAAAGTATCCAAGAGGCAAGGATTTTTTGTGGTATCTTTTACTGGACCAACTGTATTGTTGGGAGAACCATTGGGCAAGCTTTCAGGCACCAAGCACCCTTCTTCAGGTCTATACAGTTGGTTCAAAAACAAGATAGCACAAAAAATCCTTGCTCCCCTTGAACTCTGTGGGATTTAAACCTCTTGGTTTGGGATTATGGCTAGGATACTCTTTAAAAAAATAGCATTATGAAAGATGCATCACCAAAAACTAAAACATTTTCCCCCTCAGACACTAGCTCAGTGGTTCTCAATGTTTTTAGACCCCAGGCATCACTCATTAGACTGCAGGCACCCCTTAGAAAATGTCAACTTTTAGTTTTCACTTTTTTTTTGACAGCAGAAAAATAATAGAACAAATGCTATCTTGAAAAGAACTCAGATGACAATAGGTCAAAATGTTTTTAAAGCTATGAATTTCTATTTGAAATCTATGGGTTTATCTTGTGAATCATGTGTGCACACCTAATGGTGTTAACATGGCATGGCACCCTGCAGTATCCTTAAAAGGATCTCAAGGCAGCCAAGGGTGCTGCAGCACCCTCATCAAAACCACTGCTGTAGCTCCAAAAGCTAAAATATCTTACCTTACTAACAAGAAGTAGTTGAAGGGATTAAGATTGCTTATTATTTTAAGACATCATAAATATATAAAATGTACTTAGGATCAGAACTAAGTAAGCAATGTTTAAAGGGAGAGAGAAAGCAACAAGGAAAAGCACAGGGCAATGAACTGTGGTGGACACCTGTGACCAGAGTGAGCTGTCACTGGTGGCAGTGGGTCAGGAGTGATAACATCCAAACTAAGTGGAGGGAAACTAAAGTACAAAAAACCCACACCAAATGGTCACACTGGTTACAGTACAGCACCAAAAAACACCAAGCTTTTGTACCTATATATTATAATTTCCAGAATAGCAATGTAAATCCCACGTGCACTTTATTTGCTTAGAATTAAGGTTGCTCAAGTGAAAATCCCACCAATCCAATGACAAGATACTACATGTCTTAGCAGCCAAATATACTCAGTTCTTTAGTGCCTCCCTTATACTACAAACTGTTTTCACCTCTCTCTCTCATTAACACCGTACTATTAGAAGTGTTTATTTTAATATGAACTCATTGGAGAGAAGTTGGGTTTAAGAGAGAGAAGATCTATGCGTGTCAGTTAAGCAGACACACACTGTATTTACATCCAATCAGCATGGGGGGGGGAAAGCCCCTCATCTTAGATTCAGGTACAAAGTGGGTGTGGGTGGGGGGCAGCAGGTGCCTGCTGTGGCTCTGAGCCCAGGTTGTAGCTGGAGTCATAACCACAGCAGCTGCCTGCCCCCCTTTTACTTTCCCCATGCAGGTCCCCCCCTCTCCTCCTTTACTGTCATGTGCAGCTTGGCTCTGGCTCTGGCTGCATCTCTCCAGGGCACAAAGCACATGGAACTCTCTCTTTCCTCGCCAATCAGCAGCACCGATGCTGCTGCCTGGCCCAGCAAGGGCTGCACTTCCATGTGCTGTGCTCTGGGGAGGGAATACAGTCCCAACAGCATCTAATGGTAATGTGGGTGGTGGGAAAGAGGCAGAGACTGGAAAGTGTGTGGCAGAAGGTGGGGGGGGAGGCTGGGGTGCAGGTGGTAGGGGGCAGGAAGGCTGCAGGGGGGAAGAAGTGGGGCAGCAGTGGGCAAGGAGGCTACCTGACCCCCACCAACCCAATCCCCTGGCAAATGCTGCTGTAGCAGTGGGAAGAGGGGGCAGGGGGTCAATACTGCTCCTCACTTCTTGTAAGGTAAAGATAACCCTCCCATACTTAGATTCTATACCTGGAAAATTATAACACATTTATCCATTTTCCATGTATAGAATCTAATTATTGTGAGGTTGTCTTAAATTCAGGGTCATCTTAAATTTGAGTAAATATGAAATTTGTACACATTTTGCCTGTCTTGATAGATACTTCTATAAAGTGAACAAGTAAGTACGATTAAATATATCAGATGAGACTGAAGCAGAGATTGGCCTGAACTGTAGAGTTGTCATTCTGGTGCCAGGGTAACATAGTCTGATTCAAATAAATTAAGAGTCTCATTGAGTTCAGATCAGGTGGCTCTGAATTAGGCTCCGTGAGAAGAAAGCAGGCAGTGTTGCTGCATATGCCGTACATTTTCTGTGAGAAAACTAAGCTCCCTCTTCTCCACAACTATCAATCTAGCATCATTCATAGGCACCAACTCCTCCCCCCAAGAAGTTAGAAACAGAGTTTCTACCAATTAGCTTTCTTTGGTTTCTAGTTCTAATGGGAAAATATCTGACCTTTCCCCATATGTGGAGGGCCTAAAAGTATTTTGTAGACACAACATAAGCTTTCCTTTTCTAGTTCTATGATGTTCTATGATATTTTTAAAGAAGCAGAGATGAGCCAAAAGGCTTAATCTCATGTCTTAACTTGCTTCATTACTTTGTTCAATAGTATCTAATCCTTGAATTATTTATCTCCTTACCAGTTCCTACAGGAGAGCTTCCAGATGTATTTTACTTTTAAAAGTATGATTTTTAAATATTTGTTTTTCTATAAATCAATGAATAATATAGCACAATTTATTCATTCTTGCCTACAAGATAGTTCCGCAATATCTGGATTTATAATGTAATATCTAAACACCTGACTGGCAGGTGAAATGTTGAGTCTAAATTAGTTTCTGCAAAGACTTCATTCCATTGGCAAAACAGTCAGTGATGTAATATCTCATTTGGTTTTTGTTACAAATGAGCTTTATGGCCAAATTATAGAACCAAATAAAGGGCTTCCAGTTTAGCCATTCCCTGATCCTGCTGTGAGCAGGAGGTTGTTCTAGACGAGCTTTTTAGGTAACTTCCTACCTTATTTTTCCAGGAATCTGTGATGAAAAATACATCTCTGAAAGGCTGTAAGCCTCCCCCCAAAATAGCGGTAAACTCTTCCTAAAACAAGTATGGTCAAACAGAGATTTCTATTTCTTACAAATTATTAAATATTTATTTTGTTCCAGTCAATTGCATCAGCTGAAGAAGACCATTCTACTAAATTTGCTCTTTCAGTCTGTTGGCAGACTCTACACATTTGTTGGCATCCGCTTTGCTCATAGGAAAGAAAACTTTGTATGAAGTAGTGCAGATAGATGTAGTAGGCATCTCAAACTCCACAGGCTCTCCTCATGGTAATGAGAAGGTTATTGGAAACACCCAGTTTTTTATTATTTATATTATTTAAGAGGCTACCTGTGGTTTGCTTTGTTCATCTCATCAAATTAAATAATGGATCAAGCCACAACGTGAGCTTATGGAACCATCTTTTTTAGAAAAAGTCAAAGGAAGGGGTAGTGGAAGGCTCCTAAATGAATCCTTCCATGATCTGCTAGAATACAAGAAGATCCTCCTGCCTGAGCTGAAATAGCATGTCAGGCCACAATTTATGAAACACAAGAAGAGGAAGTAGAGTAAATGGATTACACTTTAAAAGAAAGCCTTCTTGATACATAAGTCAGTACATGACTGTGACAGCTACCTTGCAAATGGAGTAACTTATCTGTTTTCCCTGGTCCCTTGGGGTCAGAGTTGCTTGTTACGATCTTCCCTGGTTCCTGCTTCACTTCCTTTTCTCATCTGCCACGACTTGATTTTTCAAAGTTTACATTTGGGGGGAGGGTAGCGGAATCAGGATCAATCTTATGTTATGAATATTCCCAAGACTTCTCGCTTTTGCAAGCAGCCAGTTACTCATGCATTAGGAAGTCTTGTTGGGGCTCACCTTCAGCAGTCCAGGCCCTGTACTGTCAGTCCTTTCTAGGCACTGGGCTCACTGGCTCTATCTCTACCCTGTTGAGGCATTGATAGGACCTCCTCCATCCCTTTGATAGTCTCAAAACCAAACCTCCATTTTTTTTTTCAGTTCTTAAAAAAAGAAAAAGAAAACAACCAAGTATCCACTTAATAACGTAAAAATCATCTGTCTCTGATGTGGCACAAAGGTAATGAAGAAAGCAAAAGGTTCTGTACTTTCAGATAGGGATGTCCCTCTCCCTCCATACTTCAGTCTCACCAGCCAGCTGTTTTCACTTCTTGGCAGTCCCTCCCTACTTCCCTGCAGCCTAATCTTTTTGCTACAGCTTCAGGGCTTCTCACCGCCATTTCACCCATGGACACTGACTCCAGTCCTATACAGATGCAATTCTCCCCTCTCTTCTAGTCCCCAGGCCAGGGATTTAAATAGCCAGGTGTCACACTCAGTCTCAATTGCCAGCACCTGTGATTGAGCTACTAATGACTTGATTTACTAGCCATTTTGCCACCCACTGTCTTATCCCTTAAAGGGACCAGTCCTTTATTCTCTAGCCTGTCTCCCTTTCGCTAGTCTCTTACCTTTAACCCCTCTGACTTCTGTCCCTCCATTCCTCTTTTGTGTCCATCCAGTAACAGGTTCCTTGTTACAATGACATATAAACATACCTATGTCTTTTGGGGTATTAGGTGTTACATGTTGTTGTCTTATAAGCAGGGACTTACTGAAATTACAATTGCATGATTTTCACAGAAACTGAGATTTTGGATGGGCTCCATGAAAAGTGGTGGGCTCACCGCAAAAAACCCCAACCTTACCAGCAAGGAGAATAAAGGCCACAAAGCCCTGCAGTCTTAGAGCACAGAGGGAAAGCAGAGGTTGGGGGGCAGGGGGTGGAGGGCGGGATGGGAAGCTCGCAATAGGAGTTGCAGAGGTGGCCTCTGTGCCATGTGGCAATCTGCAGGGTGGGACTGCATAGGTGGGCCCTGCCACACTCAGCCCATGAAAATGGCAGCCAGCCCTGGGATCCACTATGAAACTGGGTGGCCGTTTCCTCAAGTTTGGTAGTCCCCTTACTTATGAGTATATTGATTATATGAGCAGTTACTGAAGCAGATCATGCATTTTAGAAGCAAATCCCTGGACTCAGAACTTGTCACTGAGGCTACGTAGTTATGTGAAATTCTCCCCTCAGGTTCTGGAGCTGCTGAATTCTCACAGCATCCTCAGTGGACAGACCCTGCCATGGTGGTGAAAGAACCAGAGGACCTACAAAGATAAAATGCCTCCAGGGAACACATAGGTATGACTTCTCCTTTTGGAAAGGCACGATATACACCCCCGCTGCAAGGGGCCAGTTTCTGGGGTTTCATTCCATATACCCACAATGGACACGTCCAGATGACCATGCACATGCCTCCTGCAGCATCCCAAACCAGCTTGAGATGCTGCAAGAGGCACACTGCAAATGAAAAAAATGTTCCCCTCACTGCATATTTGCAGCTCAGGCTCAAAAATTAATAGCTGGATATCCAGGTATCAAAAAATACCCTGGGGGGGAAAAAGCGGGGCAGGGCATGGTCCCAGACTAAGTGTCACAGGTGGTGTGGGCAGAAGGCTCCTGCCCTGCCATCACTCAATATAAAAGAGAGGGAAACCAAGAACAAAAGCACAAAAGGGGGCAGTGAACCCAATGCGGGCAGGCTGGCGCAGTGAAGGGAGCGGGGGGCTGAAGCACAGTGAGTTACAGCCCCATAGGAAACTGGGTGGGCTCTCCAGTGGGTGGGAATCCAGTGCAGGTGCAGTGCCAGGTGGTGCGATGAGGAACCCCCTCCCTCCCCACGCTCCTGAGGAGAGGAGGCAATGGCAGTACAGGCAGCAGCAGCAGCAGTGGTGGCACTAGCAGCTCTCTGGTGCAGCCATTCAAGGCGTGTTTCAGGTGAAGGTGAGGTGAAAGTGAAGGTGAGGGCGAGGGTGGCCTGCCAAGGCAGCTGGGGCAGGCAAAAGGCACGCTTAGGCACTTGCAGTGGTGGTGGGGAGGCTCCCACAGGTAGCACAGGCTCCCTCCCTGGAC
>NW_017729025.1:32303123-32304222 GCF_001723915.1 Gavialis gangeticus | reverse complement strand
AGGCAGCTGGGGCAGGCAAAAGGCACGCTTAGGCACTTGCAGTGGTGGTGGGGAGGCTCCCACAGGTAGCACAGGCTCCCTCCCTGGACTCTCCCCTGTCGGTGGCTCAGTGGTGGGCTCGGCAGCAGGCAGAAACAAGGGTGCGGAAGCTGGGGTGCGGTGCTGGGATGCGGTGCAGTGTGGTGGGGATCTGGTGCCCCCCACCAGGCAACTTCTTATACTGCTGAGGCCAGCACAGCAGGTTTTTTATATTGCTGGGGCCAGCACCTGTGCTGGCCCCAGGCTCTACCTTCCCCTGGCTGCAGATGCAGGAGAAGCCAGGCAGGGTTATTTTGCCCCAAGTGGCACAACTTGCCCCATACCAAAGTGCACGTCCGGGCACATGCGCTCAGGCAAAAATCCCCGGCTCAAATCTGTGCCGCTCCTATTTGAGTTGCTGCAAGCGCACAAGCCTGCATGTGTGGATGTGCCCAATAAAGTTCACTAGGGATGCAATGACGATCCACATACAGTGGCTCAAGGCAGTGTCTGCACTAAAGAAATTATTTCCCGGCTGCATGTGGGCTGTACTTATCACAAACCTATACGATACCTTACAAGCAGTGGGGAGCAGTGGAGCAGTATCCTTCCTCTGTGTGTGCGAGAAGTAAAACATTAAGGTCCCAGGTTGATTTTGGGCACAAGCCCAGCAGAAAAATGTCAGGAAGTAAGGAGTAAGTCATGCTCATGTCAGTGGCTTTTTCAAGTGGAATATTTAGTATGAATGTGCATTTCCTTTTTAGCAGTGATACAGTTTAACTAAGTACCAGTTTGGGCCAGGAACAGGAAGCTAGCATTTAATGTTAAAAAGGAAAAAGTTAGAAAGACAGAAAAGTGTTCTGTACCCAGATATACTGACCTTATGTTCTCATCTGTACTTTGTGTTACATCTTATTAAAAGACTTGGAGATACCTTTTCTTTCCTGTGTTCATAAGATTGTGGTATTTAAGCATGGATGACATCTTTACCCCCCTTCCCATCAACCATGCAGCCACCTCCAAGCCTGGAGGATCTTTCCCATTTTTCACTCCAGCAACCCCCTCTCTGGCAACATCTGTC
>NW_017729025.1:32297634-32298123 GCF_001723915.1 Gavialis gangeticus | reverse complement strand
TAGTTTAGTGTGCTTTAGCAGCCACCATCTCTCTCTCCATTACTTCCTGTCACGTACCCATGTCTACTACTACAAATCAATCACAAACCTCTTTGTAATAAAATGGCGTAAACGTCTCTTAAAAATAATACAATAATTAAAAAAAAAGATTACAGCAAGATCTAAAGAAATAAGATAAGTCTTGCATTTCAAACATTCAGGCCTGTTAAAAAATTGACATCAAGCATTGTGTATGTTCCTTGGAGAGGGTCTTCAGTACTATGTATCTCATGGGTGTCATTGGATGTAATTGTTGCCATGCTAAATATTCATGTATGAATAGTCTGGAATAAATTCTCTCATAAATTGACAGAGGGCAAGTTAGAACTGTCCTTGAGTCTCTCATCTGCATCCTCATTTTTGAAAAACTGTCTAGTTTGTGTGTGTGTGTGTGTGTGTGTGTGTGTGTGTGTGCAAAATCAACTTGGTTAATTTGAAGAGAGAAAGCTA
>NW_017729025.1:32283938-32297565 GCF_001723915.1 Gavialis gangeticus | reverse complement strand
CTTGGTTAATTTGAAGAGAGAAAGCTATTCCCTCTGCAATGGACAGGATGTTTGTTATAAACAGTACTAACAGGTTATTTGCACCAGGCGAGTTGTGCAAAGTGAAGAATAATTTAAAACATTTTTTAATGATGGTAGTAGTTCTTTTAGGACAGTGCTTATTGCCCTCAGCTGAGATCAGAGTCCTAAACTATTAATACATAAAAAGAGATAGTCCTTGCCATAAAGAACTTATGGTCTAAATAAGCAAGGCTGACAAAGAGGTAGAGAAAAAATGTTCTGTTAAGCTCATTTTAAAGACAAGGGGGAGAGGTACAGAGATAATATACAGAGATGAAGTGACAGGACAGGCTTACACAAAGTCTACAGAAGAGCCAGGAACAGAACTCACATCTCTTGTCCAGTGTCTTACCCACAAAACCATCCTTTTTTCTTTTCTCTTCAGTAACACTTTGACATGACAAGCTGTGCAAGAAGAGCTAAAGTGTAAGAGGAGGGCAGGCTCCTCTGGTACCTTCCTAATTTCCAACTGCTCAGGTCACTAGATTTGCATTTTATTCTTTGCATCCATTTATTGTGTCCTAATTTGGGGCCAGGTTGCAAAATAACATGATATTTTCCTTCCTATCTTTCTTCTCCCAAAGGTCTTCATTGGGATTCTTTTCTTCATTAGTTTTTGGTGAAATATCACTTCTACTATCTAAAGGAAATCTCTTCTTCACACATCTCTGTGTTCTAGGCGCTGGAATGAATAGAAAATACCTCTCCCTTGTGATCATTGTTCTTTCTCCCATAGTTGTTTTCCTGGCTTGCACTGTGCTCTGTGTCCCACTCCCTCACTCTAGTTCATGGTCACAGATTCTGTATTTAGTTGTTTGTCTTAATTTTGCACCTTTCACTAGGCTGAGGCCATCTACCATGGGATGTTGTTGTCCAGGGATCTGAAGGACCAAAACTTGCTGTTTTTCTCTTCTAAGTGTATGTGCAATTGTATTCATTTTGAGCATTCTTCAGCTGGTTCAGATTGTCTGCTCCAGCAGTAATTCTTCAGGGTAGATGATAGTCAGCCTTTGCTGACTATGTTGCCTTTGCTACTTAGCAAACTCTTTAACTTTTTGATCATCCAACAGCTCTGCTTGCCTTAATAGCTGCCACAACCTCCCCTATTCTCTAACCTTGTCTTCTTCCTCTCTGACCAGACAGAGTGCTGTTCATAGCTAGGAAGACCCAGGCTGCTCCTAGCAACAGACTGCTTGCTATTGCTCTCAGCTCCCTTTAACAGTGAGACACTCTTCTCTGAACACTAGTTTCTAGTGTCTTTTCAGCCCATACTATAAATGCTCCCACCACTGCAGGAACCTGGAAGGGTCAAGACTATGAAACAATCTACTACTATTGGTAACACCATTCTCAACACTGAGCTCCATCAATGGGCAAGTAGTTTTTAGGATAACAGCTGCATGAGACAAAAACTGGGGAAGGGGTACCCCAGTCATTGCGATGTTCTGTAAACCCATGATTGTGGGACAAAAGGATGTTTGGCAAGTGTTCATGTGGTTTGTCTGATATCTGTGCAGAAGAAGCAGAAGAAGGAGGGAGGAAGAGAGAGAGATTCTGTAATACTAGTAGGGTGTCTGGACATTCTTGTGATAGTTTGATCTAGTCCTCAGGCACACAGACACCATATTTACTGAAATCCATGACAAGTTTGAATTTAACATGACCCCTCCCTCCCAATAATTAGATTCTATATATAGAAAATGTATACATTTATTATATATTGTAGAAACTGCTGTATTTACTTGAATCTAAGATGATCCTGAATTTAAGATGACCCCCTAAATAATTAGATTCTATACCTGAAACATTTATAAATTTGTTATAATTTTCCATGTACAGAATCTAATTATTGGAGGGTTGTCTTTTAATTCATACCTGCAACTGCTGCAGGGGTACAGGCAGGAGGGAACAGGTATCCTCTCATTCCCCCTCTGCTACTCTTCCTGCCCCTAGCCCCCCACCTCTGCTCTTCCCCTTTCCGCACAACCTCCGTTCCCTCATTCCCCCATTAGCCTCTGCTCTCCCCCCACGCTGGCAGACTCCATACCCATTCTAGCCTGGGACATGGAGCATGGCCCGAGCCCAGTCCTCACAGCAGCCAGGTGGGCTGCATGCCACTGCTATGGGGCAGGGCTCAGGCTGTGCTCAGTGCCTCAGGCTGCAGCATGCATGGAGCTTGTTGGTGTGGAGCAAGGGAGAGAGAGGGGCAGGTTGGGGAGCAGAGGTTGATTGTGGGGGTGGGGAGATGGAGAGAAGAGGCTGCAGGAGGGACATGGTGGAGTGCAGAGGCAGTAGAGTGGGGGGAGCAGGCAGCAGGTGCAGCTAGGGCTCTGACCCCACGTAAGGGCTGGAGCCCCAGCTGCCATAGCTGCCTGCCCCCTGCCCTACCCTTGTCTCAATTCTAAGACAGGGGACTTTTCCCCACCCACATTAAATAGGGGAGGAAACCTCAACTTAGAATTGAGTAAATACAGTAATTATTGGAGGGTTGTCTTAAACTTCTCCCTCTAATTGATGTAGCAGGGATGCAGGTAACTGGGGAGGGGTCAGCTGGCAGGAGGGGGCAGACGACCCCCTTGCCTTTTGTCTTCCCCCTTCGCTTCTTCCCCCTGCAGCCTGCCTGCCCATACCCATGATGTCTGTCCCCCCTGCGACCTGCACCCCCTCGTGCCTGTCCCCTGCAGTTTGTGCCCCCACCCTGCTCCTCAGAGCTTCTGCCTCCTTCACCCCTCCTTACTGTCAGGCATGGCTCTGGCTCCATTCTCTGCAGGCACAGAGCACATGGAAACACAGCCCCTGCCTGGCCATCCAGCAGCATCCCTGGGACAGAGCTGCACTGCTGCTGACTGGCCAGGCAGGAGACAGGGCCTCCATGTGTCCTGGGCCCCAGGAGGGAATGGAGCAGGAGCTGGAGCCAGAGTCACGCTTGATAGTAAGTGGGGGGAAGCAGGCAGAGGCTTCAGGGCCAGATGAGGGAGAGTAGAGCTACAGAGGGCAAGCAGAGGGTGGAGGCAGGCAGCTGGTATTGTTCTGTCCCTGATCTGGGCTCGGGGCCGGGACTTAGAGCTGCAGCATCTGCCTATTCCCCATCCTTCACCTTGTACTTGAATCAAAGATGAGGTATTTCCTCCCTCCGATGCTAAATGGGGAAAAAAAACGTGGATTTGAGTAAATATAGTATATTGCTAGACTGAAGCATCTACAAGAATGGACCTATGGATATATTGCACGTGGCCCACAATATAACCCACTAGACTATCTGGATGAATGACAGACTCTTCTCAGAAAAGGCATAGGACAGGATTATCTGGAAGACTCCAGGCCATTTTTAGATTGATGTACACTGGCAGAACAGGGTGTAGAAAATGGCACAGCACAATGCTGCCAAATTGGTTATAGACAGGCAGCCTCCCTCACCATCCTCTATTTTCCCGCACCCCACAAAAAATATTGCAGCTGGAGTAGAACCCTAAGAGGACATGATGCTCATTTTGTAAATCAAGGGGGAAAATGCATCTCTTCCACCAAACTTTCAGCATGTAAAAAGGCGTCTGGTGTGCAGTCTGACTCTCTGCTGTTTGTCTTTCACTGCTGAGGCAGCACTTCCTGTGGCGGTGCCTCCTGTCTGTCATTCAGAAGCCATACAAGCACAGTGACAAATGAAAGGCAGACTGCAAGTTTGAGATGGTGCTACTACTAATGTTCATGGGGCATCTGTCCAAGGACATCAAGGGGACATTCATACATGCCACTTACCCTAAAAAAAATTGCTTGGCCTTACAAAGAGCTTCCTGAATTGGTTCCCTGATGCAGAAAAGGATGGTATTTTAAATTAAAAAGCTTTAAGTGACTTTAAGTGAAGTCTTGAACAAAGAATTGAATATAAGGGTGAAGTTACACTTTACACTTAGACCACAACTAATCTGTGGAACGTTAATTGGTGTTAAAGTTAGAATGTGCTGTGAGCAGCCCCACATTGAGTTAACATCACTTGCCACCTGCACAGCTCTGACTTGCCACCAGAAGGCTGTTGAGCAGGGTTGTGCCTAGGAGCCAGGACACCTAGGCTCTGTCCCTACCCTAGGTGTGGCATGGGGCTGAGAACGGTGCATCCTGGGATGCTGAAGAACTGAAAAATTGCTTGTTTTATCTGTGTGGAGCAGACTGAAGTTACCCTGATGCAAGCTAGGTAGTATGGCCCAGAGTTAACCCTTGCCTGGAGTGGTGTGACTTTGAGATGCTCAGAGGGCACTTAGCATGAGTTAATGATCTTTAACATGAGGACTGTCACATTTTAACAGCTCTTAGTATGGTCTAAATGTAATGTGTAACTTCACTCTAAGATTAGGCTTTAGAACTCAGACATAAGGGGCATTTATACACATACTTTTTGGTCCTGCGACATGCTCACGATCCACTGCTTTGGAGCAGACTCAATTAATCGAGTCTGCTCTGACTGTGAGCTGATGCGCACTGCGCTGCATCACATGCAATTGTATAAGAGGTGAATTGTGCATTGGTGTGCAGAAAATGGTGGTGGTGAGCTTTTGAATTAAAGCACCTGCTATGTGTTTTAGTTCAAAGGTGTGCCACCACCATTTTTTCAGTGCTGACATGCATTTTGCTGCTTATACAACTGCAACTGCTTTGAAAAGCACCCAGTACTGCAGCCCTTTCATCTGTAAAAATGCCCGATGTTCTGAATCACTATCCATCCCCTTGCCCCAGGGGTTATCAGTTAATTGTTAACCTATATCCCAGTCAACCCTTAACCTGCCCTGAAGGTCCAGCTATTCTGGGCAGTTAGAAGGGTGGAGCCAATTTAGGGTGTTCCCCCCCACCCCAGGAAAAGAGCAAGGGTTTTCCAAATCCTCCTTTGATGGATACTGAGGCCTTTGCTCCTTCACGTTTTGTTGAAGGTCTATGAATAGTAAGGTTAAGAATTGTTTAATTATTAAAAAGAGAAGCTCAGGCAGATTCACAGATGTAGAACAGAATTGCCCTGTCTCCATCAAAGAGGTGGCATGGTAACACTTCCTGGGTGACAAAAATAGCATGCAAAATGTGGGCGGGGGGGTAAGGAGAGAGCAGTGGATGAGTGCCTGACCTAACCATGGAGTTATCTGTGTAAACAGACTTGGTTCTTGAGGTGAGGTGGTAAGATATATTTTTTTAATTATTGAGCTGTGTACACATTATAAAACCATTACAGCACCAACGAATATTAAATTCCAAATTACAAATACCAGCTTATACAAAGGGGTAATAAAATAAATAATACATTAACTAGCTACAATACTCTATATTCATAGACAGTAATGGAACCATATACATCAGAGGCTATAAAAATGCATACATTAAACAGGGTGCACAGTGGTACTGAGGGTTCATCGTGATCCTTCCTGATTGCATGAAGGACTATTAGTGCTGGGGGTTGGGAGCTGTATTTGCCACTTAAGCCGTTATTGATTGAGAGAGAGAAACACAAACCTCATAGACCAGGGCAGCAGGAAAAAGGGTGAGAACTTTGCTTGACACAACACATTAACACTGTAAACAAAGTGAGCTCTGAAGGTTATTATGCATGACCGCTGCGTCCTGTATTGCAGGACATGCCCATGATATAGCACATCACCAGAGAGAAGAATCTTGCTTGCGGGTAGAGGCACAGGAATGTTTAAGCCTGTCAGTTTGATGGAGAAGGCTTCCTGAGCTACACTCATCCCACAGATGCAGTGGAATTACCCCAGGGATGCATGTGGCTTAGCATCTCAGAGAAAAACAGCTATCATAGACCAGATCCTAGGCTGCGCCCTTACAGAAGGCACTGCATAACATGCAAGGTCCAGGCAGTGAGAGGGCGAAAAGTATCTTTTTTGTTGCCTTTACATGCTCTAAATTCTTCACTGGCTGGATTTAAATTGAAGTTTTCATGTTCCCCCATGATCAATCAATATGTTTATATATCTTGTTCAGTCTATTGGGTTTTCCCAGATCCTGGACCAAGCAGTGGCCAAGTAAAAGGTTACATAGTAAAGTGGGCATATAACATCATAAAAAGGTACAGAATTCTTAGCGCAAGCCTGTAACAGCTGCTGCACTTCGTATAGCAAAAAGACCCTCCTTCCCATTGTTGTCTTGCTTGCCTCAGTAGGATTGTGCCTCAGACTTGGATTTGTGTTTCTGCATAGTAACAGATCAGTTTTCTGAAGACTTTCTGTCAGAAGCATTCAGTGGGACTGTTCACTGGAGTGGAAAAGTTTTCTGAATCTGGCCCATCATTTGTAAAACCCTTAGTGATCCTCTGGAAAGAATTACTATTTCATCTATCTAGACTCTTTCCCTTGAAGACTTGACTGGGTCCTGTTAATGGCTTCTTTCTAATTTGGCATGACTGCCATCCCAGAAATTGTTGTTTATTAGGTGTAGGAAGGCAGCCCTAGAGAAGATTCCCTTTGCCTACTTGACACAAGTGAAGACAAACTTCATTTGATAGCATTATTCATGTGCTCCCCTCTCATCGTTCATTACCAGGTGATTATTCTTTAAAAGTGACAGATCTTCTTTCAAAATACACAAGTGAAAGAAAAAGAACATCACAGAAGGGGGGGAGGGCAACAATTGAGAGACTAAGATTTTCACATAGTTAAATGTTGTGATCAGAACTCACATGTACAGTCAGCAAGGTCCTCTCTTGACATAGATCTTCATGACTCCATTGATGATTTACACCATCTGAGGAGCTAGCCTGTTGGTAAATTAATGCCAGATGAGATGAAGCTTTCATCCTTGCCTCTGTTTTCCTGCATCTGTTTGAGATGTGTGTCTGAATTATACTCAGGCTACAAACAGATACTACACTTGTCCCAGGAGAAGCCATTTTATTGCAGGACAAAGTGCAATCATTCAGACATCCAAGACCATTGCCCTGAGTCAAACCCAAAAAAGAGTCATTGGATATGATGTGCTAGCAGTATACTGTGGGACTTCATGGAGTGCATCTGAACAGTTGTCCTAAGATTGCATCCTTAAAGCAATGGTAGAAAAGTGACTGCATTCAGCCACTCACTAAACTCTGACTGAAAGGGTAATGTTTGTACACTCCTATCCTTGGACTTTTCTGTTCTGGGACAAACACAGGAAAAACTTACCCTGGGATAAATGCAGCATCTATTCCTAGCCTAGATGAAACCACAATCCTCTTTTTTGCTGCTTTCTATCTTGGGGCAGATCCTGAGCTCATAGACCAGGTCTGGAGTAATTCTACTTCCATGGAATTTCTCTTCATTTATGTCAGGGCAACTGAGATCAGAATCTCTGGTTCCCCGTCCCTTTCACTCACTCACACACATAAAAATTCATTGTATTTAATTGTTAGCTTAATAAAAACAAAATTTCAGTGCCAATTTCTTTTGACATTTATTTACTGGGCACATGCAGCACTATCCTTAGATGCTATTGGATTTAAGCTGGCTTCAGCGGATTGAACACCTACCCCATACTTAAGTCCTATATAATTTAACCGATCAGAAGGGTTCCAGAAAGTGTTTTACCCTTGACGGTGACCTGTATTACAATTAAAGCTTATGATGTGGGTTTCTTATTCGCCCAAGGAGACAACAAGTTTTGCTATGTAATTTGAGAAGCACTTACAATACTGCTATCCATGTTGTAAGCTGATTATAAATAAAAGTTCAGCACAATTGTTTCCATCAGAAAAATCAGAATTCACAGTCAAATAAAGTGTACAACCCTGATGTGTAGTTGCTTCTTACTGCTACTGTACATAAATCAGATCCTGCTTAGCAACTGCTGCATATCATGTTTATTAAACACCTTCTGCTTATTACAGAAGAGGGTACTAAAAATCCTTCATGAAAATCTCTCAAACATCTTTTTACATCTCAGATATTTTTAAGGTCTAATTTTAGTGAACAGAATCCTTCTGCAGAAGAGGTACTTTGGGTGCTCTGAACATGTGCTTCTCATGCAAGTCAGTCACATGGAAAGTTTTCTCAGTTTACAAACCAAACAATTTGTATTGTGCTGTTGCTTTAGTCCTTGGGCTCAGCACATAATAAGGAGAATTACACTTCCTTCTTTAGATACCAGTGAGTGTTGTGTTTTGAGTAATCTATTTATGAGTCTGTAGATGAATCTGAAAAATAATTGTAAGTAAGTTCACCTAGATGTGCAAACTAGAGTAAGCAATAATTCATCAGAGAAAAAGCCTACTGCGTGATCAGAGAGATCCTTGGTGCAGAGTAGTGTTATTGAGCAGTTTTTTAGAGCTGATGAACTGTTTCACAAGTGAAACACATCACAAATACAACAAGACTTTTAAAGGGGTTCAGGCTATGCTGAGCATTGATAGGTTGACAGTATTTGGCTGATTGAGTTGACAATCAATAGCATAACAGAATGAGGAGCTAATTTTAAAATGTCAGGCCTTGTTTCAATGAGAAAGTTAGAAAAGAGGCACAACAGAAATAAATCAGCTGCAGGATAACCCACGATCACCTCTTGATTAAACTGGCTAACTGCGGCCTTGACATCACCATGATCTGCTGGCTGGGGAACTGGCTCTGTGATAGTACCCAGTGGTGGTGGTCAACGGGAGCCAATCGTCTTGGTGTGCTGTGACCAGTGGGGTCCCACAAGGCTCTGTCCTAGGGCCTATACTGTTTAACATCTTCATCAATGATGTGGACATTGGTGTCAGAAGCAGACTGGCCAAGTTCGCTGACGACACCAAACTCTGGGGTAAAGCATCCACACCTGAGGACAGGAGGGTGATCCAGGCGGATCTGGACAGACTCATGAAATGGGTGGACGAGAACCTGATGTTGTTCAACATCGAAAAATGCAAGGTTCTCCACCTTGGGAGGAAAAACCTGCACCGTGCTTATAGGCTCGGCAGTGCTATGCTGGTTAGCACTACAGATGAAAGGGACTTGGGGGTCATGGTTGACCACAAGATGAACATGAGCCTGCAATGTGATGCTGCGGCTAGTAAAGCAAGCAAAACGCTGGCTTGCGTCCATAGATGCTTCTCAAGCAAATCCCGAGACGTCATTATCCCGTTGCACTCGGCCTTGGTGAGGCCGCAGCTGGAGTACTGTATCCAGTTTTGGGCTCCACAATTCAAATAGGATGTGGAGAAGCTTGAGAGAGTGCAGAGGAGAGCCATGCGCATGATCAGAGGTCAGGAAAACAGACCTTATGATGAGAGGCTGAGAGCCATGGGACTCTTCAGCCTGGAAAAGAGTGGGCTCCGGAGTGATCTGGTGGCCACCTATAAGTTTATCGGGGTGCTCATCAGGATCTGCGGGAATGACTGTTCACCAGAGCCCCTCAAGGGATGTCAAGATCTAACGGTCACAAACTCCACTGTGACTGGTTCAAGCTGGACATAAGAAAGAACTTCTTCACTGTCCGAGCCCCCAAGGTTTGGAACAGACTGCTGCCAGAGGTGGTTCAAGCACCCACTTTGAATGCCTTCAAAACACATTTGGATGCTTATCTTGCTGGGATCCTATGATCCCTGCTGACTTCCTGCCCCTGGGGCAGGGGGCTGAACTCGATGATCCTCTGGGGTCCCTTCCAGCCCAAATGTCTATGAAATCTATGAAATCATCCTCATTCCTTTCTCCTTTTCCTTTCCTGCCCTACACAAGTCTCCTGTTCTACGATGCTGAGTCTCTGAACTTCATTTCCATTTCTTTCTCATGGATACAAAGGCCAAGCCTCAATATTCAAATTACTTAGTCTTTCTGAAGCTTTGGACAAGTCAACCACAATATGCAGCTGATGTGCCTACAGACCTAGAAGTCTATAAAGGCCTCTTACAAAGCCTCTCAAACAGGATGCAGAAAGTTGTTGAAGTCAGCTGCTCATGTGGATTCCTTCAGAGACCATTACTACCTTCACTTCCCTTTTGTGTCCCAAGTGGACCTCTTGAGGAGTTGGTGAGATGTCACAGGTTCCATTGTCAAAAGTACATTGAAAAACAGCCAGCTCCATACTTGTTTCTCAATGTACTTTTGACAATGGAACCTGTGACAGTGGAACCTGTTTCTGTGCAGAGACACTTCATCACCAAGCTCTCACCATTTTGCCAAGAGGCCAGCATTAGGATGAAGGTCTTCTGATTCAAACTGAACCTGAGTAATACCAAAGTGAAGCTGGTCAGGAAAGAAATGGTTTGAAGAGCCAGTTCAACATCTGATGGCACTCCTGTCAAAGAAGAAGGAAGCCAGGAGCAACTACACTTATTACTACACCAGAATGCTCAAGTGAGAATCAGTGCTGAGTGCTCTTTCATTCATCGCTTGCCAGAAGACTTGTTCCCTTTCTCTTGGAAGAGGATCTAGGTGCAGAAATCCACATACTTCTTACTTTGACTAAATCACTGAGACTCACTGAAGTTGTAGCTGAACCAGGCAACACAATGGCTCTTGCCTGGCCAGAACACAGAGGCCTACCAACTTAACACACTCAACTATACAGGTGACCTGGCTCCCAGGTCATCTTTAATGCCAGTTCAGAGACTCTCATCTTGATTTGTGAAGCTCTCAACTCATTAGAACTCATTTACATAGAAGAATCTCTTTGAAAGTGACACCCGTGTTCATCTTAGTTTATGTGGCTAACAGTGCCTTGAACAAATCTCACAAGGGTTGGAGAGTGCACACTTGTGGTTAAAAGTAGAGAAGTCTTTATTCCTTTAGTGGGTAGAAGAGCCTACCTGAGGGGAAAAATCTAAGCCCAAGCCTGGCTGCCTTCCGAGTGTGTTTCACATCCCGCCTAGGTTCGGAAATCAGTAGGTGGCACTGTCACAGACAGGTTTATTTAATTATTTATTTATAACACAGTTCGTTTAACTGAAGATATAGGCAGATCTCTGAAGAAATGCTGCAGTGTTAGCTGTGATCAGGTTGTTTTCAAAAGCTGTATTGTTTGTAAAGGTTGTTCTTGTGTGTTTCTCTGACTGGAATAATTCTTTAGTCGCAGATCTGCTGTCTACAAGACACACACAAGCAAACGAAAACATAACCAGTTGTGAAAAAATATTTACATACCTGTTTGCTAAATGCTTCTTGTCAGCATTAAAGACAAGGAATTATTAACTTGCACAGCTTGTTTGGGTGTATGTTGCCAGTGCTGAATTTTTGTGTTCAACCCCAGAAGTGGGTTTGGTGACAGGTGAGCAATCATCATATAAACAGCTTGATTCATTTGCAAATACTAGAAGCATAATTCTCCTCTGTGTTATGTCTATTTTGCATTTATATCAGTGGAGTTGCTCCTGATTTACACCAGTGTAAGAAAGAGAAGAGTCAGGGAGTAAAAAAATCCATAAAGTGCATCGGATGTATCTGCATTAAAGGTGCAGTATAAATGTCAGTTGTTATTACTAGTAATAACCACATTCAGGCACTTCAGGCATCATGTTGAGAAGTGACACTACTCAGGTGCATTTGAAACAGTTGGCAGTTCCTTATGCCAGAACACAGAGGATCATATTCTCAGCCAGGGTAAACTGCATTGCTTCATTATCTTCAAGAGAGCAACACTGATTTCACCACATGAGGATCTGGCCCAAAAGCTGAGGTGTCTCATCAGGCTGTAATACAGCACCAACTCTGGTGGTGCCTTCTTGCTTTAATTAAAGAACTGGAAATTGTTTTCTATCTTTGGAATATTGTTGGGAATGATGTATGGATAACAGCTTGAGAATTCAAATTGTACTACAGATCAACATGACCTGCAAGAAGCAAAATGTTTTGACTAGTACACTAAGCAAAGCAGGATGGGTGTCATAGATTATCCCCACATGTGCAGATCTGTAGGTACATGATTTATACTTCTTTTAAGTGATGTTATTAATTAAAGTTGTCTGGTACATGTCAGTGCTTGCTTAGAAAGATTTTAAAAAATAAATGGGTAAAAATCAACTTGTTATTTTCTGACAGTTATATATTTTGCACACTTAGATACTCTTCAAGAATTTCTTTTGCTTGTATGATCATGCAAAAAGACAAATCTAAAAGAATTACAGTTAATCCCCGATTTTCAGAAGCATTGCATTATATACAATGCACTGAAGCATCAATCATAAATATATGATTAGAACAAGACTGGTATAAAAGGATGATGTACTACTGCACGATTTCCTTAAATCGCAGTGTATCTAACTTTGCTACATCCTCTATGTACAACATTATGAAAAGTCATTATCTCCTGTATCCAAGTAACTGATGTATGTTAACCTAACTTTTTTTAAAGCACTATTTCTGCCCATCCTCATTTCAACATAAAAATCTTTCATGATCAGATTATGATTATTGTAAGATAATAATTGTCTTGATCATCTTGGACGTTTCCATATTATTTCATTGTAGTTTAGGTTATCACAAAATTGAATGAAAAATACTGATGTTACTTTACATTTCTATTTCTTTGTATAGTCCTAAATGGACAAACTGAAGCTGGTGGGTTTGTGCTTTTTTTTTTGTCTTGATGAGGATGAAGGGAAATAGATATCTACAAATTCATGAATTGTATTTATACATCGGAAGGATCTGATTATGCAGCTGGCACATCTAGAGGGAATAATACCTAATTGCTATTATTTCTTCCACTGTTTTGTGTGTTAGAACCAAGGAGTTTTTGTCTCACAGACAAACAACCAACTACTAGTTCATTTCTAAAATCTTCTAATATGGTTGGCATATGCTAGTGGAAATTAAATCAAAGCCACTTTACTGAATATAGTTGGTAGGTTTTTTAAGCTAGGAAGGAAAAGGGATTTAGGTCAGGAGGCTAGACAAAGACAGGTATTTGCCATTGTGCTGTTAATTTTGTTTTCCTTGTTACATTTCTTATTATTATGTAGTTCCCAGCTCTCTTCCTTATAATCAAGAAATATATATTGAGAATACGTTAGACAAAACTTCCATTCTGATTTGCTTGTCACACTAAAGAGCCTACACTTTTAATGTTAGATATTTCCATTTCCACCAATGTATAAAAATTTATCTCCACAATAAATACAGTCTTCCTCTCTATCGCATGTACAAGAGTAACAAGATTTTTTTTTCCTCTTGGAATATTATTACAAAATCCCTACTAAATACAAGCACCTTTAAAGTGAGTTTGCTTCAGGAAACAAAGAGACATCAAAACAAAAGAAGGTACTTTGTGTAACAATTCATACTGCATAATCAGCACGACACCTCCATATTCTTTATCTCATATATACACATATATATATATGTTATAACAACATCTTTGCCTAGACATATTTGTATTGATAAGGACAGAACAGCATGTTGAAACTCCCCTCTAAGAAGATACTTGAGGTCATAGAAAACAAACAAACAAACAGACTTTCCCTCATAAAGCAAATCTTGTTATCATCATGGAAGGTGGGGCATCTTTTTTTCCTGTCTATTTGATTATTCCTGTTGATTATTAAAATCAAAAGCCTGAGTATGTAAGTATAAATGAACCTTTTTTTTTTTTTTGGAAAGCAAGATGCTTTTGGGCATAATATTGTATCCTT
>NW_017729025.1:32235882-32273766 GCF_001723915.1 Gavialis gangeticus | reverse complement strand
AACTGATGGCGAAGGAAAGAATGCATTAATTTTCAACCAGATCGGGCTTCAGGAAAAAAGCAAGTTCTGATGCTAAAGAACAACATGGCATAATGTTGTTTTCCAAAACACCCCCAGATTTGCCTTTCCTTTCTAATGTTCTTCACTTTGCTTCTTAGAAAAGGGGTTAAAATTAGTAGGCACATTTCATATTAGCGTATTTCATGCAATAAAGCATAAATTATTTAAAATAACACGACCTTTTATCTTGCACCTTTTGAAGGAAGCAAATTAAAAATGTAAATTGGGAGCTAATTAATATGCAAATGTATTCATTCGCAGTTAACAATTAGCAATTAAACCTGCAGTGTCTACAAAGAGCACGGACAAAATTAGTAACTTAATTTATCATTAAAAAATGAAAACGTACACAAAATTTTAATTGACTTTCAAAATATTTCCCCTGCTTTCTTCCTTTCATTTTTAATAATAAAAAAATCATATTGTGCTTTAGATATACAGATGAAACTTGCTAACTACATTTTTTGGGGGAAGTTCATTAAACAAGACCAAGAAGGAATTGCGTTAGGAAAAGTTTGTCTTTTATATAAGATAAAGTATAAAAAAAAAAAAAAAGATATTTAGAGTGCTGACTTGGTTTAATACCCTATATAAAATTGATATATGGCTAGATACTGTCCATGGGTATGTTTGTATGCAACTATCAGTTTATGCATATAGAAAGTGTGTCTGCGTGTGTGTGTGTTTATTAAATATGCAGAGCCAGTTCGAATGTTTGTGCTTTGGTGTTTGATGCTTCAATAGAAAAACAGGAACACAGGAAATTAACAGACAATAAATAGCTGAAAAATCTAAATAAGATACTCTAGATAGATAGTCACGCATGTTTATATTTAATGCTTGGTTTATTCCCCTTTTACCAGTTTTCCATTCCTTTTACTTTTAGAGGATTTTTTTTTTAAAATGCTCTGCATATATTACTGTATTTTGTATCCATTTTCTCTGTTTTCCCATAATTAGCACTGCTCCTTCTGCAGATGTGAGCTTTTATTTTTACATATTCTCTTTCTAATGTCATGCCGTGTTTTACAAACCAGAGGTGGCAAATATTTGTTAAAAATATATTCACAAACATTTCTTTGATTACCAACTACAAAATCCTCTCAATGGCATGCTGGAGAACTTTAGTCCATTGCTCATGAACATTTTATCATTTTTTCCCCCCTCTTTTTTAAAAATATTTATAGAAGAAGAAAGTGTCACAATAATTCTGCAGGAGTTGCATGCAACCTTCACCACAAATAAGTAAATGTGCATGAGGTCTTTGATGGCCATTTTGAAAATTCTTTATGGTACAGCCAGTTAGCCAATCAGGGTGCAGAAATAATAGCATGTGACCTCCATGAGCAACCATAGAACACAAGTAGGGCTAGCTCCAAAGACTCTGATTACTGCAAGGGGTTGTGGATTAGGCCCATAGTCAATTGCAACAATCGCATAATATAGAATCTACTGTTGTAGGGAATAGTTTGCAAGGTTTTCAAATGCTGAAATATGTTCATTCTGATCAGCTGACTGAGGATATCAACCAAAAATCATAGAAATGTAACTTTGTTCATATACAGTTTATAAACACAAATAGAGTTCATTTCATTAAATAAATGGTTCACCGCCAAGACTTTACCTATATCTACCTATTACATAGAAGCATTGACTCTGTTGCTTGTTGTAGTCTCTTGGCTATTTGGACAGCCCCTGTTAAGATTTCTTTTTCTATTTTTTATCTTTTACGAATGTTATGTTAAACTCTTTGTCTTTATCAACAGGGCAGTTTAGATGATTTTTTTTTTTTGTATTCCTGTTGGTACTTATGTTTGCATTTGTATTTGGAATATGCCCTTGTTTGGTAGAGCCAGACTTGACAGCCAACAGGACATCTTTGTTTGCCAGTGTAAAACTGAGAGAAAATTTTTAAATTGATTTTTTTTCTGAAGCTGCTTGGGTTGACTTCTGATTTCAGAGGTGGGAAGAGAAGAGGGTTGCAGTTATATAAAATTTTTCAAGAACTGTCCAGTATCAAACCTGACAACAAATGATAAACACCTTTTCTTCCTGTCTCCATGAGAAGCACACTGATCCCCAGCTTCAACTGTTTATATGAGATAATAATAGTTTGATTCCATGAATTAAGAGATCCTTATTTATTTCCATGTTGATTTTAGCAATGCAATGTATTGAAGACGGTCACAGCTGACTTGAATCCATAGACTGTTAGTTTAACCCTTTGCTCATCTTTGTCCGTGGATTGTACTTTAGAAGTGAAATTTAGGGAGAAGGTCACATTCTGTCCCTTATTTAAAAAAGAAAAAAGCAGACAAAACACGAAACATAGGACAAAGGCTATGTCTCAAACCTATGCAGATTGGTTTCAAATGACGCTACTTGTCTCCCCAAAACAGTGAAAGATATCAAAATAAATTATTTTAATAAGAAAAATCAAGAAAGGCATTTTTTAGCTTGTTTTGAAAAATATTTAAAAGGGATAATTAGCAAAACATCTATATACAGTATATAAATTGATACATTGAATTAAAACCCTGATATTATATGATGTGCATTACATGACCACACACTTACATAGGCATCTCAGAAATACATACATATATGCACACACATACTCATCTAAACTATGGCATTTACATCTCATGTCTTTTTCATTAAATCTCATATAAAATCCATACTTTTCTATGCTGTTACTAAAAATATGAACAGCAAGCGTCACTGCTTACTTTTCAAGAAATGTTTGAAAAAGCCTGTAGACATCTCATCTGTCTTTACTTCATTGCTTTGCTGTGTGCTAAACTCACTGAGGTTTTTCCAGTAGGCACTTGTGGGATTTTAACACATTTCTCCACTAGAAAAGTTATTCCATCAAAATAAAATCTGAAGATAGCTGCACCTTTTTATCCAACAGAATGTTTTAAAGAACTTAATGGCCTCTCAGTATTTTTAATGGTTGTGATATTACATAGCGAACAAACAATTTCAGAATTAAGTTACCACAATTAGGAATTAGAAGCAGGTGGCACAATAATGGTGCTTTTTCATTTCATTTATTAGAAGGGGGAGGAAAAAGCCCAACAAGGCAGAGCTTCATTTATTTTCATCAGCTCCACAGTAAGAGCATGCAATTTGCAGCACCAAAATCATTTCAAGTACAGCTTTGCATACATCATTCTTTCGTTTTAAAGGCTTCGTTACATGCAACCAACATTTGAAAAAACATATCAAATTTCATCATGGTGTGTGCATCCTGGATGCTTTTTAACACTATATTGGCTCTCTCGGTAAACAGATGGAGTGTTGGTTTCACGGCTGGGAGTTCCCCAAGGCAAGTGTGTGTGTGTGTGTGTGTGTGTGTGCGTGCGCACGCGCACGCGCACGTGTGCATGTGTGTGTTAAACACTTGCAGAAAAGGTCTTAGCTGCATCACCCTAAAGCCAAATTCAGTCACAAAGTTTGTCTTGGTTTCTTGCTTGTTAGGGAAAGAAAGGGTTTTTTAAATACTTTTAGTACTTCTTGTTCCAACCTATTCAATATATAACACATGCTAAACAAACTAACAAAATGTCATTGATAATACCCTATTTATTTAAGTGGCCTCTTTTCCTCTCCTCCCCCCCACCCAACCCAATCCCATAATGTCTGTGTCTTGCAGTATCTCCTAACTCTTCTTTTTTGCATAGGCAGGAAGCTGAGTGACCCTGGTGCACCCTCTAGTGCTGAAGCAAGGGAAATGTCCCTCTTTCCCTAGCCCCTCCTTGCTGCTAAAGAGACAAAGCTGGAGAGAGAATCAGGGTGTACCAGCCAGCTGATTTTTTAATGATCATTCTTCTTTGAATTGTTTCTTTAAATGCAGTTTCTGCTAGGCAGGTGAATATAATTTCCCTCTCTCTCAAGAGGCATTTTGCCTTCCCTCTGGTGACTTGAGCTCCTACTGCAAACCCAAAGGGCTCCATACCCATTGTCAACTGCTGTGAGCCAAAGCCCAGGAGTCACTGGGTTATTGCCTATACCAGCGTGACAGTTTTACACTGCTTCTAGCACCATTACTCCTTGCTGTTCATATGCCAGGATAAAGGTCCATGCAAGGTGTGAACTTGCTCAGACTTAAGCGTAGGTGGCAAAAGATTCAGACACCCTGAACAAGAACTCAAAAGGAGTGTGGCTAGGAGGGATTATTTACTGAGCATCACCAGAGTGCAGGCCCGTGTATAAATAAGGACTCAAAGCCATTGTCTCTGAGAGCCGGGGCTTGATCTCACTCACACCATGGCCCCTTTTTGCTGCCATACTGCAGCTGAGAAATGTATTCAATGCCCTAACGGAGACTGTTGTTAGCCATACTTAGTTTTATTTCTGCTACCCAGGGCTCTCCTTTTTACTTCTCAATACGCCCTTCTTTCCCTCTATTCCTGCTGAAATGTTTTTGTCTGCTTCCTATTAGTTACAGATAGCAGTTAGGTTTGGAACAGTGCTGTGGGTCTCTTAGCCTATTTATTATGATTCATTTATTTATATTGAGTACCCAAAAGTGCACTAGGTGCCTCGCAAATAAGTAAAACAGACATGTTCCCTGCCCTGAAGAGCTGGCACCCTACATATAAAACAAGATGAAACAAGCAAGAGCAGCAAACTATCTCAGGGTAGTCAGGGAGAGGAGCACAGGAGTTATTACAAATATAAGGAGCTGCAGCTATTTTAGCTGATTGCTGATTCTCAGACTACAATCCACTGCATGCAGATGCAATACTGTGCCTTTGCAGGGCCCCCCTGAATTTATCAGGGTTCCCTGTGGAAAGAAGTATATTCTGAAGCCATCCTTTGCAGGGTTGGGGATCAAGTAGGCGTAACATGTTTGTGTAAGTTCTCTTGCATGAACATGCATAGTGCTGTTGACATCTGCTTGACAGATACTCCTTTAGCTCATGTCTTAGCGCTCTGGAAGCAGAAGCTGTGTTCTAGTCTGACTGCTGGTGAGAAACTGTGCTTGCTGTTTTAGCTATAACATGCATCACACTGACAATATAGTATGGAATATATTTCTATCCCATAGATGCCTCCAAGGTGATCCTGAGACTGCTGCTCAGCCCTGAGCACTCGCGCCAGCCCCATGTATTGAAAAACTGTCATACTGCTGCCATTAGAGTGATGCCAGGTACATCCAGTACTGTTCTTCAGAACATGCCCCAGACTGAGTTCCTGAGTTTTCTCAGTTTTGTGCCAAGAAGCAACTAAAGCCCACTAAATCCCAGTTCAGCTCTGGGATCCACCTACCCTGGTGGAATCAAATGATGAATAGAGGAGAGGAAGGGACATTAAAACCCAGGAGACAAAGTCTTGGCTGGGATGATATAGTTAGGGAGGGTCCTGCTTTGAACAGGAGGTTGGACTAGGTGACCTTCTGAGGTCCCTCCCAAATCTGATATTCTATGACTATGATATTGTTTCAGCAAGGAAAACATGCAGAGTGGGAGTGAGTGGGTGGGGCTTGTTTCTCAGTGGTGGTCATGGGATCACTGCAGAAATGGTGACAACATACCCTAAAAGAGCTTGGTTTGTTTCATTCAGCACACTGAAGGCTGAGAGGGTATCTGATTGCACTCTATAAATCAGGGGTGGGCAAAATAGTGAATTTGGCCAGCAGCTGGACTCCATTTCCCAGTGGCCCCTACCTGTGTCTCTGTGGCCAGTTTCCATGGAGACCCCAGTAGCCATGGTGCCATGACAGCCAGAGCCATGGTTTCCATGGAGACCAGCCCCAGCAGCACTGGCAGGGTGCGCAGCTGCTGCAGGACCAGGGCTGGGATCTTGCAGTAGTGATAGCGTGGTCCAGAGCTGGGGCAGAGCTATGATCTGTCGCCTGCAACACCCCTGCCTGAGGCACGTGGGTAGTAGATTGCAGCTCTGTCCTGGTTCTGGACCATGCTGTCACCACTGCAAGATCCCAGTCCTGGCCCTGGAGCAGCTCCCTGCCCAGCTGCGTGTCCTGCCAGCACTACTGGGGCCAGTCTCTGTGGAAACCCTGGCCCCACGCTGCAGTGGAGCCACCACTCCTGGGGTCTCCATGGGAAGGGGCTGCTAGGAAATGGAGTTCACTGCAGGCCCAATGTGGCCTGTGGGCCAGACTTTGCCCACGCCTGCTATAAATACATAAATGGGTTAAACACTCGGGAGAGAGAAAAATGATTTAGACTAAAGGACAATCTTGGCACAAGATTTTTAATTCAAGCTAGAAATTAGAAGCAGCAGAGTGGTTTGTTCTGCAACAGCACCCTATCCTCCACCCCACTCCCACAGGAGTGATGGGAACAAAACCTTAACTGGTTTTAAGATGAAGCTTGATGAGCTTGTGAAACACTTACATAAGGTCATTGTTGGTAACAGCAGGGGACTGGATTCAGTGACTGAGGAGGTCTCTTCCAGGCCTATGTTCCTCACCAACTGCGATGGCTGTGTTCATAACAATCTATTTCAAATATGTTCCAATCTGCTCAGTAGAGGCCAGACCAGAAGCGATTTACTTCAGTGTGGTATTTCAAGACCATCAGTGTGGCTTTCATGCTTGTGGAATCGCACAGCTGTATCGCTGGCCTCCTTTGTTTAATAGTCTCTAAGACACAGCTTTTCTGTTCACCACTCACATGCTTTTCCACTAGCATAGGCCAAACTTCAAGGGTCTGTAAAATATGGGGAGCCCTGCTGCCATGCATTGCTCTGAATGCTGGTATGTGTTCATGGCCTAGGTATCTGGTAACATGCTGGATACATTCCATGCTCTGAGGCAAATGCCATTGGTGCTTCACGCGCTGGGGTGCACAGGCTCTAGACCAGGGGTCAGCAACCTATGGTACATGTGCCCAACGTGGCATGAGGCATGCTTTTTACTGGCATGTGGCTGCTTCCTGCCCCAAGAAGTGGGAAGGGGCGTGCCCAGATTGAGCAGCATGTGGCTGCTGGGGAACAACTTTCTGCTGCTGCCAACCCCTGCATTACCTAGAGTTGCCACTTAGGGACCCAGGCTCTGGAACACACTGACCATGCCAGCCCCAGGCGGCCCCACCTCCACCACCAGCCCTGTCTCCGGGCCCAGCCCATGCTTCCAGCAGCCCGGCCCCATCACCATCACAGGCCCCATCCCCAAGTCCGGCCAGCTGCATCACCGCTGTGGGCCCTGTCCTCGGGCCTGGCCACATGCTGCTGTCAGTCTGGCCCCATGGCCACTGAGGGCCCCATCCCTGAGCCCAGCCGGCCTCATCGCCACCACAGGCCCTGTCCTTGGGCCCGGCCACATGCTGCCAGTGGCCTGGCCCAGCTGTCATCATCGCCTCCCCAGCACTGGGCTGGGGACATCTGCAGCGTTGGGATGGGGCCAGGGCCATGGACCTGCACAGGCCCTGGCCCATCCCTGCGCTACAGATGGCCCCAACCACGTGCTGCCAGCAGGCCTGGTCCTGGCTGGCACCACCGCTGCCATCCACCCCAGCCTGCCCAGGGCCGTCAGCAGCACTGGGATGAGGCTGGGGCCCAGGCCTGCAAACCTGCATAGGCCCCGACCCCATCCCATCACTAGTGGTGGGCCCAGCCACATGCTACCAGCATGTGGCTGGGACTGTCTGCAGCGCTGGGATGAGGCTGGGGCCTGAGCCCATCTTGGTGCTGCAGATAGCTTTGGTCCCAGCCATGTGCTGCTGGCAGACGCAGCCCTGGCTGGCACTGCTATCGCCAGTGCTGGGCCGGGGCCATCGGCAGTGCCGGGATGGTGCCAGGGCCGGGGCCATGCCCACCGGCAGCGCCGGGATGAGGCTGGGGCCTGGGTCCATCTTGATACTGCAGATGGCCCCAGCCCCAGTCCCGGCCATGTGCTGCTGGCGAGCCGGGCCCCAGCCACATCCCAGCGCTGCCGGCAGGCATGGCTCTGGCTGGAACCTCTATTACCGGTGCTGGGCTGGGGCCATCGGCAACACTGGGATGAGGCCAGGGCCACGCCTGCTGGTAGCGCCGGGATGAGGCTGGGGCTGGGGCCCGGGCCTGTGCGGGCCCCGGCCCTATCCTGGCACTGCCAGCGGGCCCAGCCATGGGGCAGTTTGCAGCACTGGGATGAGGCCAGGGCCAGGGCCTGGGCCTGGGCCCCAGATCCAGCCCCAGGCTGCCAGTGGGCCTGGGCCCTGGCCCCATGCTGCTGGGTAGCCCTGGCCCCACAGCCCCAACTCCTTGCTGCTGGTGGGCCCTGGCCCCACAGCCCCAACACCTCGCTGCTGGTGGGCCTTGGCCCCAGCCCCATGCTGCCCACAGCCCCGGCCCCAATGGGTGCAGTGCTGGCACCTGCTGTCTTCCCAGAGCCCAGGGCCGGGAGACAGCCAGGGCTAGGGTGGGGAGGCAGCAGTTCTTTGCAGCCTCCCAGCTGCAGCTGGCCCAGGTTTATGGTAGCTGCTGATAGCCATGGATGGGCTGCTCCCAGCAGCTGGCTGGGAGGATGGAAGCCCTGCTGCAAGCAGCCTGTGCTCCATGGCTATCAGCAGCTACCCAGAACCTGTTTTTCTGGCATGTTGGCACTCTGGCATCTTCCAAGGTAGGCATTGTGGGTTTTTTGGCACTCCAGCCAGAAAACGTTACCTACCCCTGCTCTAGACCAGGGGTGGGAAAAATGACAAATCTGGCTGGCAGCTGGACTCCCATTTCCTACCAGTCCCTGTCTGCATTGTTGCAGCCAGTTTATATGGAGACCCCAGTAGTGGTGGCACTGTGACAGCATGGGGCCAGGGTTTTCATGGAGACTGGCCCCAGCAATGCTGGCAGAGGATGTGGCTGGGTGGGGAGCTGCTCCAGGGCTGGGGCTGAGATCTTGCAGTGGTAACAGTGTGGTCCAGAGCCAGGGCACAACAGTGATCTGCTGCCCGCACTCCCCATGACTCTGCCCTGACTCCAGACCACACTGTCATTGCTGTAAGATCCCAGCCCAGGCCCTGGAGAAGCTCTTCCCCTGCTCCCTGCCCTGAGTGCATGCCCTGCCACTGCTGCTGGGGCTGATATCCAAATGGCAAATCTGGTCCCATGCTGTCACGGCGCTGCCACTATTGGAGTCTCTATGGAAATCAGCCACAGCAACGTGGGCAGGGGCTGATGGGAAATTGAGTCTGCCATGGGCCTAATCTAGCCTGGACTTTGCTGGACTTTGCCTGTCCCTGCTCTAGACTCAATGAATGCCCAAGAACATTCACACTCCAGAATGGCAAAGAACTCCTTTAATATAGCTGCCAAAGCAAAATTTGTGGGCACCCTCAGCACAGTAACTTTAATAGCAGTAAAGTGAAATGATAGACCCAATAGTTGCTACCTTAGCCATACAGGCCATCCACTCTGGGGGCATAAAAAATTACAAAGATGCCAGAGTGACTCCTCCAAAAAACCTGAAGATGATGGCCTTTTAATTTGCAGCCCAGTCCTCTATCTTCTTGCTGCGACTACTGGTAGCTCTATCCACCTATCGGGCTCCCTATTCCCAGCCTTCTCAAAGAAACCAGTTCTTAGGCTGGTGCCTCTAGTCTACTAGTGGCTTATTTAGAGTCTCCAGTTCTGACCTGATCTAAGTGCCTATGGACCTCAAGTAAAACTCCCCTTCTCTGTGCTGGATGGATTATGGAGCCATGTACTAGCTACAGGTCTACAATACAGTCATCATCCCTAGTCTCCACTATGGATGTGAAACATGGGTGGCCTACTGTCATCATCTCAAGATCCTGGAGAGGTATATGCCTCCAGAAAATCACATCAAATGGGAAGGTCACTGTACAAACACCAGCAGCCTTGCTGAAGCCAAAGTCACCAGCATTGAGTCAGTGATCCTCAAACACCAGTTTTGCTGGTTTGGACACTGTGGGCATTTATACATGTGCTCCAGGAGGCAAGGTGGGGGTGTTTTAATTAGAGTGGCTCTGAGAGACACACTAATTAAAGCATCTGGAGCATTGTGTATCAGCATCCCTGTGCTGAAAAATGGTGGATGGGGTGCTTTAAAACTTGTCTGACAGCGTGTCGGAGCAGCCTCAATGCATGTATATAGGTGCCCTGTGTGCAGATGCCTGACTCTACTCCCAAAACATGTGCTCTACTCCCAGCTTAGTAATGGTTTTAGATCTTGTGGTGGCCAGAGGAAATGCTACAAGGACACGTTGAAGGCATAGCTCAAGAAAAAAAACTTGCCAATTTAATAACAGTATTATTACTATTCTTGGTATTATTGGCTCAAGAAAACAGATACCAACATCAAAAGTTGGGAGGAGCTGGCTGCCAACTGACTCCAATGGTGCTGCGACCTTACTCAAGCAGCAGCCTATTTTGAAGTAAAGCATCTTGCCCTTGAAGCAGAGGAGAGAGCTGAGGAAGGAAACAGAGAGGAATCCCAGCCTGCAACCTACGCTCACCTGCAGAAAGACTTACAACTTCTGTGGATATATCTTTGGCTCAAGGTTTGGACTCTTTTCACTTCAAGACCCATCAGTGAGCCATGGTAGAGATCATGCTCGAATTGAGGGATTGTTGACAATGACTGAGTGGTAAGTCAGCAGTTTCATCACATTAATAATATTATGGAAATCTGAATAGCATTGTCTCTATCCATTACCTATTTAAACATAGGCTATATCAAAAGCTATAATGTAAGATTTCTGTCATTTCTGATTGGATATGAAATACTGCCTACATTATTTTTTTCTGTATTTTGGTTGTTCCATTATTGCCAACACCAATTTATAGAAAATCATGAGTCAGACCCCCCCAAAATCACAAGGGTGGTATAAAAATCATGGAATTTTATTTTTGATAATAGATTTGGGGTTCTTTTGTTTATGCTCAAGCCTCAGGGTACACTCTGGGCAGGTTTTCAAGCTTTTCACTGAAATGATGAGGGCTAGAAATATGGGTTTCTGTATTAAAGCAGAAATTCTCACACAATCCCAGGATTCCAGAAACTGAGACTCAATGAAAATAATCAAATACCAGAGGACTTGCAATAAATGATGAGAAATAGCAACAGCCCATGTCTGCCTTGTAGAACTATATACACTTATGCTTTATATATCTATGATATTTTTGTCCAGATAGTAGCTCACAGCTACTTTCTCCAGCCTTTTGGAATTTTTCCTCTCCCTACTTTTCCTTTTAGGCTGCCTATGCAAGTGCTCAGGGACGGTGGGAAAGGGTGAATGTTTAATTAGACCGGTTCCTGGATAGCTGTTCTAATAAAAATGGCACACTGTCACAAGTATTAAGCTCCTGCACATTTCAAAATGGTCATGGGACCCTTTATCTAAAGCTCATTTGACACGGTTAATGTCCTTTCTCCCCTCCTTGATTGTTTTTCAGCTACTCTTCTCCCAACAAAACAGCATCCAACATTTTAGAATAAAACATAGAAACTAGCAAGGAAAATAATTATAAAAATAACACATTTGCAATCATCACATTGCTGTCTTTGCTTGTATGTTATACCCATTCTGTCCAGCATCTGTCTGTTCTGTCTACTTGGACTATAAACTCTTCAGTACCTGGGTTGTTTCTTACTCTGTGTACGTACAGCACCTAGCACATGGGAATCTTGATCTCAAATAAGCACTACTGTAAAGCAAATCAATATAATAACAACAACAATAATAAAATAATATCAATAACAGTAATAATTCTGTTATTAAATTGACAAGTGCTTTTAAGGTCTCCTTGCTGGAATGTGATTTGGGGCTTAAGATGACAATGTGAAGCCAGAACCACATTAGATTTTTTTCAAAGCCCTGGACAGCACAAAGAAGAATGGTCTGATGCTAGGACACTAGTGATAATAACTTGAATAGTCTTTGGTCAAGTCACTGTTCTGTCATAGACTCCTTGTGTGACTTCAGGCAAAACTCTCAGCCCCTCATCTTTGTCCACCATCTGTAACATGGGAATAAGAGCACTGCCTTACGTCGAAAGTAGGGCTGCGCGAAACAGCCCCATTTCATTTCGACTTCCATTTCACCATTTCACCGGGACAGTGTTTTGTTTTGAGTTTTGTTTAGTTTTGAAAGCGCTGTTCCATTCTGTTTCATCAAAACTGTTTTGACGCTGTTTCGATGTTTCGCCCATATGGGAAGCACAGAACTGCCTATAACTTTGTCAATTCATACCTGATTCAGATGAAACTTGCAGGGATGGTAGCCCCTTCTGAGGCCATGAAGCCTGCCAAGTGTTAAGGAGATGGGTCCAGGAGTTTCTGGGAAACTGCGCCTCAAGCTGCTGACAAGCCAAACTCATGTCACTTGTGTGTATTAAGCCACAGCAGGGTCAAAACTGCAGGGATGGCAGCCCCTTCTGAGGCCAAGGAGCCTGCCAGCTTTCAAGGAGATAGGTTGAGAGGTTTCTGGAAAACTGCACCTCAAACTGTTCAGAGCAAAACTTGTGTCACTTGTAAGTGTGAAGGCACAGAGAACGCTCAGTTCAAACAATGCTGCCTTTTATGCTGTTTTTCCATCCCTCCCCCAGAGCACTGGGATTGGAAGGGACCTCAGGGAAGGATCACAGTCACTGGCCAGCTACACAGTCAATATCAGAGCAGTCCTTCTCCCTCTTCCCTCTTCCTCTCCTTACTTTCTCTTTAGCTGCAAGCGAGCCCAGCTTCGAAACTTGAAATGTTTTGAAACTGTCAAAATGTTTTGACTGCCCTCGTTTTGTTTCGAGGCTGTTTTGAAGCCTTTCGTTTCATTTCAATTTTGCTGTTTCAAGCTCAGAATGAGTTGAAACAGTGTCGAAACGAAACAGCTGGTGAAAATTCACACAGCCCTACTCCCAAGGCTTTTTTGAGGATATATAATAAAGACTGAAGTGCACAGATCCTGTGGTAAAGGAGTACAGATAAGAGCCTTAGATACATGCACCAATAGTCATCTGTGGCCGGGGTTAACAGGTATATAGACTCAGCTATGTTTTGCAGCAGGTTTGTCTGATAATATATTTAGTTCTTTGAAAAAAAGGACAGACAGTGCAGCCCTAAGATATCCCTCATGAAATTCTGCTATCATGAAGGATGGACTTGGCCTCACATTTATCCAGTCATTCTGTGGTTTTGGGTAAATAATTGCTATATCAAATGTCTTTAGTCAGTTTTAGTTTCTGAAGAATAAATCCTCACTACTGGCCTGGACTTTGAATGGTGTTATCACCTTTGTTTTTATGCAAGGAGCACTTGCTATGGGTTAGACAACAAAACAGAGATAGGACTTCTTGACCCCATTTTCTGCTCTGACATTTATTATGGCACCTTCAGGAAACCATTCAGGCCCAAATTCTGCAATGGACATGGTCTGAATGGACCGCTGCACCCTCAGGAAATCCAGTGAAGTTAATGAAATGCCATGCAAAACAAGGTATCCACCTACACAGGTTTTGCTGCAAGATTGGGGTCAAATTGTTATAACTGAAACCCTAGGCCCAATTAATTCAAAGATGCCAAGATTGATTTTACCTTGATCTCCCTGCATTTACCTAATTGTGAAATAGGGATATTAATACCAACTTTCCAGAGGTGCTGAGAAGTGCAGTTAATTAGAATCAGGTTTTGCAAACCTGATTAATAATGAGTAGTTCCTGGGTTTAGCTAAATGGTAACATCCTCCTCAGCCCAATCAATGTTGGCAAATTTGGCCCTCAGAGTACATAAGGTAGTTCAAAATAAAAGTTGCTCACAGAGTTTATTAGATACAGAACATTTTGTGGTTTTCAACTGAAGTTAATTTTAAACTCTTCACAATTACCACCAAAAATAAGCAAAACCATTAAAGCACAGGGTTTTTGTTTTACCGTATTGTGTTAGCAAGCTGTTTTCTTAAAATCCTGATAACTAGATATCTTCTTGATGTCCAGCCGCAGTCCTTTTCATTCCCTGACACTTGCTTTAACCTGATTCTGTTGGAAAGATGTCTTATTTTTGATACTGGGTTTTTATACTACCTTTTAGAAAATTGTTGGGCCTGGCTCACATTCTGGGTGGAACACCACCTGCTCATAGCATTTCTCTGCATAAGTGGGAAGTCAAGCAGCACCTGCCCCTAAGGGTAGTTTTAACCAGACTGTTTTCTAGTCATACTGCTCCCTGAAGACAGGTTCACTTTCTTCCAGGCTTAGACAAAGTGTACTGGAGCACCATAAGTTTTCCCTTATCTGAGGTAAGTAAAGACTTTTGTATTTTCCTTTGTTACTAAATCAAGTTATAAAATGCTATGACAGACTCAGTACTCCAGACCAATGCATTTTTATACAAGTGCAGAGTATTTACTGCTGTGTATAGGTATATAAGTGAAAGACTTAATGTTGCTTCAAGTGCAGAAACGATGAATTAATTTATGGTGTGAAAAATGTGGGCTTTTTGATAGACAAAAGATTGTTGGGGTTTTTTTTGTTTCATTTAAGGGATGGGGAGGATGGTGTTGCTCTACATTTATCTGTGGAGCTGATGCATACTGAGGCTACTCAAAGGGGTTAATCTTATTTAAGCATTCAGAAATGAATATCTAATTAAATTTTGAAGTGAAATGTTAAAAGCAGTGGGTGACAGACTGTCTGTAGGCGTGTCTCCTGAGGTGCTTTCTATTTTCTGTTAACAGACTCTTCTTTGCCCATATTAAGCCTGGCTGTAGCCAGTACTATTACAGCCCCTGTTATTTAGCACTTAATTCACTCACAAATTTTCGTTTAAAAAAAAAACCTTTGCTCAGTTCTGGTTCAAACTTACAACTGTTGTGTTATTGTTTGTGTCTGTGGGTGGGCATCTCTCTGCTATCTAAGGAGACTTTTAAAGTCACAAGACTAACTTTCACCAAAGCAAAGGTGATTGAAAGGTGAAGCAGCTCATGCAGAGTTGACTCAAATGGACTTGACAAGGACTTCTAGGGAGCAGCATATGATGCCATCTGCCACATTTACAGAAATACCAAGACTTAATGGAGTGAATTAAGGACAGTATAGGAGCCTGAGCTCTTAAGCCAGCAGAAAATTCAGAGTTCAGGCTTAATCCTACCTTTTGATACAGATCCTATCTATTGTGATCAGTGCTTTAGAAATGGATGAATAAATCATAGAATCATAGAAAGTTAGGGTTGGAAGGGACCTCAGGATGTCATCTAGTCCAGCCCCCTGCTCAAAACAGAACCAGCCCCAACTAGATCATCCCAGCCAAAGCTTTGTCTAGCCAGGTCTTAAAAACCAACAAGGATGGAGAGTCCACCACCTCTCTGGGTGACCTGTTCCAGTGTTTTACTACCCTCCTAGGGAGAAAATCCCTCCCAATAGCTAACCTAAACTTCTTTTGTTGCAACTTGAGACCATTGCTCCTTGTTCTGTCATCTGCCACCACCGAGAACAGTCCAGCTCCATCCTCTTTTGAACCCCTCTTCAGGTAGTTGAAGGCTGCTATTAAATCCCCCCTCAGTCTTCTCTTCTCTAGACTAAAAAAGCCCATTTCCCTCAGCCTCTCCTCACATGTCGTGTCCCCCAACCCCCTCACCATTTTTGTTGCCCACTGCTGGACACTCTCCAATTTGTCCACATCCTTTCTGTAGTGGGGGTAGGGGGCAAAACTGAACACAGTACTCCAGATGTGGCTTCACCAGTGCTGAATAGAGGGGAATAATCACTTCCCTGGATGTACTGGCAACACACCTGCCAATGCATCCCAGTATGCCATTAGCCTTCTTGGCAACAAGGGCACACTGCTGGCTCATATTCAGCTTAGTGTCTACTGTAACCCCCAGATCCTTTTCTGCAGAGCTGCTGCCCAGCCAGTCAGTCCTCAGCCCATACTGGTGCATGGGATTGTTCCATCCTAAGTGCAGGATTGCATTTGACCTTGTTGAACCTCGTGAGATTTCTTTTGGCCCAATCCTCCAATTTGTCTCGGTCACTCTGAATTCTAGCCCTACCCTCCAGTGTTATGTACTACTCCCCACAGCTTGATGTCATCTGCAGACTTGCTGAGGGTGCACTCTATGTCATCTTTGGTCCATTCATCCAGCCTGTACTTCCTTAGCTTGCCTGTGAGAATGTTGTGAGACTATATCAAAATCCCTGCTAAAATCAAGGTACACCACATCCATGTCTCTCCCCGCATCCAGAGAGCCAGTCATCTTGTCATAGAAGGCACTCAGGTTGGTCAGGCATGACTTGCTCTTGGTGAATCCATGCTGACTGTTCCTAATCACCTTCTTTTCCTCTAAGTGCTTTGAGATGGATTCCTTGAGTATCTGCTCCATGATTTTTCCAGGAACTGAGGTGAGGCTAACTGGTCTGTTAGCCTCACTGGATCTTCCTTTTTCCCTTTCTTAAATATGGGCACTATGTTTGTCCTTTTCAAATCATCCAGAATCTCTCCTGATCGCCATAAGTTTTCAAAGATGGTGGTCAACGGCTCTGCAATCACATCAGCCAACTCCCTCAGCACCCTCGGGTACATCCTGTCTGGCCCCATGGACTTGTATATGTCAAGTTTTTCTAAACGGTCCCAACCCATTCTTTCACCACTGAGGGCTGCTCACCTACTCCCCAAACTGTGCTGCCAGGTGCAGTAGTCTTGGAACTGACCTTGCCTGTGAAGACTGAGGCAAAGGAGGCATTGAACACTTCAGCCTTTTCTGCATCCTCTGTCACAAGATTGCCTCCCCCATTCAGTAATGGGCCCACACTTTCCCTGATCCTCCTCTACCTACTGGCATACTTGTAGAAATCCTTCTTGTTACCCTTCACATCCCTTGCTAGGTGCAACTCCAACTGTGCTTTGGCCTTCCTGACTTCATCCCTGCATGCCCAAGGTGTACATTGTTGTGCAATGACTGTGCATTGGTTTCTGTTATAAAATCATTTAAGTTTCAGTACTGCAAAACACTTGCTGTTGCATAGGGCCCCATTAAGATTAACGTGGATACAGGTGAGCACAGGATTCTGGCTGTATGCTGTCATATGCAAGACTACTATCTTGCTGAAATTGTGTACAGTACAGCTGCTTCTGAGGTTCCTCATATTGCAACTGCATCCTGTGCATCTGGTCACCCACAGTGATTTCCTTAACTTCCCCGTTTCTTATTATCAATTAACAGCAATGTTATTTCCATATGCTAGTTTTGTTTTAAGCTGTGATTTATGTCACCCTGATAAAATATAAAGGCAAACCTAGAATACTGTGAAGATAAGAACAAAGGAGTGGCTACAGCAGCAGGTTTAATATTAGTCCAGGAGACTGCAAAGAGACTGAGACATTGTGGGATCACATTAATTTGGTGAATTAAGCACTTTCTAACTCTGGCAGAGGTGAATCCCAATGGTGTAAAGGAGACTGATGAAATAAATCAGAGAAGTTTAGAATGTTTATTAAAACTTACCTGGATTCTTCTCTCTCCAAAGGTAACAATGGACAAAAATGCTGCTTGCAGTCATGAGGAGGGTTCTTGTTTTGTTGAACTCCCCTTGTCAATCAGTGTCATGGGACACTCCATACAGTGCTAGATGAGAATGTTCAGCCACTCTAGTGTTTTCTTTTGCTGACCACTAGATGTTCTGATATGCATTAAACCATGAGATGGATTTTCTATAAGGGAAAGCCTTGTGTTTGAACATGCATGAACAATGCTGTATTTATGACGGCTAGGTACAGATGTTACACCTATTGCACTTAAAGCATGCAGAGAGTGCTCTAAAGCCATAACTGAGCAGATGTCCACGGCTCTTAAAGCACTTCAGAAATGGCAGATCATGCACTCAGTTAACCCTTGATGGAAGTGTGCTGACCTAAAGTGCTTTCTGTTACAGCGCTTTATTGAACGTGTGCCAGATCCCATCTAGGGTTAACTGTGAGTGCAATCACAGCCATGTCAGGGGGCATTGGGCAGTGCTCTAGTCTCAGGCAGAGCTCTCTGCTTCGCCCAAGCTTTGGGCTGGCCTCTCACCCTGGCCTGTCACTGACTCAAGTCAGTGACAGCCTCTGATCCCAGCTCCAGCTTCCTTTGGTCAGCTGTGAGCCACAACCCAGCTGGAGGGGGAAAAGGGACCCAGGGTCTAGGTTGCTGGAGCAGTCCTGGTCAGGCAGTGGTGTGTCGCTCCATGGTCTGTCTGTGGGAAGGGCTCTGTGGCCTGTGTCCAGGTGGCAGGGGTGGGATGGGAGTGGACTGGGGAGAGGGGCCACTGACAGCCTGCTAGGAGGCATGCAGGAACACCCCTAGTAGCCAGTGCAGGCAGGCTCTGAGCCCCCCCACCAAACAGCAGACATCTGTTTGGTGGGATGCCACTCTAATTTATCCTGCTTTGAATTAGAGTGCTTCTGCTAGGGGCTCTTCAAATGTCTGTTCTTAGCCTACAGTATATACTACTGCACCCTACTGAATGTCTCAGGTAGGTGTTGTGCATTTGATGAGGTGGGCAGGGGCTTATGAAATCTTATGCTAAACATCTCTGATTTAGTTATCCTGTTTGGTGCAAACCTCCCTGCCTTCGACTGCACGTGCCATAAGTCTTCTACTACAGTGATTCTCAACCAGGGGTCCACAGCCCCTTGGGGGGCTGTGAGCAGGTTTCAGGGGGTCTGCAGGGACTGTGAAACTGGCGCAATTGTTATTTCTGAGCTCATCACCACTGCCGCCAACTTCACGGAAAAAAGTGGACTTTCTCCTTTAGAAGAGAAAAATACGGGAAACTGCAGGTTTCCCCTTGCAGGCTGGCAGTGTTCCAGCCTGCAAGGGGCTGCTTAGAGCTGGCGGGAGTAGGAGGAGGCCAGTACAGCAGCCAAGCACCAGTGGAGAGCAGATCCTGCAGCTTCCCACAGGAAAGCCGGAGGGCAAGAGGCCGTAAGAGATGTGTTGGGGGTGAGGAGGGCATGTGAACCCTCCCCCCGCCCCACAATTTCAGTACCCATAGCAGGCACGGGGCTGCAGCCTGGCCTGACCAGCCAATAGGGCCCAACACAGGATGGTGGAGCAGGGTGGGCTGACTCATTGCTGCCACTGCCACTGGGACCCCCATAGCAGCTGCACCACCAGCAGTGGGGGGAGTAACATACTGGGGGGCCCCCACTGCTCTCACCTCCTCCCACAGCCGGAGGGGAGGGCCGCAGCACAGGTGGCCTGAGGGGAGCAGTGGTGGCTGGGCCATGCCCTCTCCCTCCTGCCCCCCCATTACAGATTGGGAGTGAGGGGCACCGGCAGGGCCTGGGGGGCTGCGGGTCAGAAGTAAAGGGAGCCTCAAGTCCAAAAAGTTTGAGAACCACTGCTCCACTACAAAGTGGAGCTCTGGTGGTGAGAAAACTGCACTTTATGGGGATCTTATCCTGGTTTAGATGTGAAGTTTAGAGTGGCTGGCCAGATCAAATAGATGGCCAATTTTTTCTGGAAAGGATGTGTAGCTTCTGACCGCAGCAGTAATGCTGCTCTGCAGTTGTTCCCTTTTGACACTGAGAAATAGCCATTAGAGATTATGTTAGTTCATTCATTAGTAGCTAAAAGTTTCTCTATACATAGAGGAATTCAGGCACTCACTTATTCCAAGGTAAGAAAGTGTTGTATCCGCAGGATAAGCAAAACAGGAATAAGGAATGCCTATTGTGGAATAAGTATCCATGTAAGAAATTATTCAAGAATAGCTTTCAGAATGAATCCATGTGTAGACAAGATGTAATGCCTTGCTCTCTGCCTGCCAGAAAGGGTGTCAGTTGTGGTGGGGTTTTGTCGTGTATTCATTTAATTTTATGCTAGAAATTAGGCTGCTTCTGTGGCAGCTGAGTAATAGCTTTTAATCAATACTGACATGATCTAGAATTCAGCTACCAACCTATGCTAGGAAAGGGAAACTCTAAATATTGTTTCCAACTCCTGAGCCATTCAGTCCCTCTGTTTTTCAGAGTGATCTTTCCCAGTCCCTTTCTCAACCTCAGTGATGTCATGTTCAATTGGGAGTCACCTGTCAAATACACAATGGAAATACCATGCATTAAAGATATATCTGCATGGTACAAGACAGGGCCATGTAGACACGGACTAACTCAGGTATTGGAAAAGGTCAAGTCATTTTAGCCTAATGGCCTGTGAAGGCTAATTTACCCTGCTAAAAGGTATAGTACAGGGGTGGGCAAAATATGGCCCATAGGCCAGATTAGGACTGCAGCAGACTCCATTTCCCAGCAGCCCTTGGTGGCGGCAGCGGCTCCTTCTGGCTGCTGCTGGACCCAACCCCACTGCTAAAGCATCCTGGCCCATCTGCCTTGTACCCATCTGCCTTGATGGGGGCAGGACCTGTGTGGACAAGACATACAGTTGGGTGGTTGGGATGGGGCTGTGACCAGGAGTGAGATGGGCAGGTGGAGCTGGGGAGACCCCAGGATCATGGGATGATGACAGTGTGGGACCAGGGCCAGGACAAAGCTGTAATTTGCTACCCACATGCCCCTGCGATGGGCATGGTTTCTTCAGGCAGGGGCGTGCGGGGAGTAAATCGCGGTTCAGCCCCGGCCCTGGCCCTGTGCTGTAACCACCCCAAGATCGTGGCCTCAGACCCAGATGCAGCTCCCTGCCCAGCCACTTACCCTGTCTGTGTGGCTCCCAGCAGTCTCCATGCAGAACCTGGGATCGTGGGGCTATGACAGTGTGGGGCTGGGGAGAGCCCCAGTTCTGCTGGCAGGGTTGTGTGGGGAATGCATCAAGGCTCTGTCCTGACCCCATGCTGTCACCACCCCAAGATCCCAGGGTCTCCTTGGTCCTGCCTGCCTATCTTATTTCCAGTTGTGGCCCCATCCCAGACCCCTGGCCACATATCCTGCTCGCACGGGTTCCACCACTGGCACTGGTTGCAGGACAGATGGGCCCGGGTGCCCAGGCAGTGGGGCTGGGTCCAGCAGTAGCAGCCAGAAGGAACCATGGCCACCAGGGCTGCTGGGAAGTAGATTCTGGCCACAGTCTGGATCTACTATTTTGCCGACCCCGGTATAGTAGCTCAGATGGAGACTGGCTCTGCTGATTCTGGTATTTGGAACTAGTTTGGGTATTTTTGCACTGCATTGTCATATGTATATTTATCCCAAGTGTTCCATGTTGTAAATACAGTCTCCTTCTGTAACTTTTGTGGTATGCAGGATGTTATCACAATTACATGAAAGGTTTATACAATACAGTTCATCCCACTACAGGAGTACCTAGGTCAGTTTGATTGAGTCACTGTCCTGAAGACAGAGAGCAATGAAATATTGCAACATGACCACTGCAAGTCAAAACTGAAGTGGATTGGTAATGTTGTGTGGCAGCAAGCACAATGTACTATAGGTTAGCTAGTGTTACTAGCTTATTTTTACAGACTTCAACCTTTTGGCTTTCTCACATGCAGGAACCACAATGCCTATCATGTACTAAAGCCTTGCTGGTGCCTCAGCTGGCATATGTAGTCTGGGCCTTGCTCATGCATAGAGAATTTGGCTGAGAAGTGCCTCTTTCTCTGGAACTGGCAAGCATCACCTACCCACCTTTCCTGCTTCCAATTCCTTCTCTCGCACCACGTTTGGTAAGTGCTTATATGATAAAATAGTGGTAGTTGTTCAATTAAGGCAGTAGGTCTGAATGAGGAGAACTAAAGTTTTATCATGGAGCAGTAGCCTCTGTAGACCATTAGTCTTTCTCCAACTCTCTATAGCTATACCTTAACTGAGGGCCCATCTCCCAATTCTCAACTCTTCTAAATTAGGGAACATCTCTAAATTATACCTTTAATCACTAGCAGTACAAAACCTTTTTTTGATAGATATAACCTTCTCTACCTGCTTGCCACAGTCCAATCCTCCAAAATGACTGGAAAAACCTACCTTGTTGGTCAGGTTTTATCTCGGGTGACTGTGGCTCTGTTGTTTTGGATCTGGTACCATCTTCCTGTTTTACCTACTTTCCAGGGGTGCTCTTACTCCCAGAGATAATATTCAATTTTTCTGTCTCTGCCCAAAGTCTGTCCTCTTAGTAGTCCACTTGTTTTCTTTCAGACAGCTGCTAGAATACATATATGCTGCCTTCTCTGTATGGTTAAGGGCAAAAGGCCTTAGCACACTGATCCTGAATTTATTTTTAGTGTTAGAAATCAGTGTTAAAGTGTTCCCTAACATCTTAGTTTTTACCTCTGTTAAATTAATCATCAGGATCATCTTAATCAGTTCTGAATTCTTAATTTTAGAGTATGTATGCCTACGTGGCAGTGCCAAGTAGAGGTATGTGAACTTGCCCTGGAGCTAGCTGGGGTACTAAAAATTGTACAGGTATGTGAGCCAGTTGCACATTTTGCTTCCATCCCCTCACTTTATCTGTACTAGAAAACCTGGCTTGAGTCCCTTAGCATTTAATAGGCACTACCACTCTGGGATGCCTTCCTGACTCTCTAGAAGGTCCTAAATCTGCACTGAAAATGCATCCTTTTCAAGCAAAATCTTAATCCATACAGTAGAATATATTACTATGGAACAGGAAATAGTTCCTTAATTGAGTGTACAATCAAAGTTTACCTATTAACTTTAAACTATAAGCTTTTTGTTACGGCTTTTTTATTGCATTGGTATGTGTATATGTTGCAAGGCACCACTATGCAGGGATTCCCTGTATTAACTCTGAAACCAGAAACAGCTTAGTTTAGCTCTGAACAGCAGAGTTTAGCAGCTCATTGGCATTGCTTGCTTCTAGGTCCTACTGCTAGCTAGTGCACTTAGAGTAGCATGGGCTACTTTATGCTGTACAGAGGCAAACCTTGCATTTCTACAGCTCCTAGCAGAACGGAATATGAATCAATACTGTTGTTTATTTGTATTACCTTTGCATTTAGGAGGATAATAAACTAGACGGGTACTAAGGTATCCTGTCCATATTAAAAGAGCAGGGGCCTAAGAACTGAGAACATCTGTATAAATGCACATTTGAGCAAGAATTGCAGTGGCTGATCCCTGAATATGGATCACAAATCTTTAACATCTTCTAAAACTAATGTTAGTATTCAAGTGAAACATTGAGGAAGACTTGGGATGCAGGCAAAAGAATCACTCTAAATACTGGGCTACTGCTAACTTCAATGCTTGTTCCATACCAGAAGCAGCTACAGAACAGAGCCATTTGTCATTAAAATACTGCCCATGCAATCAAACCTGACAAAAACCTAAAGTAAACGCCAAATGTGTAGAACGAGTGTTCAACTTCTAAATAAATAGGATGTTTTAATTTAAGCATACCTGATAAGTGAGGTAATCTAATCTTTCTAAAAGTAATTGTTTCCTCTAGAGTATTTTGAGCTAGAAGCCCATGCAATGCAGGCATTAATTTGGGGCTCTGCTGATAAATTATACATTAAAAAAATATTGCTATTACTTTAATGATCATTCTCAAAAGGCCCTAAAAATCTGAAGCAAAAATAAAGTTTACATTGGTCAAGGGTACAGGATGTAATTACTACAGAAATTGTCAAGAATAAGTTATACAAAATTCATGAAACAGGAAAAATATACTCTTTTATGCATCAATTTTGGGCCGGAAAGCCCAGTTAAGTTACTTTCATCAGGACAGAGGGAATACTTTATACTCCTAGCTTCTCTTGCAGTCAATATGGTATTGACTATAATGCAGTCAATGTAGTCAGCGTGGTGATGAGATACTGTAGTTTTCAGAAGCCTTCATTAGGTTTTCAGTGAAATGCCATATTCTCATATTAGTCATCTTCACTGCTTTACATCTTAGAAGATGCATTTCAAACTGTTTTTCAAGTACATTATTATTCTGCTGTTCACCAAAATAGACCAATATACATTATAATATGTTTACGAAGTGGCAGTCTTACAATTCAACATTTTAATGCTTACATTCGATTTCAAGATCACTACAAAATTGTTTCAATTGGCTGTGCTTACTTTTTGGAACAAGTATTTCTAAGTGAAAAGGTTGATGGCTGCAATTTGATTATTAGCAAGTAAAAGAACACAGATAGGAATATTAAATTTGGTATGTTGGTATTTCTGTGGAGAATGGAAAATGTTTACTGGACAGTTTTAGTATAGTGCCAATTCTGTATGATAAAAACTGCTGAACTCAATTGTCATTTATTTTGTTGCAGTGGGTCTGGTCATTTTAATATCTTCAGAGACTTTGCCTTTGCCAAGAATATTAGCCATTTTAACACAGGGTCTCCATATCATTTCCTCCTGGCCCTCCTCAAATGAGTGTAGGTTAGGTTAACAGACCTTGACACCTATTGTAAAAATACTTGCTTGAGAGCTCATTCTACATGAAATGCAAATAAATTTTTGTTACAATGGGTACAGAACTCTTATCCTTGAACACCATGGACCAGAGCTATTTGAACCAGACTTAAGATGGCAGGGGGCAGGAAATGAAGTTTTGACACCCGCTCTCTTAAACAACTCATTTCCTAGTGCGGGAGCTATTAGAATCTCTGTGAGCTTAGAATGAGTTTAGTTGCACTTTGACAGAGCAAAGTTGACTGAGCCATGCTTCTCAAATTGCTACTCATCTATTAATTCATTCAGTGCTTCCAACAGATGTCTGCATGAGGGTATGGAAACTCAACTAGCAATAACAGGTCTTACAAATGGGGCTCTGAGGACCTGAGGTAATAGCCAAATAAAACATTAGTTCTCTGAATAATTATACTAGCATCAGTTTTAGTTAAAGCTAACTAAATGTCCACATCATAAAAGTTACCACTGCAATTGGCACCAAGGGGCTCCACATGTTGGCAGCCTCAACTGAGAGCCTGAGGGCAGAATGGACGTGAAGAGGGATTGCTATTGCAGGGAATGCTATTCTTGGGGGTAAGATATGGGACAATATAAGAAATGCTTCCAGTGTTGCATGGCTCTTCCACAGATGAATCAAGGGGTAGCAATTCAGTATCCTTCTCACACTGAGTTAGTTTAGAGTTGAAAGGTCGGGGGGTGGGGCGTGGAGAAGGAGAGGCAAGCATTTAAAGAAAGAGCCTATTATATAAAGATACATTATGTTAAATTATCCAGGTACAGTTAGATCAAATGTTTTTCTTGAAATGTGCTTCTAGAAGTATCTAGACAAAGGGATTTTTTTTAAAATGAGAGATGTTGTTACTGTGAAAGGTGCTGGGATCTGCAGAGTTGCAAAGTGAAACTTCCTCCTCTCACAGAAAACAAAGGATGGTCAGTGGCACTGCAGACTTCCCCATCTCATGCTAATGCTCCTCCACCTAATTTTTAGGAATAAGAGAATTCTTTACTCTACAGTCCAATCAATCCCTGACTTGATTGCTGCCAACAAGCATGACAACTAATGCCAATTGTGACAGTTGTTTTTGTGAAGGGGGACATCTGTCTATATAGAAACTGGACTGGGACCACAAACTCATTTCACAGAGGCCACCAAATAGTGATCAGATGGTAACAATTACCAGCTTAGCTAAGATATGAACTAGAGTTCTGCAAGTGAGAGACTCTATATCTGATTCATGCTGACCTGTGCCAATTCTATGTTAAAAGAAAAGTGTCTAATTGCTGACAGACGGCTATCCTTCATCAAGAGCCTCCTACCTTGAGGAGGTTCATGTGTTTTGAAGTTTAAATATTTAAACAGTATGCTGTCAGCCATGCCCCCGAGAGAAAAAAAAGTGTGTTTTTGAAAACATGATCAGTATGTGTTACAGATGTGCTTCAACAGGAATGTGAGCTATTTGCAAACTCTGATCAGTTTATTTCAACAGTTTTCTATTTTTCCATGGTAAGGACCACTTTGGAAGGGTCCCCTTTTTAAGTTAGGCCCATCCTAGTGTCCCATTTCCATGCTGTTTTGTTCCCTAAACCTTTTCTTCACCTGCTAAGCTCTAAGCTCAGTATTTTAAAGCAGATTCCCCACACAAAAAATGCCAATGGAACAAAATATAGCCACAGTAGCCTTTAAAAAAATTGACATGGACAATGTTTAGGCATTTAAAGAGTGACAGGAATAAGCATGTTCTTCAGTGAGTGGGCAGGCAATTTTATTAACTCTTGACAGTCTACCTACTGCACATATTTACAGGGCAAAAAGCACTAGCAGTTCACAGTGTTTCTTTAATTTTTGTGCAGAAGCATCAATTTTTTTGTCAGATTGCATTTTGTAACACAATATCAATCTTGCCATGCCCATGTTCTAGATGGGCTGTAGGGATTCTACTGTAATTATGTCAAAAATGAAATATCTCAAAATGTGATTGACAGGTTGATTACAATAATGCATTGTAATCAGGGTGTGCTTGTGTAACAAACGAGAGAATGTCAGTGGTAATTAACTGTATTTTTGTTAAATTTTATGGAGCATTTATTGCTCTTAGGTTGCAGTATATTATAACCAATGAGACATCTAGTGGTGGGACAATTTTCAGTTTCTTTTCTGGAAAAGATATACCACCTGGGACTGGGCCGGGGAGTTGAGGGAGGGGGGGAGAAATGGATGGACAGGCAGATGGATCAGTCTTTATACATGCTCTTGATTTTATTTACGGATATCTTGTGTAAATTAGCATAACAAAGAAGTGTTGCTGCTCTCCAGATAGTAAATTCCCAGTAGTCAGGAAAGTGGAGATTACAATAGCAGTAGGATAAAATGTTACCATTTAAGATTGATGTTTCCACCATCTTCTGTAATATAAGGAATTTGTTAAATGGAGGTTAATGTTGTTCCCCAACTGGAAAGTTTACACGATGAAGCCAACTTACCAAACAACTCTAGTTATTTGATAGTATTTTGCATATATATTGCATACCTTTCTCCACCTATTTTCCATCTGTTTTTCTTCTTCTGTGAAAAGCATTTTGGGGTACAGACTATTGTGCTGTGCAACACCTTGCTCCTTTTTAGTATGTTACTATGACATAAATAATAAAGAAATGTATTATTTTTACATTAGATTTGTCTACTCTTCGGTTCTACTTTTCATCCAAGAATTATCAAACTACTTGATAAAAGCTGCGATGTGAGTGTTATATTTCTTGGCAATGCCATAGCAAGGGAGAGGGCAAGTGGGGTGACAGAAGCGAAGGAGCACCAATAGGCACAGCCCAGCTGGGACGGGGCATGGGAGGGAGACACAAGTGGCTTGTTTCGGGGGCCACGGGGACAGGGGGAGGGCGGCAGAAGGCCGGGGCTAACAGGCCTCAGCCCTGCCAAACATGGGGCAGTAGGTAGGGCTGCAAGGCAGCCTGGCCATGCGCTATGGGCAGCTGCAACAGGGGTGGGGAGGGGTGTGTATGCAGCCAGGATTGCAGCCCGGCGTGGATTACTGGCTGCCCAGCACAGCAGGCAAGTATCAGTTGATTCTGGGAAGGGGAAGCGGGGGCAGAATGAGGCCCGCACAGTGAAGAAGGGAGTGGGGCAGAGGCAGGGGCCAGGTGGTGGGACAGTCAGAGCCCAGGTGTCTTGTCCAGGGATGTGGGGGAGCTCCTGCCATTGAGCACCCTGAGGCAGGCTTTAGGAGCACATCCCCCATTCTGTGTGTGGGGCGGAAGCGGGTGCTGCTGTGTGCTGGGCTCTGCGCCCTGCTGCCACTGCCTCTGGAGCTGTGCAATGCCATGTGTGTCCTGCTGCTAGGCAGGCAGGGGGCACGGCGTGGCACAGCCCAGCAGTGGCAGGCATGTGGCATCGTGCCACTCCCAGGGCACCAGCAGCGGCAGTGGGGTGCACAGCCCAGCCCACAGCGGCAGCCCAGCTCCTCCCCATGCATAGATCCAGGGGGCATGTGACCCCCCATGCCTGCCTTGAGGGTGTGCAGTGGCAGGAACCCCCCACGCCCCTGGATGAGCTGCCTGGGCTCTTACCCTCCCACAACCTGCACAGTGGCCCCGTTTCCCAGCCCCTGTGCAGGTTGTGGGAGGGTAAGAGCCCCTGTGAAGGTTCTTTCTCACCATGGGTGCTTCAATCTGCGCCCCCCCATGGTCCTTTCCCCTTTCCCCACCCCTTCCCCCCACAGACTTATCTGCTGGGGGGGGTGGGGCACATGTGCGTGCATGTGCACGAGTGCTCAACCCCCTGAACTAATTATTTCTCCTCCGCCTATAGGAGAAGATGCTCCTGCCGCTGCATGCACTCCCAGGCAAGCATGGGGGAAGGGTAGTATGCCCCCCGGATCTGTGCGCAGGGCAAGGGCAGGCTGCTGATGTGGGCTTTGCCCGGGTGCCAAACTTGGTTGCTAGGGCACTGTTTCTTGGGAACAAATAATTCAGTATCCTGATGCAGGAGTATGGGCATTGTAAAGAAGAATCAATACACAGATGGAGGGACAAGGTAGCAAACTGGCCTGGAACTCATCTGATTTCTTTCAGGCTTTAAAGTATTGTGGGGCAACTGTCTTCCCATACACCTGTACAGTGCCTGCACACTTTGGCTGCTCATGTAATTTTAAAAACAAAAATGTAATAATACAGAATATTAAAAACTTAATAAAGTGCAGATATATAGAAACCAATGCAGAGGTCTGCTCAAAGGGATTGTTAGGAAAGATGACAAATATGGGGTAATAGTTATAGTTCTTCCCAGTATATTTAAAAACTGGGAAGGAATGAGACTATATGAATTTCAGCTTGTGGAATGAAATGCCTGAGAATACCCAGAAAGCTTGTGATGAAATCCTTATGTAGCAGCTGTAGGAGTGAGGCTATGACTATATTTATATAAGGGCTTACAAAATGTGGGGTCATACCTGCTTGTATCAAAGGAGGGTTTAAAAATATACATTTTCATTTTTCACTGCATTTTGTTCAAACCTCATTACCTCGGGAGATCACTATTAGATCAGTAAGCTTACTGCTAAGACCAAGCTCACTTCATTCAAGAGATCTGCATCCTCTGAGCTACAAAGGAGAGCAAATAATAAGTTTATAGATTCCTGGTTTCTTATTTAAATAGCATGTACTAAGAACACCAGTACCATTTAATAGAGAACTGTTTAGAGGTATGCTAATGGCCACAAGAAAATTTCAAACCTCCATAATGTGCTTTAATCACCAGCAGGAGATCAAAAGCTACCATGTGATTTTATACAGCATGGGCAGCTTCCAGAACTGCCTTACATGGAAAGAGATCAATGCTAAAATTGGTAGATACAGCAAAGCTTTTGCAATAAAAGCGTTTTATGTATCTTGTTCAAAGCATTTAAGTGCCTTTTAGATCACTGATTGAACTGTAGACATTATAAAGTGGAACCTTTTAATACCAAAATAAATTTTCAGAGTAAAATTCCATTATAGGAAAAAGTGTTGCACTGCAACAGGATAGATAATAATTCTTTCGCATGTAATGGGATATATGAAATGTTTGATGATAAACAGAAGTTCTTTGTATCATTACAGGAAGACTCAGTATAGACTCAAACAACAGTACAGAACAATATATATATGTCTGGTATTTCCTATATATAGTGTATATGCACCTATAAATACATAGTTTAACTAAGATGGGTGAATACACTTTATCTTGAGGCAGTTGAAAGGAAGGGGAAAATGCTGCTCCACCCATATGAATATTGGACCACAACCAAAGTAAACATATGAGCCCTTTAGAAACTCACAAAAGCCATTTAATTTGGATTAATGTAGTGGGCTTCAAACAGACTCTAGTCTTAGAAGGCTCAAGTTAGTTAAAATTATTTCTTTTAACATATTCAAATTATCTGCCTGTGAGCTTCACACACTTCCAGGAAAGGAGAAACTTTTCAAAGCATCTAAATCAATAGCTTCTTTTCCACACCAGTATTCTGATGATACAATAATGTTACTCCAACCCATCCTTCTCATTTTTTATTCTCATGCTTTATTTATTTTTGACTATATTATTGCTTTGGTCTCACCAGTATAAATCACTTAAGGTAATGGAATACCAGTTCATTAGATGCTCTCTGCTTTCCATTATGCTCTGTCCACTGAATTTCTCTACCGGGTGAGAATTGACTGAATTTGGACTATGCCAATCTTACCTATCTCTTCAGCCCCACAAGAAAGCCTTAAGGTGAATTTCACTTGCTATTTAAATGAAATGCTCACTCTTTCCATAGTATACTTACTAAGCACCTCTTTAAAATATTTTGTAATTTAAACTAGCCAGTGCAAGTCACATGAACAATCCTCACCCATTTCTACAATCACTTTAAATTGTGAATCTTAATTTATTTTTTGCTGTGCTCTCAGATATTACTTAAAACCTGAATGAGGCTTTTTCCCAGTACTGATTTTCTGTTCCTATATCATTATTATTATTATTGCTTTATTTAATGAGACTAGGTGGCAGCCTAAACTGGAGGGACCAATGGATGACTTTGTTTGACCTGTCCCCTTTGGCCTATCCTGCTTGGGTGACTTTAAGGGATTAAAACGCCTCCTGCCATGGCTCCTGGCACCAGTGTGGTGCATAAACGACCCCACCATGTTAAAATGCAGTCCCTAAAGAAAGACTTTACACTTAGATTACTGAATGATAAAAAAGTTACAAAAACCTTGCAAAACAATACAAATTTAAGAAGTAAAATCTTAAGACCGAATACAACATTTTCAACAGTCAAGAGTACAGCCAAAAAACCAAATGTTTGAGAGGTGAGGGTAGAACTATGTCTCTTGGAGTGTGCATATGGGGGGAACTACCAATATTTTAAACTTCTGTGACCAAAACTGATGCAATGTTCAGTTCTAGTTTTGGAAACTGGCCTTTTCAAGCTATAGACTTCCTAGAGATACTAAAATAAGTACACACCAATGGGATATACATGAAAGATTTCCAGATTTTTTTTCCCCAGAATCTTTGAGATCTATCAAATTGACATTTGACTTGCCTATATCTTTACTCAGTTTTTAGCATTCCTTTCCAGGAAATATTGCTTCAACACCATAATGCAAATGTGCTGATTATTTAGCGCACTTCTGCAAAAAAAAACATCACATGGAAAGACCAAAAATAAATCTCGATTTTAACTTTAAAATGTTCTACGTTAACTAAATTTGTCTAGTTATTTCTATCCTGAGAAATGTTTTTTGCATGCATAGTTGGCTATGAAGTCCTTTCTTTCAAGCAGCTCCTAACACTAAGCTATTAACTGCAGCCAGCATCGAGGCAAAAGTTTTGGTATGTACTATGGGAGCCCCATAGTACCAAGTGCGGAGTCCAAAGTAATGTAAAATATTCACCTCAGCTTGCAATACTTACAATATCTGTTCAAAAGCAAGAATTTTAGCCCAGTGTGGAAGGGAAATGACTGGGAGAAGTACAGAACCATTTTACATTTGCGGATTCTGGAGTATAATAAAAATATCTAGATGGAGGGAGAGGCAGTGGAGATGCCCTTCTGCCTCTCAGTAGGGTGGATTCCTTCTACAAAGGTATGTGGCTTCCTTATTCTGTCTTTGCTCAAATATTACAGCCAGCACTTGAGCCTTTCTGATTCTTGCAACTGGTCCTTGCAGTCTACTGTTCTGGAGGGTATTTGCTATTTGCCTTGTATTTTGCATGCATTGCTTCAGGGAAGTCACTTTGCAGAAAGAGTATACCTTCTACTGCCAGATCTCAGGACATACATTCTCATGCAAGTCTTGCAGTTTTTAGCATCTGAAGTTGGTGACAAGTGTACATGGGTGGAAAGTACACTGCAGGGATAATGTTCCCCTTCTGCAGACCGGGAGGTTTTTCTTTCCCTGCCTTACACCTCAGTTGGTCCACCTACCAATGTGTCTATTGGAAAAGGCCATTTCATTTTCATGGTAACCAAAATTGGGTAGACATTCTTTAGTAGCTATAAGATTGCCATCTTAAACATGAAGTGTGTCATTGTATTCATGTTGTGATAGCATATAGAATTTAGAGTCAAGAAATGTAGGTCTTATTTCTAGCCCTACCAGTCATTCTTTATAATCTTGGGCAAATCATCTCTAAGCTTTTCAGCTATAAAATGGGAATAATATCTGACTATTCTAGTGGGAATCCTGAAATTTGTAAAGGGCTTTGACGGAGCAGGTGGTGCTAACGAATTTTCTTCAACTTTTTCTTGCAGAAAAGTAACTTTCCTTAGTGGAGAGCATTGGCATGATGAGACCCTAACATCTGTATTGTTAAAAAATTGAATTGTAAATTTCTCCATTTTTGATCATTGTTAACTGTGGGTACATCTACTTGGTGTGGAGAATGATTGCTTGAGCTAGCTTGGGTGCCAGAAGCAATATAGCTGTTTTAGGGCAGAGCTTGGTCCAGATTAATAAACCATGCTCTTCAGCTGGGCTAAGGTGGTTATGTTGCTTTAGGTACTCAAATTAACTTGGGGAGGATTAGCTTAGGTATTTCTACATAACTGTGCCTTGTCCTGTGCCTACAGTACCCCATGGTGTTCTTTGCTTTGCAAAAAAAATTTAAATTCAGCTATAATCCAATGAAATAATTAGGTTAATTTGCTAGCTCCGGCTAATGAAAGGACATGTGGAAAAGCTCTAAATGTGTGGCAGGAACAATTTTGTTTCTAACTAGTTTTTAATACCACTCAGATCCAATAGGATATTATACTGGTCTGTTAACGCATACCTTGGGTGCATCATGAGGCATGAGGTTATTGGGCAGATTGTCTTAAGTACTCATAAAGGGTATATTAATGGGCCAGGGAAAAAAAGGCCCTGGAGGGCTCCTTTGCTCTCATCCTATATAACAGTTATTGCAGTTTTAAAAATTAATAAAAAAAGTATTATGTGCATCTCCACCAAGGAAAACTGTGTAAAATGGGAAGGAGAGAAAAATGCCAGATTTTGCTTTGGCATTAATCTACCCAACATGTAGGGTCGCATCTTGCACATCATTGGGAGACTAATGTCCTCATAGTAACATGTTCCAGAAGGGCCCTGAATTGGCACCATGTTCAGTTTGCAAATCTAGATGCACTACTTCAAACCCAACTCTACTACAGTTTCCTCACAAGGTTCTTGGCTCTAAGTTTTCGGCTTCAATTATAGTCCTATAAAATATATAGCCATTTTAATCATGCTACAGCAGCATACCAGTATTTCTTTTACCTTTATTTAGATAATACTGCAACACTCTTGTGAGTAATGTAAGACTGTTCCATTGTAGAGGCAGAGAAAGGAAGGCAGAAAGGCTATCAGCTTGTCCAAGTTGGGAGTGTTTTGGTGTTTCTGCCCTGTCCTGTTCTTGGACTATAAAACCATGCCTTTTGCATGAGTTTACTGTAATGTCTGCAAGATTAAAGATATGCCAAATCTATCATATTAAACGCAAGCACCTTTGAATTTTTGAGAGTAGGGGAAGGACTGGTATTTGGAGTCCTTGAAATCCTTTAATCTAAACTTAGACGTGTGGTTTTGGGGATCTAGTCTGTAGCTGGTTGATGAGCTAGATCTCCACAGAACAGCTTTCATGGAAAAAACCTAATTCTGAATTTCAGTGGCAGTGAATCCATTTCCTAATTTGGATTTGAACCCTGCCTTCTCTGGCACTCACTGCAAATAAAAATGTTGTTTCTATTAGGTGCCAAACATCTGTTCCATTCTCTAATTCAAAGTCCTTGGCTGTACATTATATTAAGTCCACCTTGTGTATTTAAAATATATACTTAAATTGGTCTTTTTCTCACCAGTATTGCCAGCCAGTTCATATCCAGCTGGTGCACCCAGGGGTGGGCAAGTACAGCTCATGGACTGGATCTGACCTGCCAAGGGATTTTGTCTAGCCCTTGGTGGTGTGTATGGCTGGTCCTGCTGCTCCTGGTTGCAAAGCAGGGTTAGGGCACTGTGGTAGCTGGACTCCACTTCCTGGCAACCTCAATGGCAGCCCCACCTTCCAGCAGCTACAGCTGTTGAACCCAGCTCCACTACCTGGGCATCCCGGCCTGTCTACCCCACACCCACTGCTGGGGGTGGGACCTGCATGGGCAGGGTGCGCAGCAAGGTGGGATGGGATGGGGCTGCAGGTGGATAGGGAGCAGTGTCCAGGACCAGGATGGATGGGTGTGCAGGGTTGGGACTGTAGGTTGCTGACAGGTGTGGGGGCAGGGCTTGGGGCAGAGCTGCAATTCTTTGCCTGCGTTTCCCTGTGATTGGCGCTGATTGCATGGGCAAGGTGTGCAGTGAATGGGTTGCAGCTTTCCCTTGGGCCCTGGCCCCATGCTGTCACTGTCCCAAGATCCCAGACTTACTCCAGCCCACCAGTTCCACTCCCAGACACAGCTCCCCACCCACCTGCAGCCCCATCCCGTCTGCTTGGCTGCATGCCCTCCCTGCACATGTCCCAGCCAGTCTCCATCGAGACCCTGGGATCATGGGGCAGCGACAGCTAGGGGCTCCCTGCACACCCCTGAGGCAAAGCCGTGATCTGATCCTACATGCCCCTGCCCATGGAACTGGCGCTTGTTGCAGGGGTGTGCAGGGAGCAGATCATGGTTCTGCCCTGGGCCCCAGGCCCACGGTGTCACAGCCCCATGATCCCGACCCCACACGTCTGGCCTACTTCTGCATGGGCCCACTCACAGGCCCATTCCAGCTACCTGGCTGAGCATGGATCAGAGCCACATAAAGAATTTTCATGAGCTGTTGCAGGCCGGGGGTGGTGGGGTGGGGAAGCCGGGTTGGTGCTGACTTGGCTCATGACAGCTCATCAAAGCTCCCTAAGTGGCTCTCAGGCCCAAATAATTGCCCAAACTGAACACTGTGTCTAGGTTAGCTGGATTCTTTTCAGTCATGGTATGGGTGAGACTTAACCTCTAAGCCCAATTCAAAGCATTTGGGATTCCCAGGGTCCTTTTTATACACTGATCAAAACAGTTTAATGTTTACAGCATACATGTGCTTGTTCTTTTAAAGATCTTTAGGTAACACCATCCATCAATTAGTGCTACCTTCCAACAGATAGGAAAACCTGTTGTCCAGGTCATTGATCTTTATTTTGGTGACCTGTAAAGGTCTTATCAATTCTTTCTCTCTCTGTTGGCCTTGCAAAGTTCCTGTAAAGACTAACAAAGTTACTTCTGTGCAAGTTACTTATGGTATGCCTAGTTCTATTGTAATGAGGCCTACTTTGGTTCATGCTGTTAGCAAGGCCTCTGTGTGACTAGTATATGCACTAACCAATGGTTGTATTAATCCATACTCCAGCAAGGCCTACATGGCCACATGTATGGGCTCATACATGCATTTGGCTGTACATTTCTTCCAGGATGTGGGATTTTCCTTCAGCATTTTCCATCCTTGTTAACTAATGAAAGACCATGTGAAGAGAGACCAAACTCCCCCCAAAATGTCTAACATTGTTTTAAACTCTATTTGAAAACAAGGTGTAATCAACGTTTCACTGAAGGACTGTTGTTAAAAACATCTCAAACTTTACATATTGACTACATGTGGTCTGTACTTCCTTTCTTTGTGAGAATAAAAGTAACACTGATGATGTATTGGGAATGGTTCATAACACTTGTCGCTATTTCAGATATTTGGCTAAAGTATGAAACATTTTCCATTGTAGCCATGGCCTAATTTTAAGGAAATCATTTCAGCTTGGTTGAACCAGAGAGAGGTATCCATTAGTGTATGGAAACACCAGACATACACGCTTGTTCTGACCACTCAGCAGAATCTTATTTGCTGCTTACGATGTTAAGACCTAGGAGCTATTGCTTTGAAGGCAGAACTCATTTTGGCTCCAGGGAAAAATGGGAAATTACTCAGCTCTTATGCTAAAAGAAGCATGATTTTAGGCAAAACTCCTAGGTGGAACAATATAATTTACTTTTTGTATTTTTAGAAGTGCCCTTCAGCCGACTAGGTTTTCACTCCAGTCCTGGTACTCTTGCTCTGGAGCCCCTACTGAATTGTGAATTCTACTTTTCCAGTGTCAAGTACCATCTGCTTAAATGGATCTTTACCCTAAAATGTTGAATTCTACTAATTTTTTGTGTATATTGTGTAATATCAGTGTTGATTGTGTTAGAGGGTACAGATAACAAATAATTTGGTGCAACCCAAAATGAGCATACTACCTCTATGGGTTCCCTAAGAGGGAGACTAACTGCCTTGTTCAAGGCCCCATGGGATGTCAGTGACAGACAAGGAATTGACCCTGGGTTTCCTAGCATGCAAGCTAGCACTGTTACGATTGGTCCATTCTTAGTATCAAGAAATGATATAAGAGCTATCTTACTTTGGCTGTATTTGTTTAAGTGAGGTTTAAGATCCCCCTTCCTGGGTACCCAGTTAGCGTATGTTGGTAAGAGGTCTCTAGAGTATAGTCACTGAAACACTTGTTCATAGAAATGATTTGCAACATTTGCTTCATCCTAAGTCAAGAAAATAATTTGCATCACTGTTTCCTTTCCAGTCCTGATCAGCTGCTTGAGAACCATGCCAGGGGCAAAGTGCTAGTGTGTAACATCTTCCACTTTTAACCTTCTCTGTGTCTTTTCTGTGCAGAGGTAAAGTGGGCCATAAGTTCTGCAATTCAGAACAGCATAGGTTCTTGAAAAGTAGTAGAAATACATTATATGGATCAGCTTAGGCTTTTAAAGTAAACATGTCTAGGAACAATCATGATGGACATGTTATGTATTGATAACTCTTAACTTATTCTAATCTTTCCATTTACCCCACCCCCCTGTGAATGGAAAACATGAAAACAGTGCCCATCAAATCACATCCCTCTGCTTAAGGAACTACTGAGCTGAAAAAACAAAGTAGTTTTCTTCCCCCCTCCCCCCAACTCCTTGGCTTGCCTTGAATTCTGATCTCCCTACTATGCATCTCTTCCAAGTTCGCAGCTTGGCAGAAGCAAGTGTGGGTGTGTTTTGATTTGTATCTGACAACAAAAGAATGAAATGCAATGATCTCATGACAAGTGGATCAGTGCTCACAGGTGAATCAACACTTAAAGATTTGACTCACACAAAACCAACAACAGGGGAAAAATCTGTTCTGACCCTTCAAAGGCAACAATTTATGAAAAGGGCAGAAAATCCAAACTTAGTTTTTAGTATTTCTCTCTCAAAAATAGCTACCCAACTGTATACATTCTGTAAACCATTTTAATATCATTTGAGATAAGGATTTGACTACTGTGTAGAACTGAAAAAGAGATGTGACAAACCCAGACTTATTTAAGGTTAAGTGAAAAGGTTTCTCTGAGTAGGAAACCCCCAAAATTTACCAGGGTGATTTTTTATGTTAAATTTCTACAGGGGTTATGTGAAATTCCTGCAACTATAGAACAGCAGAAAGTAAAAAATATATATGTTGTTTGGTTATGGTGCTTTCAGTTACTGAAGAAATTAATCCATATGCAAGTACAGAGCCTAGTGCTGGAATGTAAAGTGAGCAGGCTGTGTTTGGTCCTGGTACAGATGAAGACTGTCTGAGGGACATAACTGACATTATGGATGCTGTGAACAGTCAAAGTTCACTCACATCTGCCCACAAAGCCCTGTGACTCTACCATGTATTGCTTCTTGCCTTGAAGTGTGGACAGGTGCTAGAGTCAGGGTTCAGTGCTACAGCTGGCAGGGTGCTGGTCCTCTCAGCAAATTCTACCAGTTAACTTTAAAATCATAGAAAATTATGGTTGGAAGGGACCCCAGGAGGTCATCTAATCCAGTTGCCTGCTCAAAGCAGCACCATCCCCAACTAGATTATCCCAGCCAAGGCTTTGTCAGCCTGGGTCTTAAAAACCTCCAAGGACAAAGAGTCCACAATGTCTCTGGGTGACCTCTTCCAGTGCTTTACTTCCCTCCTCGTGATGTTTCCTAATATCTAACCTAAACTCCCCTTGCTAC
>NW_017729025.1:32229618-32230882 GCF_001723915.1 Gavialis gangeticus | reverse complement strand
AATCCAGTTGCCTGCTCAAAGCAGCACCATCCCCAACTAGATTATCCCAGCCAAGGCTTTGTCAGCCTGGGTCTTAAAAACCTCCAAGGACAAAGAGTCCACAATGTCTCTGGGTGACCTCTTCCAGTGCTTTACTTCCCTCCTCGTGATGTTTCCTAATATCTAACCTAAACTCCCCTTGCTACAACTTGAGACCACTGCTCCTTGTCCTGTCACCTGCCACCACTGAGAACAGTCTACCTCAGGCAGGGCTGGATCATCTCTTTAGTGGGTCCTAGGCAAACAAACTCGTATGCTAGTTTGAGGCTAGTTGAGACCCCCCTCCCTGCTCCCCAGACGGGGCCATTCACGCTGCTGCTGCTCCTGCTGCTGCTGCTGCCAGGTGTGTGGGGGGGAAAGGACTGCTCTCCTTTCCCCTTCCCAGCTCAGGGCCCTAGGCATGTGCCTAGTTTGGCTAGATGTTAATCCACCCCTGAGTTCGGGGTGCTCAGCCTTGGGCCTGTGGACCAAATGCAGGCTGCAGAGCATGCAACCAGTTGGGAAATTCAGTGGCAGGGGAGCCCTGGCAAGCCATACTGCCAGCTCCCCTCCCTCCCTCCCTGCTCAGATCAGAGCCAGGCCACGCTCCCTCCACATGGCTGGATGGGGCCCCTCTGCAACCACCCTGGCTGCTGGATTGGGACCCACGGCGGGCACTGCCCATCCATCCCGCCGGCCAAGACGGGCAGGCACCACGGGTCTCGCTCCACTCTCCATAGCAAGGGTGGCTGCAAACTTGACTGCTAGGCAACCATGACCAGAGCCCGCAGAGGTCCCTGGGCCCCAAGCAGGGGTCTCCCCTCAAGTCCCTTTTACTTTTTCCTGCTATCGCCTGAGTGCCCGCCTGCCAGGTGCGGGCTGGGTGCCAGGCTCTGCTGTGCGGTGCGTGCAGCCCACTAAAGCGGGACTCCTTTCACAGCCGTGCCCCCGGGCTCAGCCCGGCTCGTGGCCTCTACGGCTCGTGGGTTCGGTGGGGACCTCAGCCAACATGGCCCAAACGCCCCAGACCTCCGTAGCTGCCCGACTGGCCCCGGCTCCAGAGGCCCAGCGCAGATCGGCCCGCAGGCCGCCTCCCATTGGCTGCCGCCAGCCCGGCGGGTGTTTGCACACGGCCCCCCGAGCCTCTCCACCGCATCAACGCGCTCTGGAGCGGCCAGAAACTACCGCTTCCAGCGTGCACCGGGGCCACGGACGGTGGCCGGCGGGAAGCGCTGCACGTTGGTAG
>NW_017729025.1:32219573-32229342 GCF_001723915.1 Gavialis gangeticus | reverse complement strand
AGCCGGTTTCGGCTCGGCCGGGGGCCTCTCGTGCCAGCCCTGCTCGGAGCTGGACCACCCCTTCTGTGCCTGTCCCGATGAATGGTCCTTCCCCGCAAGGGAGCGGCCGTAGTCGTGTCCAAGTAGCCCAGGCTTTTTTTGTGGCCCGATTAAAATATTTTGTAGGTCACCATTTGGGCGTCGCCCTTTTTAGCTCCGTTGGAAGTCTTGAGGGACCGGGATGTCTCAAGGCCCCGTGAGGGAGGCAGCTGTCAACTGGTTCACCGGCAGCATTAAACATGTCCCAGGTGGCCTGAGGGAAGGCCAAAAAGTGTCTTGTAAAATTTAGATGGTTAATCTCTGTGATAAGCAGGTATCCTGGTTTTAAAAAAAAATCCCCAATTTTTGGTTAAAAAAAAAAAAAGTAACCCCAAATCCACATTTTTCTGTGATATATGTCTACGTATTAGCAGTGTTTCATTTAAATCATGGAATAACGTGGACTTGGGGTTACTTTTTTTTAAATGAGAATTGGGGGATTTTTTTTTAAATTGGAGAAAACCAGGATCCCTGGTGATAACTTAGTGTTGACATGGGAAATATCTAAGACGGTGTAGCTGTGCTGGCACCTCTTTCTTTGAAATGAGCAAGATTACATCTGTTTTGGGAAACGGAAGGGGGAGCAGGGAATAAAAGGAAATCATACCAAACATGAGAAATAGGTGTAAAGTTTCTAGAAACATTTTTCCTTTCTTTTTTTTTTAAGTGTGTGTGTGCGTACACGCACGTTTACTATCAGATTTGAAGATTTCTGCTTTGGTTTTATGAACAATATTGATGACGTGTGGATTCCTGGTCTTGCTGGGACTGTCTATTCACTAAAAGGATAGCAGGTCAGCATTATGGTCTTGTCTGCTGAAAAATGAAAAGAAGTCCAACTGAGATAAACAAGCCTAAAATAGCAATTTGTGGAGGATAAAAGAACCAGATCAGGGAGAAATTCAACATCCTGAGTTGTCGCCCGGGGGAAAAATATCTCCTTAAAATAAATTTGATTTATATTCATTTTAGACTATTGAGAAAGGAAGAAAACACCAATTGGGAATTGTCTACTAGAGTTCGCTTTGAGAGCAAAAAAGTAGCAGCAAGAATGCCAGTCCAGGCTTCATTTATAAAGATAACTTCACTAATAGCACTATTGATACTGAATTGCTTGCATACCTCAAAACAGCACACTCAATACTTCTTTTCTAAGTCTTCTGGGGAGGAGGAAAGAAAATCTTCATATACACTAAAGAAGATGGTTTGAGAAGGCTGGACCAAACAAATCATGATCCCTGCTGTAATTTGTTCATATTTGTTAGGTGCAAAGTCTATGCTTCTCAAGCTATTCAAGTCCAGAGCAGGTCACTGCCATATTAATGCTGCTGTTTACAACGATGTACCTTGAAAATGTGTTCCTGTCTAGTCACATAACTAAGGAGGGACAAGTATCTCTGGTACTTAAGTTATCTTATAACCAAGGATTTCAATGCTTTTTGCAGTCACTAATGAATTAGGTCTCAGCATCCCTCTGAGATAGGCAGTACTTCCATTTATTGATCATGGAGACAAAGAAAGGTGAAAGTGAACCTTAAATGAAAGGAAGATAAATGGTTGCGTTTCCCAACATGCTGTGCTTTTGCCATAAGGCCTCTTTTCCCTTGAGGTGGGAGATATGATAAACTAACACAACCACTGATGCTGCAGAAGGTGGTGCAGACCAGTTCAACAGGTGATGCTAAGTCTGTGTTAAATTTATGATGCAGTCTGGTATTACGTTGTTTGGATGAGAGCGAACTCTGGTATCCTTATCTAAGCACCTGTTGTTCAAGAGGTACAGTTAGTGCTGGCATCATGGTGACTCTTTAGCTCAAGTAATTTATCTTCAGTTATTTCTGAATCTCCCAACATAGTTTCATTTTGTTGTCATCTTTGTTTTCTGCCCTAAAATGCTATTGGCATTGTATTGTAATATATCTGTGGTATTTTTCTGGAGAGGCAAATGAGTTCTGTATCCAAGTTTGTAAACCATTTTATGATGGTGTGGGCTGACAGTCATTTTTTAGATATAAAGATATTGGTGGTTAGTAGGAATAAGCAAGTTGAGTAGTAGTTGTTCTCATGCAAGGAGCTTTAAATGCGGAGAGCTTACTCCAATGATCCATCTTATTTTGTAGACTTGCTGGTCTCTAGGTAGAAAGTGTTATAGAATAACAAAGCTAGCAATAAAAAGGTCTTTTCCTTCCTTTCTGCTGAGTTTAACCTGTTTTCCATATCTTTTTCATTCTTTTTTATGTTCCGCCTATTCTTGTATAACCGCATGCAATCCCCAAATCTTCCCATATTTAATACCATAAAGGATTCTTGCATTTTCCAATACAAAATCATGTGGAGCCACTGCATCCACAGAAGACAGTTATTTTGCAACAGTTCGACATGCTTTCTGCACACTGCTTATTTAAAATTATCTTTGCTTGACTTTTATGGCCTAGTGGTAGGTTGACCAACCTATGACTAGGCATGGTGCCATCCTAGCAGTGGGTGTGAGCATGGGTAGCCCAGAAACCATGAATGAATGTCTTGTTTATTTAAGGGCAGGATTTCTAAGTGATAATATTCACTGTTCATCCTTAGCTTTCACTTCCATGGCTTAAGGGGATGTTAATCAGACAGTCAGTTCTTTACAGTCTTTTCAGGTATGTGACTGAGACTGGTGGACAAGTAAAACTGGCGGTAGGGGAGCCACTCTTCACCTGTCATTCTCATGGAGCTAATCAAAATAAACTACCTTGTCCCCTCTAAGCAGGCTTGTCAGCATCAGAATTATGATGAGATTACCAAGATGAAATACATCCATAATGTTCCATGAATGAAGTTAATATGTATATATGGTATATATAACAACATATATCATATACACATTTTACCAGTTCGTAGAAAGCGGTCAAAGAAGTTGTCATTGTCCCAGGAGAAAATGTGCCAGTATTAGTCTATAAAGTATTTTCTTAAGTTAAGAACGTAATTGTAGGTAAGCGCAATAGTTCCATGTGCCTGGGGCAGCTCGTTCTGTCATTCAGACCTGCCATGCTATTTTTGAGATTATTTTAAATTTGGACAGAAAGCACAAGTTCTGTTTTTCTACAATTAAAAATGTGGAGGGAAAATTTGAATTTAATGAAGAGAGAAACTAAAGCGTTAAAAGAGAGTATTTACAAGGGTCATTTGAAAATTATGGATAACATGTTGTTTCTATGTTTTAAGATGAGTGAAGAGACTCAGCTGTCCAGTTATATCTGAAAAAAAATTTTGTTTTATGAGCACCTTGGAGAGCAGTTTAGAGTTAAATCATTGCATTTCATGAGTTCTAGACAGTTTCAGATCCTATAGTTTTGGGCAGGAATACCTAACAACCTTTTAAAAAGTAATTTAGAGATTAAATACCCCTGTCGTCTTCCTCAAGGTGACTATTAAATACTTTCATCTGTGCTGGACAGGGTTTACATGTTCTATGGATATTCAAATGTGGCTTTACTATCTAAAATTACGCCTGTAGGAACTATCTTTTGCCTTTCCTTCCAGGAGAGTTCTTTAGACCTTAGCAAGGCAGAAGAGCTGTCTTAGGGGAAAAGAAGCATTTTGATATTCAAGAAAGGGATCTGCAGACTGGGGAAAAGTACCTAGAGCTGATGGGGAGAGATGGACAGAATCCTCTAAGAACATTGCAGCTCTGTTGTTTCTGTATTATTCTAAATATCCTCTGAAGCAATAAGTGGACTTTCATATTTGTTGCACATAATTGTGTGAGAGAACACTTCTCTGACATCTTTAACTGTGGTGACAGGTATTTGATCTTTTGTGGAATTATGTTTTTATAAGCTAAACTGCTGAGATAATGGTCAAATGAGAAATATGAGGGAATGCACTCTCTTTTGTGGAACAGTTGAGATTCCATTTTTTAAATACTTAAGCTGTATTAAAAATTAGTGAATTCAACAGTTTTACTTGCAAGGAAACCAATATAGGTAAAATATTTTTCATATAGTTGGATCACAGTGCATTATCATGTGAATAGCTGTAATTCTGTAGCATGTATCGAATTATGTAAAACCTTTAAATAAAAAAAAACTCTTGTTCTACAAAATTGCTTTCATTAGAGCCATTTTTCCTGATTCTTGAAGTAATTGCTTGTTTTTGCACCTAGAAGCCATGCTGACAGGATTACTTCAAGAAATTCTTAAAGAATTTTTGTAGTAACAATTTGGCAGTTTAAACAACCCATAGTTACTATGTGGAAGTCTGTCATAAGGAAAAGAAAGTATAAAAACTGGCATATGGAGTAGAATAAAAGTGTGAAAGTAAATCTGCTCAGTGTATAACCCTGTATTACTTTTTGTAGTGAAAATGCCTTATATAAAGAAGACATCTGGAAAAAGAGCTCCTGCGAAGAGGAAGCTTGCAGAAGAATTTGCTCCAGGAGAGGTGTTAACAGATACATCAAAAAAAGAGTGGAAATTAGGCATGCATATAGGGCAAGGTGGCTTTGGACGTTTATATCTTGGTAAGCTTGTGTGTACTAAACAGAACATTTTAAAATTGAGGGTCCTTAAAGCCTCCTCCTCCCCTGCATCCTTTCCCCACCCCAACAATTCCTAGTTTAGAAAAGCTATGTATCTGTCAGCTGCAGCATAATACTTTTATTTCTTGCAAAAGGGAGAAATGTAGGTAAAATGAATATTAGAGGACATTGAGGCATAGTTAGCAGTATGTGATATGAAAACCCCTCAAGTCTTAGTCTAACCCAGTGGTTCATGACCTTTTCAAATTTGAGTAAGCCCTTAGTACAGAGGTTACCAACCCCTGGGCCATTAGGGGTTGGCTGTCGGTCCACAGGAGGGTTGGCTGCTGGACTGGAAGTCTGGAAGTGACCCACATACTGAAGGCCAGTAGCCAACCCTTTTTTATACTTCCGGTCTGCAGTTTGCCAGTCCATGGTTTGCCAGTCTGCAGTCTAAAAAGGTTGGGAACCACTGCCTTAGTAAGCTCGAAGCACCCATTGATAGACCCTTCAGAAAATGCCAGCTTTTAGTTTTCACTTGTTTTTTTGACTATATAAAATAATACGGCAATTCTTCTGTTGCAAAGAACTCAGAAAAGAACACAACAGGTCTGAATGTTTTAACATTATGGATTGCTATTTGAAATCTCTGGATTTCTTTTGTGTGGCATATTTGTACAGCTAGCAATATGCATCACCCCTAAAAGGATATCAAGACACCCCAGGGGACTGTGGCATCCCCAGCTAATTCATGTGACAGATTAGCTATAATCTTTACTGGTAACATTCTTAATTCATATATAAACCATTTTGCTCCTTTTTAATATCACTTAAATGTTTGTGGACAGGCTTCTATTTTCTTACTTAATTACTTCTTAAGGAGCATTTCTGAAGTAATTCTAGTGGTTGTTGATGATGCCAGATTGATGGCATGGGCACAGCAATTCATACATAACTATCCTGTCTTGCTAGTGTCTCAACCCTTACTTTAGCAGACCTATCTATGGATAGTTCAGTCTCCATGGTAATTTGATGTTTATTCTGTCTTATGCCAGTATTTTTTTAAGAGGATACTTGGCTCATAAATACAGAATTTAAGATTATCAGCTCACTTCATGCAAGCCACTGACCAGTTAACGGAGCTTTCTGCTTTAGCTGGGATAAATTGCATCTGAACTTTTGCCCATAGGTCATGTTGTTTATTGTATGATCAGTTTACTGAGCCATCTGTAGATGTCTGAGAATTTTTCTGTGTGGGTATTGTCACAAAATTCACTTTATAATGATACTTGAACTTCCAGGGAAAAGTTTGAATTTTTTTTCTTATATCTAGCACCATTTCCAAAATGCATTCTGCACAGGTGGCATAGAAGTGAGGTCCTCACAGAACCCTGGGAATTTCTGCTGAGGGCCCCATGTTATGATTCTGTTCTTCCAATGAATGTTGGATGGTTAAAGTTTTAAGATGAAGATGGTGATAAGGCTCTTGTACTATGTGGTGCATTAGATATGTGATGAGATGTTTCCCTTCTTCCACTTGTGATACAATTGCATGGAATTCTGTAGCTTCATATAGTAATTCATGGGTTACAAAATCATTTATTGATCTAAGGTGTTAGTAAAATGATCAGGCACCAATATAAGGTGACAGTGTTCTTCTGAGAAGACTTGGTCAAGAGAACTGACAAATTTAATCGTGGCTAGAGAAGCCTGGCTTTGCTGCATGGTTTTGCCTAAGCTCCTAATGCTTACTAAAGGTGGCATTCTCCTTGTGTTAGACACTTACCCACATTATTAATTGCTTTTTTATGTAAGCCCAACCACATCATGTTCCAAACATTGTTTAATCTCCTTCTCTACTTGTACAGAAGCACATCCTTATGTATCTGTTATTCCTAAACTGTCCATTGTAGTATTCCATCACTCAGTAAATCTATGGAAATTATAAAGCGGCAGCTGGGAGAGCAAATAGCTGGAAGAGAGGAAAAAAACTGTTTTTGGTTATTATGGCATCTAGTAGACAAAAGAAGTACTTGATGGCTTCTTGCAAGTTGTATACCCACATTTTGTTTCTCTATCTTTGTCTTTAAAGGAGTAACTACTATTTAATAATCAAGAGCATTCCATTATCATTTTGTAACAAGCTTCTCCCTCCCGCCCTGGCAACAGAGAACTCACAACCAGAAATTTAAGTTGGTTAAATTTGATACAGTTCTTCTGCCTAGATTCTGAAAATTATTCATGCTAATGTATAATTACTTTATGGCATAGCTAAACAAATGACATAGCAAGTAGAAGCTTTGTTTTTGATGGTTGTCTCTCATCCTACTGATGAACACTTCATATTTTAACAGCTGATGTTAATTCTTCAAAATCGGTTGGCAGTGATGCATCTTATGTTGTAAAAGTGGTAAGAGAAAACTTGAATCTTTATTTCAAAATTTTAAAATGGCTGTTTTGGTATAGCATATGCAATGTGTGACATGCTGTAAGCTGCTATATATTGTTACAATAGTTATATACTACATCATTGCGTGTGTGTGTGACTTCTAAACAAGAAATACACAGATGCCCAGAAGCCCCAGTGGGGGATCAGGACTTTGTGATGCTATATACAGATTGCTTTACAAACACAGGGATATACCATTTGAAAGTTCAAATAACTTGCAAAGGATGGAAGGAAGACAGTCAGTCATACTTTAGGTAACAGAAAGATAGATTCCTTTCAGTACACAAGAGAGTGAAAGCCTGGACTAGTTTTGGATTTCTTTTAGAAAAGAAGGAACACCAGATATTATGAAGAAAGGCAGGGCAATAGGACAGGCAAAAATTGAGGCGTTGAGGACTACCTGTAACATAAGACTGTAATACCACAGAACGATGATGTTAATAGTAACAGAGAATACAGGGGATGGGGTGGTCCACAATTCAGTTTGGACTGTGTTAACTTATGGCAAGACATCCAGGTGGACACACACTAATCTGAGACCTGAGACTGGATGAAGGGAGGTAAGTTAGGATAGCGGTGACCAACATTTTTTTGCAGGTGTACCATAAATTAGTCCCATAGCCTTCTGGAGTGCCATTCTGATCCCTTTCTCCTGTCCGATCTGTTGCTCTGCTTTCTCTTCTCTGCCTTGTGTTTCCTGCCCAAACTCCTGCTCTTGCTTCCTGCCCCACCTGCTACTGTGCTGCTTATATCTTGCTCTCATCTTGTGTGCCACACACAGAGGCTGCCTGTGTCACTTGTGGCATGTGTGCCCTAGGTGGCCACCCTTGGGTTAGGAGCTGTTAGTGATGGATTGGTTGGTAGTTGGTACAGTATCCCAGATTATTCAGAACAATCTACTTGAGTACTCCAAAATGGATACATTTTCTTTGTCAGTTTTACTGGAGTATTTCTGTGTACTGTATCACTGATGTTAGTTACTCCATCAGTTGTAAGGATCTTGGAATGGCAAAAGGTACAGGCATGGAAGAAATTTTCTAACACAATTATCTAAAATGATAAAGAATCACAAAGCTGTAACTGACTTGATTCTGGGCTCCTAGCATGTGCCAAGTTGGAACTCAATACAGAAGAACTGAGACTAGTATCAGCATATACATGTATAACTGTACATTTGATCTTATGATTGGAATAGCACTTCAGTATTTTTATCTAGTACTGAGAGAGTTTAGACAGGGATAGTCCTCTGCCTTGAACAGGGAATCTAGTAAACAACCTCTTGAGCTCCCTTCAAGCTCTTTGATTCTCGTAATGGAGGAAAAAGGTATGCCCCCATTAATTACATTAGTTTTGACTGTTAACGGGGTGGGGGGTGTTAGTAGCCATAAATTCATACAATTTACCCCATGAAATATAAAATATAAATAAATCTTGTGTGTGTGTGTGTGTGTGTGTGTGTGTGTGTGTGTGTGTGTGTGTGTGTGTGTGTGTGTGTGTGTGTGTGTGTGTGTATAAAGTAAATATGAATGCTTATAGCCCATTTTTTCCAAAGTTTAAAAACTAAATTGTTTTGTTCTAAATTTACTGTGCCTGATGCATAACTGCAAATCTTGACAGTGTCAATTTCTGCTTCACATGACTATTAATGATAAATTTGTTTGGAAATGGTGGTGGTTGCAAACTAATGTTCTGCATTATAAAGAATAAAGTGCATTTCTATTTCACTTTAATATTGCAATCTTCTTTCTGTCACAATTTGCAGTACCTCTGTTGCTGAGCTTCCTGATAGTTACTTGCTTTCATTCCTAGTTTTTTTTTCTACCTGTGTTTGGGTATTTGGGAAATATGTATTATCCCCATCTTTGCACTGGGTCTGCCTACATAAATACCAGACTTTTTTGCTGTCTTCATATGCTGTTAGGTAGCAATTCTTGGTAAAAGCCTTGTTTCTGATGTCTTGGGAGTCAAGTCACCAATATTTGACTAGTAAACTAAGGTTTGTTAGTGTTCAGAAGAAAATGGTTTTCACACAGTATTTCTTAAAATTGGTACGTTATTAAAGCAGTATAGAAATTGGTGTAGTATCTGACATCTAGTTCTTATGATATTGATGTCTGAGTACAGTAAAAACTCTGTTATCTGGCATGAGTGGGGAATGGGGGATGCCTGGTATCTAAAAATTCTGGATGCCTGATGCTGCTGGTTTTTGGCCGGGCAGGGGGGTGGGTGTGGTGGCAGGCAGAGGTGGAGAGGTGGCAGTGCAGGGTTGATGTTGTGGCTGGATGTGGAGCAGCAGCAGCGAAGTGTGGTGGTAGCTGCTACTGCATGCGAGCTTTCCCCCCACTCCCTCTGCATCCATCCAGCTGGCCAGAAATTCCGGTTAATAGAGTATTCTGGCTAGTAGAACGATGGATAACAGGGCTTTTACTGTAGTAATACAGGCATACCTCGTTTTATTGCGCTTCATTTTATTGTGCTTCGCAGATATTGCGTTTTTTACAAATTGAGGCAAGACCCTCCACCAGCAAAAAGATTACGACGCACTGAAGGCTCAGATGATGGTTAGCATTTTTTAGCAATAAAGTATTTTTTAATTAAGGTATGTACATTGTTTTTTTAGACATAATGCTATTGCACACTTAATAGACTACAGTATAGTGTAAACATAACTTTTATATGCACTGGGAAACCAAAAAATTCGTGTGACTCTCTTTATTGCGATATTCGCTTTATTGCGGTGGTCT
>NW_017729025.1:32202474-32219557 GCF_001723915.1 Gavialis gangeticus | reverse complement strand
GACTCGCTGAAGGCTCAGATGATGGTTAGCATTTTTTAGCAATAAAGTATTTTTTAATTAAGGTATGTACATTGTTTTTTTAGACATAATGCTATTGCACACTTAATAGACTACAGTATAGTGTAAACATAACTTTTATATGCACTGGGAAACCAAAAAATTTGTGTGACTCTCTTTATTGCGATATTCGCTTTATTGTGGTGGTCTGGAACCGAACCCGCAATATCTCCGAGGTATGCCTGTATTTGAATATTTTATTTTGCAGTCTTACTAATGAAGAAATATTTTTAATATGGAATTCCTGATGTCACTGTGAAAAAGGAGAGCCAAAGTTTAATAGTATTTCTGATGTTTTTCAGATAGCATTATTTCATTAATTCTTAAAATTTGCTCTAGAGAGAAAAAAATAGTTCATGTGTTTTGACATTGCGCCATAATAGAAAGGATTATTGAATTTTCTGGTCAAGGTTTAGTCAGTTTTTTAAACTGAACATACACTTTCTAGTTCAAGTCTTTTTTTTAGGTGTTTGTTACTGTGGTATTGAACCTCATATCTTAATCATCGCAGCATAGCATGTGCATTTATCTGTATTTAGAATTATGTTTATTATGGGGGTGCTAACTTCAGTTTCATAATTAAGGCTGAATTCTGCTTTATAGCTAAAACAGGACTTTAACCTTTGTTATGTATGAAAAATATTGTGTATGCCTGCCAAATTACAGCACTTGCTCTGCCTATAGAATTATTTTTCTGAGCATTTAGAAGTGAATCTGTTAGTCTGATAAAAATAATTTATGAAAACTTCTTTAAGAAATTTGACACCAGCCTTTTTTTGTTTGGAATGTATATAGTAGTAGAAAAACACTCCAGTTCTTTTTTATACTTGTTTGTGCATAGACCATATTTGAAGATACTATTTTGTAACTAAGTTAAATTATTGATTAATCTTATTATCGATCTATCTGTGTGATTAAGAAAACTGGACATGTGCCAGTATTTTAATTGGTAGATAACTTAGCCCAACTGTCATTGCTCTTCTGAGTTTATCTTGTGAATAATGTGTATGAGTTTGCACACCTGCCAGTGCTTTGCTGTACTCTTCAAAGGATCTTGTGGCACCCTAGAGTGTCATGGCACCCTGGTTGAGAACCATTGGCATAGGCAGTGCTGAAAGGCTGCCTACGTTGGCTCTGCGGCCTTAGTGATTATAGGCATCCACTGAATGTAGTCTTGGCAGTGCAGGAAGAATAGAAACAAGTCAAAGAAGAGTCCTAAAAGTTCAGTGGTATCAGGATTTGGTGAATGGGATTCTCCTGCCCTGCCTTACACATAATATCCGTCTCCTGGAGATACCTTTGTATAAAAATAATAAGTTAGGAAACTAAGACCCGAAAGGGCCTTTTGGGTCATTGAATCCATTCCTCTGCTTTCGCAGGGATTCATTAAGCTAAGGAATCCCTAATTGGATCAAGGGCCAGATTCACCAGTTTACTTTATCTTTCTTGTGTTTCACTGGTGATGCAAGGCAGCTGGAAACCCAGATTCAATGACTGGTGCAGTGTGGCTGTTAACACTTCTCATCTATACCACTGAATTTGCACTTAAATAATTACAGTTTTTAAGATTTGAACTATGCATGTTCAGGTCATTAATAATGTCACATGGTAGTTTTTGAGGCATTTATGAAATGTTTCATACAACACTTTTTTGTATGAAATGTAATTTTTATGAGCTAAGGAAGTTCTAAGACAAAGATTTCAATTGAAATGGAGCTAAGGTTGGATATGTATCAGTAATTCAAGAGTTAAAATTAAGGAAGCTGTAATTTATCTCTAAATTCAGCATTTTTAACTTGGGAAATTCAGAGGTAGGGTTACACTTAAAAGAAGTCGAAGCATGTCATGGTATGCAGATCTTCATTTGAGGCTTCTGCTTGGCTATAATTGATGCCTGTAGTCACAGTATAGCTTGGGTGGTCGTGTGGAAGCATTCTTCTAAGTAACAGTTTAAACTCATTCCTCAGGCACCAAATGTTTTAGGCATAGTTATACCATTGATGAAAGGTGTCACTGTAGGGCAGAGCTAAGCTAACATGCTCCAGCTAATTCAGGTTAGAATCTTACTGAAGGCAAAACACCCCATAGGTTAGAGTTAGTAGGCTGAGTTAGGCCATAGGCTCCTCCTTAGTGTTAATGTTGATTGGCTAACATGAAAGCTACAAGCTACCTTGCTTTTCCCTAGGCCTTTGTGTATTGGCTACCACATCTTAACTCACAAGTAAGAACATACATGTTTTGCTTAAAAAGGTACTCTTCTATAAACAGGATTTCTAAGAGAGGGTTTATTGCAAGAGAATGTTTAAGGATCACTTGGCACATGCTCTTCTTTCAAATTATTTCAAGTGTTGAGACCATTGTGAGGATGACTGCAATGTTGTTGGGTTCAGAATACAATAGCCTCAGTTGGAAAAAGTGAAGATGGTGAACATATACTTAATACTGTTTGTAGAGCTGCTGCTGTGAACATTTAATAATATTTCTGAAGATTTTTCAGTTAATTTGGTACTCTTTAACCTTTTAATTGTGGAGAAAAGTACTTGGATATTTTTAACTTTCTAACCACTTCTTCTGTTGTCATGTTTATCTGTTCAGAGACCGGATTCTTGAAAAATTATCAATATCCAAAGCAGGGATGAAGAATAATGTAATTTTAGGGTAACATGTCAAGTTTTTCAGAGTAATTGTTTTCGTTAGCTAAAACTTTAACCAACTCTAACTAAAATTTATTTTAAAGGAACCCAGCCAGAATGGACCTCTTTTTTCTGAATTAAAGTTCTACATGCGAGCTGCGAAACCAGAGCAAAGTAAGCAGTCAATTAGACATTTTGATTGAACTTTAAGCCCACATTTTCCTATAAATAATAAATTCTCTTGAGGTTTTTAATAAAATAAAAGCTAAGTGGTACTCTTTAACATTAAATGGGTTATCTAGCTCATCAAGAAAGTCTCTTTAGATCCATTTTTTAAAATGAACTACTGGTATTCATTTACATTTCTTAAGAATGCTTTTAATCATAAATGGATGTTTCTTTTTCTAAATGGGTAATTACTGAAGATAATTGTTAATAAGCAGGAGTTACTGAACTAAAACCCATGCTCTTGTAATTTTTTCATCTTAGAAGGCCTCAGCCTTATAATATCAAAAGAACAAACAGGATTTAGTGTTTAAAACCAAAAGATGATTTAATAAGATTCACTTATTTGTCTTAAAAGAAGAATTTATTTGACATCATTTAATAATTTTGGAAAATTTGAATTTGTTGTGATAAATGTTGTCTTACAGTTGCATTTTGGGCATGTTGCCATCAGTGGTATTAGTTGTATTGAAACTGAAAAGATGCACTTTACATCTGCCTATGTGATCGTCAGTGTGTCCCCGTTGCAGCTGAATTACCAGAATTAGCCAGAGGTAGACAATTATTTGACTCCCTACTAATATACTTGGTTTGCTCATTGTCAAATGATGATCACATCTTATGTGGATACCAAAACAAAATGATTTAGGTAGCATTTTGCAGAAGACTTCATTAGGAAATTTTAATGTACGTGTCTTTATTTGTATTTTTAGTTCAGAAATGGACTAAATCCCATAAACTGAAATATCTAGGTGTACCAAGGTATTGGGGGTCTGGCTTGCATCAAAAGAATGGAAACAGGTAAGAGATTTTGTTTCTAGGGACAATTCTAGTATTTTAATTCACATATATAAAGAAAGTGGTTTACTGTTTAGCATGCTTTAATCTACAGAAAATATGGCTTACTTACACAGTAGAGCATCTCTTGATTTAATCTTTGGGCTAAATTAGACAGCCTAATCCTTATCTTAAAATTTTGGGGTACATTTGTATGCTGTTCATTATGATCAATAGATTAATTCACTTAAATTGCTACATTTCTCTGACCATCCTTCCCTGCATTGGGATTTGAAAAGGATGGTGTCCTACAAGGGTTTATATGACCAGTGCTGTCCAGGCTTGATTACAGAACAGACATCCTTTATTAAATGGAAAGAACAGAGAAGACTATTAAGTAACAACTACTACTAAACATATTTCCACTTCTTTATCCATTGCATTCATGAAGGAACAAGGGGCTTTGCTTTTTTCAACCCCACCAGCAAATTGTGGTCAATCATGCACAGAATACACAAAAAATCCTTCTAGGAATCTTTGGAATTACAATAGATGAAGTCTTTTGCTGAATGATGCTGATTACTTTTAAATGCCCTATCTCTTCAGCAAAGAAAACAGTGGAGCAAGAGAGAACAGGGATAAGGAACTTTGGCATTTAACAGGCTTTTGGCACCAAAAGTCTTATTGCACCATCATTTAGGGTAGAAACAGACATCTCATTTGAGTTGGTTCTGATTGATCCAAGTTCACTTGGAAGCAGTATAGCCCTCTACACATGCAGCTTGAATGGCAGTTAATTTGAATTAGCCCATATTATCACAGGACTAAGTGTATTATCACAGGAAAAATCTTGGATACTTCACAGATATTTGAAGTGGGACAACAGGCTTGTAAGTCTGTAGGGTCTCAAAATAAAAGACTATCTCAGGAGCAATCCTGGTTTTTACCCACAGAATTTCCCAAGATAGGTCACTTCACAGGGCAGTTGAAACAGTTAGGGCCTTAAATCACCCAGTAGTTTAATGTAGCAGGGAGTTCAATTCTGATTAACCATGAGAGGCAAAAGTAAATGAGTAAATGTAACATAACAAAGGTAAATGTTTCAACCCAAATGAGCTTTTTCAGTATGTTCACATTCAGTGTGCAAGGCTTTTGTAGGAAAAAGCTTTGGTACTAAAGTGAATTCACTTTGTCAAACAAAGATGAATGTCAAGCCATCTTTATCAGGTGAGATTCACTGTACTAGGTCAAGTGCTCATTTAAATCTTAGTAGCATTGTTTTCAAAGCAACCAACTTGTAAAAGTAACCACCACTTAAATGAAATGAGTCACTTATAGGAAGCAATTATTGGGTTCTACAGACAACTGATTTTTTTCTAGTTTTTGAATAAAATCCGTTCTGCAGATAGTCATTTTCTGTTATTCTGTAAAAATAGTAGGTTATTGGGAACATAACTTTGACAGAGGACCTTTTTGTCTAGGTGATATAGTTCAAACAAAACAATGTCACAGTTCAAAAACAGTACAGAAACAATAAAATATTCCTAAATATTTGTCAGCTACATAGATTATGTTTATAATTAAAAGTATACATTTCAATTCAAGAATTACTTCAAGAATAGGTTGTAAAATGTGAGAGAGTTCCTCTACAAGCTTTAGTAACTTCTTTTCCTGCTTTCAAACAGCTATAGGTTTATGGTAATGGACCGATTTGGGAGAGATCTTCAGAAAATATATGAAGAAAATTCAAAGCGTTTTGCACATAAAACTGTGTTACAGTTTGGCTTAAGAATAGTAAGTAAGAAATCTATCTTTCTAATTTAGTCTTTTTTTAGACATTTTGTGCTGAATAGAGGTCCTCTGCTGGATGGAGTTGGGTATTGCATTGACTTTGTAATGTATTTTGTTTTGTTAGCTTGATATTCTGGAATATATCCATGAATATGAATATGTGCATGGAGACATCAAGGCCTCAAATATTCTCCTGAATTACAAGAATCCGAATCAGGTATTTCTGATGTGTGTCATTTCTCCTGTTTTAAACCTATTGTTTGACAACATATAAAGAGGCTTTGAACCTGGGAAACCTAGCAGAAATCTTTATTTTTTAAGAACGTATACAGTAATATTATTTCTGCTTGACATTTATATCTAGTTAATATTCTACATTTTTGATGCAATTTGCTGGCAGTTTATCAAGTTGGCTGTTTTGCCCTAAATAATATTCAGGAGGAGTGCTTGTGATACAAAGTGAATTTCAAATAGCTGTTTGGGGGTGGAAGCTTAAAATTATATAGTACACCAGTGAATTATGTTTGCCTGTCTGCTTTGTCACTTTTTTATTTCCTTTGTTCAAAGAATCCATCAAATAAGTGTTCTGTTACTTGGAAAATTTGGTCTTTTAACATGTTGATTATTCAAAGCAATTGGTTTACAGAAATATCTTTAGTTTTCTAAATTTTTACACCCTTTAGTGTTTGGAAAATGCATGTTTGAATTTCATAACTGCCTGTGTTTTCTTGTCTAAATGCTTTACCTCACAAAGTGAATAAACTACTGTCATTATGCTTAGGAGTAGCCAGGGCTAGAGAAGATTCATGCTTGGAATTACTATTTTCACTCCTGATTTTACTGTGTGTAAAACTAGAATTAATCTGATCAGTATGAATAATCAAAAAAAATCAGAATGGTAACTGGTATTTCTAAACTCAGCTGCCAAGGCTGAGCCCCTTCTACCACATGCAGTCCACTACCTGAATATTGAACCTTTATCTGTTGCTAGATCAATGGTTTTCAGTCTTTTTAGACACGAGGAAGCCCTTGTTAGACTCAACCTCCCCTTTGGAAAATGCAGATTCTTAGCTTTCAGTCATTTTTTGAATACGGAATAATAGTGGAATAATTTTTCTGTTGCAAAAAACTCAGATCACAGCAGGTCAGATGGCTTTAATGCTCTGGATTCCTATTTGAACTCTCTGGGTTTATCTTATGAATCATGTTTGCACAACTAACACTGCTAACAACATTGCATCGTACCCCACAGCACCCGTGAAAGGATCTTAAGGCACCCCAGAGTGCTGCGGCACTCTTATTGAGAATTACTATGCTAGAGCAACCAAAAAACTGATTCCTTAAACTGGTTATATCCTTCTATTTTTTTACCTTAGATAAGCGGCAAGTACTTGTAGCTATCAAGGTATGCACAGTTGTCTCACTTAATAGTAAATAAGTGCGATTTTAATCCAGAGAGCTGAGCATTTGTAGGTTTTATTCTAACGAGGTTTAGAGAATAGGTATTGATAGTTACTTCTTTTACATGGCTGCCCAGTCTGGCTTGTGAGCTGTGTATAGCTCTTGAAGAAGGAATAGTGGGGTGTTGCATACAGTTCACTAACTGTGGGGCATCTTGAAAATTTTGTCTTGCAACTCTCAGTTATGTCAGGGATTTGGTTTACATCTAGAAGAGTCAGGAAGTTTTACCATTCCTGTTTGTTTATTTGGATTATTCTGTATGTATAATACTTTAATTTGTGGATGATATGTGGGAATTAATAGGTGTACTTGGTTGATTATGGCCTTGCATATCGATACTGCCCAGAAGGAGTTCACAAAGAATATAAAGAAGACCCAAAAAGATGCCATGATGGGACTATTGAATATACTAGTATTGATGCACATAAGGGTGTGGGTAAGTAATCAAAACCTTTTTGTTTACTTTATAATAAAGACAGTATGACATGAAGGGCATTTTAAGTAGTTACATGTTTAGGCTGGGCTAATTTATAATAGGGTGTCTAAACATTGTAGATAGAAGACTAAATATTTAGTTGTATAGCAAAAGCCCATCCTTCTCATCTCAGTAGAATTTGCTGTACAACAATTTCAGCAGGTTACTCTCTTTCTTTTCTTCCTATTTTTTTGTTTGTTTTTTGTTTGTTTGTTTGTTTTTGCTGTTACTTTGTGATAGCCTTTGGGGAAAAATGCAAAGTATTTCCTAGACATTTGACCTTTACATAAAGTTATCCAGTATCTTAAGGTTCTGGGGTGTTCTCATTAGAAAAATATATGATTGTTTCTGGGGGGAAATAAATTGTTTCCACAATAATTATGAAGCACACTTCCCTATATTTGGCTGTGGGCTGGCTGATCATGATTTTTTTAGCACATATGGAAGTTGACCTTGAATAGTATTAGAACTAAACAACTATCCTACAAGTCTAACCTTTGGCCATTGAAAATATTAAATATTAAAATAACAGAGCCTCAAATGGTTAGCAGTATGACTTTTTATAGAGACCTTACCAGATCAGCTGTGTTGCTCTTTTCTTGTCTTGCTGAAGTTTTTAATTTAAACAGTAAAATGTGCTGTAGTGTTAATTGTTTCATTTGGGCTACAAATTGACTAGGCCTTCAATAGATGATTTGGCGGTTTGTCCATTTAATATAATTGTAATCTTTATCTTAAGGAACACACAACATCATATTTTAAAGATGATTATGGATATATAACACATCTGCTTTTAGAATCTTTCAAAAGCAGCAATACACTTTAAGGAAATCTGAAAAGTTCCCATATTCTAAGATAGTTTCAGGAACCCAGATTTCAAAATTATTTTTACCTTCCTTGTCCTCATGAAATAGTAATGTTTTGAATAGAAAAGTCAATCAGTTCACTAACTCGCTCTATTTTTGTCACAATCGGAGGATTTAAAATGCTTCACAAATTGGCATAACTGCTGCATGACATATCTTTGAGTGGAGAAAGTGATTGATATAGGAGTTTGAAATGAAGTGAACTTCCAAACGTTAGAACACTATTTTTTCCTTCTCTACTTCCCGCAAAGGATGTAGTAATTTTGAATTGATTTCCAATTGTCTTAATATATTTAAACAATTAAATGTTTGTTTGCATGCATCGTTGTTGTTCAGATTTTTGTGTTTGTAGCTCCGTCAAGACGTGGTGACTTGGAAATTCTAGGCTATTGTATGATTCATTGGCTCAGTGGCCATCTGCCATGGGAGGACAATTTGAAAGACCCCAACTATGTCAGAGATTCAAAAATCAGGTAAGGAATTTATTTTCTTTTTCATTTTCAGCAAAAAGGCAATAGCAATATTTTGTACTTTTATACAGCTTCCTTTGCTGTGAAGGGCTGGGTATAATATATTGTATGTACTCTTTCACTTTTTGGCATAGGGATTCCAGAATGTCCACAGCTCTCTCTCGCTTGAAAGAATTATTGACCTTAACAGAACGAGAGTTCTGCCAGGTCCCACCAAATCAGCTTTGTCTTCTCACCAGCACTCATTCAGAGCAGCTTCTGTCCCTTTTCTAACACTGCTTGTTGCACCTTTCTCAGAGCAAGCAGCTTCTCTCTTTTAATTACAGATATGGTGAAAGTTGCCGTATGTAAGGGGTAAGAGCCCTACCCATCATCAGCTATAACAGAGATTGGACTTGAATGGACGGGAAGGGGGGAGCTGCTGTGGGGAGTTTAAGATGGAACATCTTTTGATGTGTAATAGTTTACCTAAATTAAATTGTGAGAAACAAAAATTACGTGGGAGGAATCTGAAGATCCTCAAAGATTCTGGACTTGTATTGCTTATTGAAAGAGAAATACCTAGAATATTTTTATGCTTAAAATGATTTTATAAAAAGCATTTTAAAACAACAAAGCTTCAGAATTATTGCTAATATTAAACTAAACTAAGAATAAGAAAAAGACCAAATCAAAGTCAAATCAATGAATTAGTATCAACAATTTAATCTTGGAATTAAATCTTAAAATGAGTTAGACCTCAGATAGGTTCTAGAATTAATCCATCTTTAAGTTCTGAAGCTGATTTTAAGGTGTCTCTGGTTATAACTCCCAGCAGAGTAATTTACCAGAGTAAGTTATATCTATGATTTTAAAACTGGTTAAAATCTTGGTACTGTAACCAGATTCTTGAATATCTGAACCATAACTTCAGAGCCCATTAAGCATCCCTCTTAGAATTCAGTTCTTATGTAGTATTATTCTTCTTTTTCCCTCGTAGTAATATTTTAAATTTAGACTTTAAAAGAAGACTTTGGATAAGTGGTAGATTGAGCTTGTTTAATTTCTGATTTCACAATTCCTGGTTTTTGAGACTTTTAACAGAACTCGCATGAATAAATATATTTGAAAGACACTTTAAACCGGGGGGGGGGTGTTCTGTTACTTTATCATGCAGACTTTTGGGTGTATGCTGGTGTGCAAGAGTGCTAAATGATTTCACACCTTAAATTAAAGAATCTAAACAGAATGGGATATTTCTCAGATAATTGCTTTTTGTTTTCTGTTTTTATTGAAATGACTAAGAGTTTTGTAAACACTTAAAGTACCACAGTCTAAGAGCTGGGATTGTGCTTGAGCTGCTCTTCTAAATTGCTTCTTATTAGTGAGCCTCTTTTTACAGTGCAGGAGCAGTCTGGTTTGTCAAAGGCCACATACAGGGACTCAGAGCCACCATGAGACTTCTTGCACTTTTTTTCCCCTTAGTAAAGAGAAGACTCTGCAGACATTTCAGGGGCTGGGCAGGTCCCACACACATAGCATGTGTTGCCAAGAGTACAGAGCCAGGGACCCACAGTGCACACATCCCAGCATGCTTTTCAGGATCCCCTGGCTGATGGAGAATGGTGAGAGCAGTCCAGACATATAGGTCAGAGCTGATTGGCTGGCCAGCTTAGGAGACCATACCTCACGGGGAACTCCTTTTTGCAGCACCTTCTCCCTCCCTTCCGCCCAGCTGGAAACCTAGAGGGTGTTTGCTGTCTTTTCATTAGGAAACCTGTCAATTTACCCTCCAGTAGCCTGCAGTGGATTCCTACCCCTCTGGCACCAGTGGATCGACCCAGTTCCAATGCATGTCAGGCATGCCCCTGGCAGAATATCTCCTCGCATGCCAGGACTTTGGGCAGGCCCTGGCCCTATGGAAGTATGCCAAGGAATGAGGTGTGCCTCAGTTTTCCCATTTCCTTGTCTCTTACCAGCACTGGTTTCTGTGACCAATGTGAAGGTCTCGGGATGAGGGAGCTCCCAGCTGTCTCCCTCCTGGCGTGCAGGGAAGCACCCAGCCCTGTGGGAATATGGTGGGGAATGAGGTGTGCCTCAGTTTCTCTGTTTTCCTTCCTCTTACCAATATTACCATCTGAGACTACCCTGATGGAATCATGGTGCTAGGTTGTGGTTGGGCACGTCTGTTCACATCCAGGTGCTGGCAGGTTGGCGTTGGGTCTGGGTTTGTCAGGTATGGTCAGGTTTGTTCAGGTCAAGACAGATTCCCTCAGGGTCTGGTCTTGTTGAGTTCCCCTGCCTGGTTAGAATGATAGGGCCCATGGCTGCCATGGAACTATCTCTCTCCTCAGCCTTGAAGTACAGCATGGGGCTATAGAGAGGGGCTGGGCGTTCATGGCCTGAAAGCTGTCAGGACCGGTGGTCATACCATGCTTGGCTGCTGCAGTAGAGTGCAGCACGAGTCACAAACTGTCTCCCTGGAGCTGTCGGGGTTGGTTGGGGATGGGTGGGAGAACAAGACGTTCTGAAACGCTGGAAGACAGCACTACAGCTTCTCTCTTGAGTACAGGTGTGTGTGTTCCACCAGGAGATAATCTCCCAGAAGTGACCTCTATCACCTGGAGATGAGTTGCTCTTTCTCATGGAACCTCCATTTTTGCTCTGGGAGAAAATGAGTCAATACCTGGATGTTCATTGTTTCTACCAGGAGAGCAGTGATTCTTCTCCCAGTAGAAACTTAACACATGCATGTGGCCAAAGTCTGGATTTCCTCTGTCCAAAAATGATTCTCCTGGAACTCTGGAATATTAATCTTGCCTTTTAGGGTCAACCAACTAGAGGGAAGTTCTGTGACCTAGCTGTTAGTTCTGGTAGTTGGTGATCTTCATACATGCAGCACTGCATAGTGATCCTCCAAATCTGGGGTGAGGTTTACCCTGTGTCATGAACCTGTTCCAGTCAGACTTGAATTAGATTACTGTAACTAACATCAATTCTGAAGAAATGTTTTAACCTGATCATCTTAAAAATACTCGGGGTTTACATACCACAGAGACTCTGCCAAACAATACCAAAAGTTTGGACATGAGACCACTTTCATTGAAGCTGGCCTAGCATTATGTGGGAAAAATGTGTTAGAGACATCTGTCACCAAAATTCAGAAAGTCAATAAAAAAGTCCAATTTAAATGTCTGACTAAAAATAGTTGCTCAAGCTGCAAATATTAACATACAAACTTACAGCCAATACTATCATTCCCTTTCAAAGCAAGACAGCTTAGAGTGTTTTTTGGAACTGGGTTCAAAACTAGTTTATCTCCTGAGAGTTTCATCTTTAAAGCCTCTCAAGGTAAAACTTGCAGAAGATACATATTTTAAATGTTACCTGGAATTTCTGTTTTTCTCTAGGCTTTCTCTCCTGTTAGGTCTCAAGCTGATTCTTCAGGTCTATATGAAACAAGGCATCTTAGGGCTGAAATGCACTGCATTAGCTGTGTCTAGTAGCTTCTAGACATTTTTCTTACTGATTTGCATTTGTCATCACAGTAGAACTTTTAAACTGCTTTTGGTTGGGTAGGTAGTGTGCACAGAGCTAGCAGGGCACTGTGCCATATATACATACTGCAGTTGCTCAGGGGCAGCAGAGAACTGAAATTGTTTCCTTCAGCTAGGTTTGTTAGAGGGGCATTGTCTTCTAATCGCATGCTCTTCTCAGTTGTATCACAGAATAGTGCAGAATTAAAACACTTTTATTAAGTTCTTAGGAATAAAAGATCAAAGGACTTTACAAAATGGATAAGTGCCCTTTCTCCTCAAAAAGAAAAACTGAAGCATAATTTTTGTCATGGAAAGATCCAACTGTAAAATGGAAACAACAAAGTGTTTTGGTTTTCCAATCTCTTGAGCTAGACAACAGTGCAAAAGGTGAACAGAATAAGGACAAAAGACCTTTACCAAACAGTTTTATATACTCTTCAAAGAATTGTTTTTATATGTTAACACAAATAACTAACTTGAGAAACTGTTTTTGTTTTGTTCTACCTTACTTTAACTTGAATCTGATGTGAATGAATATATTATTTAGTTATTATTAAATATAAATTATTGCAGTCTGTGTAATTGATTTTTCTACACTTGTTTCTCAGATACAGAGAGAATATTGTGGACTTGATGGAGAAGTGCTTTCTTGGGGAAAATAAACCAGGTAGGAAGAACTATATAAAATATCAGATACAATACAATACAAATACAAAATTGTAGTTTTATTCTATTTAGACAAATTGTCTTTAATACTTAGGTGGTTTTGGGGTTTTTTTGGCAAGATGCATCATTAATGTTTTATTTCAGTGTACTTTTTTTTTTAAAGACTAACTGACCGCTATAATGCTGCAGATAACATTAATGTGTTTTGGAAAGATTATTTAGGTAACCCCAGGAGTGCATTTGCAGCGTGTCTGAAATTACAGTTTTTGTCTGACAAACTTTTTTGTTAAATATTTGGCTGTTTGTAGAAATTTCTTCTGTGTTGGATTTAATATAAGTAGATTAAAATCACATGTTAGGAAAGGGGTTGGGTGGAAGTTTGTACCAATGAGTTCTATCTGCAAGACCTGTTTCTTGGATCACCAGGGTTTGAATAGCAATAATTAACATTCGTTGAATAGGTAAGTCTATTTTATTTTTCCCCTCTCTGCTAGAGTTTGACAAAGCTGTGAGGAGCACAGCAGTGTCATTAATGTTGTCTGTAGCTTAGAAGAGAGCTTCACATTGGCTTATATTCCATTATATTTAGAAACTTTCTTTACAGCTGGAAGACCTAGATTTTTTTTTTTTTAAAAAGAAAAGCTTAAATTCTAAATAATTTCTTAGGTCTGTTGTGAGAGAGCTTGCAGTTTGCCCTGGTGAGCTGGTTAGCAATTTTCTTAAAGCCTTGACAGTAACTTCAATACTTTTTCTCAGAGATTAGAAATGGAAGAATTCTGTTACCTAGTCCTAATTGTTAATGCAGGATTTTCCAGTTTACTAGTACTTTGTCAAGTATAGTTTTAAAGGTTTCCTGGCAATGACACTTCTGTCTTTCATTTGGGGGGAAAAATATGAAACTGTTTCTCCTTTTCTTATAAAAGAAAAAAACTGTGTTCAGACTTCCAGTCATCTGTAGTAGGTGCCCTTAAATGCAGGGAAGAAGAAATACAATTGAATGAAAGTCTCACTGTGGAGGATATAAGCCTATTGAAGTAGTTTTTAAAGACTGAATATTTCGTTCCTGGTGGCGAATATAGAAGAGGAAGTGGTGCTGTGACCATTTGTTAAATAGCACTGAGAATGGTTATTTTTCCTTTAAAATATATTGTACTAAATAGCCATAATTAAGTATGTTTTAATATCCATCTCAAAGAACTGTACATGGGTTCTCATAGTTTTCTGACTTTTTAAGGTAAAACCTACTGATTAAACTGCTTTTAATAGACATTAAATGTAGGTACTTTTTTCCCAGATGAAATAGCCAAATACATGGAAAAGGTGAAGTTATTGAGCTATGAAGAGAAACCTTTTTATCAGCATTTCCGAGAAATACTTCTACAAGGGCTGAAGGCCATTGGTCAACGGGATGATGGACTATTGGACATTGGTTTGTCAGAGAATGGAGACTTGCAAACAAAGCCCATACAAAAGGTTTTTACTTTGTACTTGCCATTCAGCTTTTTAATGCTTCTTATTTTAAACTAAATAAGTAGTAATAATAAAATCATACTGAAATCAGATGTCCTAATTAAATCAGTTAATAAGGAAAGAGTCTCAAATGTTCATGTTTTTCATACACAGACGCTTCATTTTTCTAATCTTAACTGCTCTGAAAGTTTAATATAGCATGATGTTTGCAGGTATGTTTTCACATTCAATAAAAAAAATACTTCGAATAACAGAATGTATATGTAGCTGTAATGATATTTAAGCAGATGAGCTTTTTCAGCTAATTTTACTTTTCCCCCTCCCCCAAGAATCTCAGAATTTCCAGATGGGCCAAAATGGATGTGAAGGAAAATGAGAAGTTTGGTTAGCATTTTTTGTTTCCTGTCAAGCTTCTTGATTTACATACCTTGTCCTAACCTAGTCCTAAACTTTTAACTTTAAATCGGCATCCTTATGCAACTATCTGCTATTGGTACACAGATATTATATGCAGGGATCTTGTATACTGTTTATAAATGCTAAGTGTAGTAGTTAGTACCAGACTAAGGGTGCTTAAGTAGACTGGGAATGCTGAGGTGATCTCACATCTGCAACCTTGTGTAGTTTCTTGTTCACAGCTGCTCATTTCCACAGGTTAAGGTATACAGTCTTTTTATACCACACAGATACTTTTTATAAGGCAAACATTTCATCAAATCAGCCTACTGTATTAATCTTGTATAACTACATTAAACAGTTAATTAGCAAATGCTCACAGGATTTACTTGAGTGTTTATTAGACAGTTCTTGGGGAAAAGGAGAAAAGTCATTGGAAAATTCATTCACTGATCAGTGTGTAAAATGTCATAGATTTTGTACCTTAATTTGAGAGAGGATGGACAGGTGGAACATGAAATAAAGAATACAGAGGGTCAGACATGACTGAACTTGAAGCTAAGTTACCAAATAAACTTTATTCTTAATACTCTGTTTAGAACAAATGTTAATAAGGGAATTGAGCGATTTGTCTTGTAAATGTTACGTATTGAAACTTCATTATGTTTTATATGTACTTATGTCATACAAGCAGTTTTGATAGGGAAAGTCTTTAAAGATAAACATATAGTAAAAGTGAGTTTTTCACCACTTCTGTTGTAATGAAATATTTTGTTACACCTATCTTCTGTATGAATAATAGTGAAGTCAGAAACCAGCATCTTTCTGCTTTGGTTATTTCATGGTGAAAGAAGTGCTCACTCCACCCCTTTGGTAATGAAATTGACTAAGCTTGTGGGTGGGCCTTCTGTAGCCTGTTATAACCTCAAGCAGAGCTGCGAATTACACTGATGAGTATAGATTGAAAGGTAATGGCAAGCATCTGATGTTATACAAGTTCTCTCCTTGGCTAGTAATAATTGACAGTCAATTTGCCATACGTTAAATGTTTCACAGGTAGAAAGTATGAAACAAAAAACAAAAGCGGTGGGAGCTTGAGAGTCTCTTGGGAAGTTTTTCTAGTTTTACTCAGTTATGATTTTGCCATGAGTTTGAGAGTTTGGTGTTGGGCCCTGCCTTTGCTCACCCTGGTTCCTGTGGGAGCCCTGCAGGCTTAAAGGGCACCTAGACATGTGCCTGACACCTGCTGCGATGCGTGCTAATTAGAATGCATCAGACAAGACTTGATTAATCGAGTCTGCTGGAACATGCTAATAGCACGCTTCAGCAGCCTCAGCATCATGTGTATTTAGGGTCCCTGTGCCTCAAAATGGTGGCGATGGCACTTTAACTAAAGCTCATCGAGCAAGCTTTAGTTAAAGCACCCCCTCCACCATTTTGAAGTGTTGGATGCTGAATGTATGAGATGCTGTGGGCACTTTAATAAGAGTGGCTCCCAGGAGTAAACTGGTTAACTGGATATCAAGCTGTTTTGGCTTGCTTTCTGCAGCAACATACTTAGCTAGAAATCCCTTTCATCTATCTTCATTTCTTTTCAGGGCCAGTGGTTCAGTTAAGGCTTCAGGATAAGTATGGAAGGGAAAGGATTGTCCCTTTTGTGAGGTCCCATCTTGCTTCACTCCAGAAAAAACGTTGGTGACAGAGATGGCTGATCTTCATTGAGCAGCCCCCTTGTTTTTGAATGGTAATAGCTATGTGGAGCAGTAGGATGCTGAAAGTTACTGAGCTTTGCTTCCAGAAAGCATCAAGGATGGATGAGGAATAGGTGGCTAGACTTGTAAAATCTTAGGAGGAAAAGATGGGTCTGTCACTAGCTGGAGCAATGTGGTGTGCAGAGTTTGCAGGGTAGGAAAGAAGAAGCAATGTAAGATGTTTTCATAGCCATTCCTGCCTCTCCGTGTGGAACTTGGTTTATGAAAGGGACTATGTGACATGGTTGTCTGTGATAGATAAGATTTGGACTTTGATCTAGGAGATGCTTTCCTGTGGATCTAAAAATAGTGGTCAACAAAGGTCCCAGGGATTAACCCTGAAAGAAGTTCAGATTTTGGAGCGCATTTAGTCCTTCATTCAAGAAAATAATTTGGTGTTTTAATTTGAATCAGTCTCTGATAATGGTACTGATCCCTTGTTACTAAGAGCAATCTTCTTACTAATGACAGAGTCTTAAAATACTAGCCAATTCCCCATCAAGAATGGTGGGGGGGGGGGAGGGGGG
>NW_017729025.1:32190677-32202130 GCF_001723915.1 Gavialis gangeticus | reverse complement strand
GGGGGGGGGGGGGGAGGGGGAGGGATGGAGTGCCACCACCTAACACCCCATGTTGCCCCCTGTCCGGTCCTTGGCGCTGCTTGCAGGGAGCTGGGTGAGGCAGCCGAGGGCAGCACTGCTAGCCTTGGCTCCCCCACCCTCTTGTCTGGTATTCGGCACGGCTTTGGAATCAAGGCGGCGCTTCCCCACACATGGAGCACTCTGATTGATTGGCTGTTTCCATCAGCCAATCAGATTGTGAATAAAGTGTGACAGACAGACAGACATAGGCTTTTATAATTTTAGAGTAACTGCTTTTATAACAGATGCACCCCCACCTTATATTGGCAACGTTTTACATACTCAAGATTAGCCTTTTGTAGAAAGCCGAATGCCTAAAGTAGCTATTTTATTTCATAGATTCATAGAAGTAGGGTCGGAAGGGACCTTGTACATCAGGTCCGACCCCCTTTCCTGGGCAGGAGAGAGAAACTGGGCTCAAATGACCCCAGCCAGGTAGACGTCAAGCCTCCTCTTAAAGACCCTCAGGGTAGGAGCCATCACCACTTCTCTTGGAAGTTGGTTCCAGATCCTAGCCGCCCTGACAGTGAAGTAGTGCCTTTGGATGTCTAGTCTAAACCTACTCTCTAACAACTATTTGTAACTATTTGAGAGCCATCTCATTATTTGTTTTGAATGGATTTTTTTCTGAGTGCTGTGAGAATTGAAATTAGGAGAGAGATCCATAATACTCGAGCAGATAATCTTGTGTGCAAATTTATGCTTCATAGGCTGCGTCCAGACATGCAGGGGAAGTGTGGTTTGTGGCCCCTCAAACCTCTTTGTGGTGCTGCAAACTGTATGCTGCAAATGTTAAAACATGCCCTGTGCTGCAAATTTGCAGTGTAGGGCCAAAATTTGCTACCGGGATTTCCTGGTAGCAAACCTCCCCTCCCCTCCCCCCAAAACTGAAGCAGTACAATGCATGCACAGCAAGCGTGTACTGGCAGACAAAGGCCGGGTCATCCAGAGCAATGCTCTGGCTGCCGACCAGGCCTATGTACTGACCCATCTGTGCTTCTGCTGCTCCAGGCCACCAGGTAAGACTGCTAGGCCAGCACTGGTACTGGCCTTAGCCCCTGAAGAGCCAGGAGAAACTGGGCAAGGGCAGTTTGCCCGTTGCAGGACGTTTATTCTGCAATGAAGCACGCATGCAAGGGCATATGCTGTGGCAATCTGAACTGCTGCAAACGCATTGGACATGGCTGTAGAGTACAACAGTTGTTAGTTGTAATAGCGCTATTGGCTTTTAAGAGATTCATGACTTTTGCCTCAAGGATGAATTATTTTGAGGCTGAGAACTGAGAGAGACAAATGATTGTAGGATGTAGGGGTGTCCTAATACTCTTTCTGCACCAATCTTTAAAGCCTAACGTGTTGTAAGAAACCCACACTTGGATTCCTTTGGGGTGTTTTATTACTACACAACAAACCTCCCTCTCCTTTGACAATGCTTTTCTTCAGTGTTCCTGTGGCGTATGGCAGGCTAACTTTGCTATTTCATGGTTGCAGGGGCGGGCAGTTATTTCGAGTGGAGGGTCCACTCACTGAGTTTTGACAAGCCATCAAGGGCCACATGACAGGCAGCCAGGGGCAGATAAATATTAATTTTCTAAATTTCGTAGGGGCCCCATGGGCTGGATAGAATGGCTTGGCAGGCCACATCTGGCCCATGGGCCACATTTTGCCCACCCCTGCTTTAGAGGGATATTTGTAGATTTAAAAAAAAAAATTCGTAGAGTACTGAATTCTCCTTGATAGACTCATATCACCAAATATCTTGTGATGTGAATTATAAATAAGTGTGCTTGCTGGGATGGAGTCTGAAACTGGCCATCAAGCATGCCTTTCAATATTCCAAGCATTTATAAGTTTAACTATTAACTTTTGTTTCTAGAGATTTAAAAATAAAATGGGATATATATAGTTAACAAACTTCCTGGTATTTCATTCTTTTTCTTAAAGATATCTGTCTTATTTTTAATATTAATATACAATAAATTCGTTTAGTCTTAGCTTAGCAAACTACCTATGTTAACCTCCTTAATGTTGAACCAAACTCTGAGACGAGGTGCATATCATACTTTTGTTCAGTGCTGAATACATTGACAGTACTCGGTAAGTGTTGGAAAACATTGTAAGTAAAATAAACAGGAGAAATATAGATTACAGTGATTCATAGTTCCTTCTAACCTTCTGCTTCAAATACACAGGTGTTGCCTTTGTCAGATGAATGCTGCCTGATTTTTATTGCCATGTAATTCACCTGCATCAAGATTAAGAAAGCACTTTTTATTAAATAAGCTTGGGAAACAAGATAAATGTACTTTGCTTTTATGTAGAATGCATTGGATATCTATTTCTATGATGAGCATTTAAAATCTCTCCCAGCACAATCAGGAGGAATGCATTATCTCCTGTATAAAGGCAATACAGTGCTGAAATATTCCTCCTTAATTTTGGTCAGAACGAACAAAAGTGTCTGTGTTTATTCCTGCCTAATGCATCACAAATCTGCTGACATGCTAACCTTGGAGTCTTGGCTGGCGTTAATCAGGCCTGTGCACCGGCAGGAAAGATGTACCTAATGCACTCCATCAGTGCAGTTTGCATATGGAAGTTCTCACAGGGGAGCTGCCCTGTGCCAGCTGAGGGTTACCTGCCCACTGCAGTTATTGTATGTAATTATCGAACCAATCTGTTCAGCCCAGCAGGGTTTAGATGGTAATCATGAAGCAACACTTCGGAAAGGAAAGATGTAATGCACTCTCCCCTTCTCTCATGAGCTATGGGAAGTTGTAACCACTTCTAAAGCTATTTTAGTGAAGCAGTGCATTCTTACTCAGTTACTAAAAAATGGTGGGTTAAACTTCGCCAGGGTTTAGCAAAGTTATTTTGTATACATGGGCCAGTCCATCCTTTGCAAAATGACATGGCTTTTTTAAAAAAGAGGATCTTTCCATAGCCACCTTAAGAATACTTTGCAACAGTAGGATTAATTGTAATACACAGATAATAACAGTTCTATCCTTTTAAAGGTTTTAAGATAATGTGCCTTGAATAGAGTTCAGCTTTCCCATGTCGCTCGCTTTGGAACAGAACCCATACTTGCCATTAGGAAAAATAATAATGTGCTGTCAGTGGGTGTAGTTACTTTTTTAGCTGTACTGAAAATGCCTCAAGGAGAAATACAGATTCAAATAAAGTTAAACTTTAATATTGTATATATTAGTTTGTGTGTGTGTGTATATACATTTGTTTTATATAACTCTATAACATTAGTTTGGGATACATTTTTTTACATTATTTTAGGATTTTCAGATTGATCCTTGCTTGTGATAATTACTAAATTCTAACTTGTTACGGTGTTTGAAGAATTGTGACCATGAAACATGGATTTGTGATTTAAAGTAAAACAATTTTTAATGTGATCTAATAACTGTAGAGAGGGGTGATGCTTATTATTAAATGGTAATAATTTATTATAATAAGTACTTTGATTTCAGCATTGACAAATATTAATTGCTGTAATTTGGAAATGGTGACCATTTAAGGTCAATTTTTTTATGGAAATCGTGGGGGAAAATATGGTAGGCTGACTTGGGATTACAGAGAATAACATGCAAATAATTTAAACTTTATCTACATGGAATTTTTTTTTTTGTTTCAACCAGTATAATTTTATTTACTTTTCTGTAGAGGAAAAGAAAGGCAGCAGCAACAGCCACAGCAGAAGAAAGCACTGAAAAGGATGTAGAAGATGCAGGAAGTCCAAAACAGAAGAGACGTACTCCTTCTAGTAAGTCAAAAAACATCTTTCCAGAAAGTAGATACTGTTAACCTCTGAAGACTCAAATAACTTAAATTAAGTTTTTGGCTTTCCCAGGAAATTAACTATGCTTAGAGTAACTTCGGGAAAACTATGCTAACTCTATGCAGCAAAGTGTGTTCAGACACTGTGTCATAAAGTTGATGAAGCTGTTAGTTAATAAAATTTGGTAGTCCCCTCCCCTTTTTGTTCTTGTTCATTCTCCCCACCATTCTCATTTTTTCCCTCCCATCTTGTCCAATTCGCTGTCAGGAAATGCTGACTCCCCAGGACAAATTCATGACAGCATTTTACAACGAGAAGCTAGCAGCAGCAGCGACGGGAACAATTTCCAGCAGTGAGTGGATTTAAAGTGAAGGGGAGAGGATCAGCTTTAAGGATAGAGAATTTATAAAGACAGAATTTGAAATAGTTTGGTACAATTCGGCATAGCCGGTATTTTTTCCATAGAAAAGCCATAAGCAGTTACAATAGAGTTATTACAAGTCAAGATTAAGGTTCTTTGAGATATCCAGAGCAGTATGTAATGCCTAGTTGCACTATTTCTTGCTCTCTAGCCACTGCTGTCCATACCTTGCATGGATAAGAATCAAATTCAGATAGTTTTTTAAGTTAACTACTTTGAAGAATATTTTTCAGATCATATATCTTGGATAACGGGGCAATATCCATGGCACTATAAACATACCCGTATGATGGCACTTAAACATTCAAATTTGCTGAAAGTCAGTCTTAGCAGTTGAAAAAAATGCATAAGAGAAGGAAGAAAGCCTGTTCCAAATACCTAGATACTGTGACATGAGCAACAGTGGTCAGAGCACTTTCATTCCAGAGTACGACATTAACCCTTTCAGTTTTACCTTCAGGTGTGACCATTTGAAAAAAGACTTGTCTTCCTTTTATTCAGAATTTTTTTTCCTAAACCTTCACTGTCTGGATAAGAGTTAATTAACTAGATTTACCTTTTATGTAAGCAACAGAATGGTGCAATGTTAGGCATCTATTTTCTAGTTTAAGCCAAAAGAGATATATATTTCAGATTCTTCCTCATCACCAGTCTACACACAATTTTCAGTATGCAGTCCTTAGATTTTATTTTATTTTTACATACATGCTCACACCTCACTTAAATGACCACTAAACTTGTACTGTTTTTGTTTGATACATGAATAAAATATATTTTCCCTGGGAATATGTATTGTGTTATGTGTAAGTGGTGATGAGGAAGTGCAGTTGGGATGGGGTGGTGTTTAATAGTTTATGTTTTAATATTATTCAGACTAACTTTTCAAAGTGTGGTTGTACAAGAACTTACTCAGAATGTTTTTAAAAATATATTGCTGGCTGTAGGGGGTGAATTGCTGTCCCTACTCCAGAAAACCCCAAAAGTCTCTGCTCCTCTTATTTTGTCTGACATCCTTAATGCAACTACCTTCTTCAGTAGTAGACGGTTTGAAACTACAGCCTTTTAAAGTGCACTTTATTAGGTGTTTGTTTAAAAAAACCCACAACATTAATACTGTAAATCTTTCATTCATAATAGGTAATGAAAGTTATATAATAATGGCTGTCACTTTTAATATGCTAACCTTAGGGGTTAGCCCATTTGGGGAGTCAGCAGTCACGAGCATCTATTTTTAAAGACTGTGGGATCAGAATCTTAACAAGGGAAACACTATTTCACTTCTTAAGAGAACAAAATTGATGTTATGGATGAAAATATGTTTTTTGCCAACCTCATGATATAGAAGTGTGTTACCATTACTGCAGATGCTTGTGAATGTGTGTAGAATGGCAGAAAGAGGAACTGCTAGGGAATTTGGAAAACAGTATCCAGAAAGATGAGGACTTATATTTTGAAGTCTCTTTAGAGGTGGCAATGAAAGCATCGAAGAAAAGTTGTTTCTATTTTTAGATTAGTCTTGGATTATAAAACCAAGCAATGGTCATGTCTCTGCATTTCAAGGCCCTAATCATGACTAAGACCTTTGCACATTACCAGAGTTAAATCATTAAGATAATTGTATTAGACTGTTATAAATAAGCTTATATCAATAGATTGGAAAGGAGAATCTCAAAGATGTATGCCTTAATAATTTCTGTTACAGTTGATAGAAACATAGCTTTGAACTTCTTTGGCAGCATTTATTGTCTTAGAAATCTTCAGTGCAGGAATTATTCTTAATAAAATTCTTAATGTTAGGTTAATTTCGTATTTTATTTGGATTATTTTTGGAGACTATTGATATTAATTAGGACATTGTGGGAGGTCCACTTCTTCTCCTTTGGGTCCATCGTTGGTTTTGTTTCTTTTCCCTTTTTATGAAAGAGCTTACACCAGCTACCAATTGGTAGGGCTTGGGAGAAATCTTTCCACATGGGCTGGTTATGCTGTACTTGTGTGAATCGCTGAGTATTTCTTTTCTCCTTCTAAAGAGCTTGTGACTGTGGACAGCCCACAGGTCTTATCCAGTATGGCATTTTTCTGCTACTAGCATTCAAAAGTCTTATCCCTCACAGCACTATTCTCAGTCTTCCCTTTCCTTGTGTTAATGGGCCCCTGTAGCAGAGCCTGATGGCCAAAAATTTTAATTTTGGCAAAAGGGAAGTAGAAAGCTTGTTTCATAATACAAGCTTTCTTGTATTATGTCTAAAATGCCCTTATTCCAACATCCTTCCAATCAGAATCTTAGGGGTGCAAACTGAAGTGCCTTAAATGAACTGGCTTTATCAGTTAAAACCAGCAACTCCAAATTATAGAGATTAATAGGCAGGCAGAGGCTGCAGAACCTCTGGGATGGAAACTGATGCTTGTTGTAGGGCATACTCCCTAACAGAAAAATTGCTGTATTCTGCACTAGCTGTATTTAAATGGTTGTAGAAGATAATCTTTCTTTTGTGGTCACTCCAAATTTATCCGAATATTTTGAAGAGTGGCTTAAACAGAGAAAATTAGTGCATGAGGTGATATAAGTTAGACTTGAAAATGCTGGGAGAGGGGAGTTTTGACATCAGTTTAACAGGTATGAAACTTTAATGCCGCTTTTAGGTTGTATTTTTTTCTGGTAATGGCTTTTGTACACTATTTAAGTGGTGAAGAATTATTTTGAAAAGTGTTTTGAATATATGGCACTAGAAAAAAATTAGACACTAGATTATTTATGGGAGTCTTTTTAACCTGTCTTTTTGGGAAAGCAAATTTTCTACAGTTCATTTAGGCCAAGTAATATTTTGTTCCAATGCAACCTCTTTTAAAAAGGTCTTAAGACTAATATAGTTTAATCTTGTTTAATTTAGAGCAGAGAACTAATGCTTGCTAGAGTTGAAGTATTCTTCTGTTTACCTTGAAAGCAAAAGTAATAATGAACTTTTATATATGATCTGATCCTATATCAGGATCTAAACTTCCAGGAAAACTTTGTGGATCAAAATTTTGTGGAAAAGAAATTTTCTTTGTTGAACTAAACTTTTTCATAATAGCTTAATAGCAAACTTGGTTTGAAATCATAGTTGTCTTGCCATAGGCTGCTGCACTGGGTTAAGTGTGTTCTTGCAGTACCTGATGCCCAAAATCTGGATTTCAAAATTAAATTTAGGACCGAGAACTCAGAGCTCAAGTCACAATGTTTCTGATGCAGTTCTATGGATTCATATTTGAAATCTGTTTATCTTGTGAATTGTATTGGTGTTTATAGATTGAACATGCTAACATTGCAGAGTACCACTTGGCATCCAAAAAAAGGATCTCAAGGCACCCCTAGTTTAAGCATTTGTAAGCATTGCCCTTCAGGATTTCCTATTTTATTTGTGCAGCCTTCCCAACAGGAAGATTTTTGAAGCCTATGCTTTAGGGAACCATAAACCTTGTTTGCTTTTTCAATCTTTTAAACGAAGAAAGTCACCATATTGAATCGTTTTTCCTTCTCCCTTCACTGATTTGGTCTTAGGTTGTTGGCTTCTAAATGGCATGTTCAATTCTGGTGCTGCACCCAGGTTTCAACGTGCTTTTGGTGTTTGCAGCTTTACTCAAGCTTTACTCCTTTGGCTTCTGTTACTGTTGCTGTCTTCTTCTCAGAGCCTGCTTTTTACATATAAATATAAATAATAATCCCCAAGAAGCAAAGATTTTTTGGGGTGATCAGGGTGGATAAAAATCAATGATAAAAAAAATCTGAATTTTTTTTTTAATTTAATCATATTTTATTATTTTTTGTTAAGTTGCTTGTTTTTTTAAAAAACCCTATATAAAGATGGTTTTAATTTAATATATATTAAAGCTCAAAGGTATCATCATGGAATAGGGATTTTAACTTCTAATTATGTACTATTTGAGACCATATAATCGTGTAACCTTTTTAGAATAGTTTTATAAATAGGTCACAACAGGCCATGGACTATATTAGGGGCCTAATCTTATGGGGTTCCCAGAGGCTCCTCTATAGATGAGTACAGATTAAAGAAAACCACTCTACCCAATCAGACTCAGTGCTCAGTCTAGAAGATCCCATTAAGCATCTTTGTCATGCTTCATTTCAGTTCTCAAACTGTGTATTTGTGTCTCCAGAGGTAACATCTTTGTTCATAGTAGCATATGGAGATGAGAGATAACAGACTTGATTACTTACCCATCAGCCCTGTTGTCTCTCTGCAAGTTTGTGTACACAGTGAAGCCCTTACCTTTCTCTAAAAGGGCAAAGCTTCAAGAAGTTAAATGAACAGAGGATTATTGGGGGTGGAGTAGATCTGGGCAAGGAGGAGGAGTTGAGAGAAATGTGAGGAGGGAGCGGCAGTAGAAACAAGAGAGAAACATTTTGAGCAGAATATTCCAGAAGTCTTGAGGGATAAGTGGCTGAGTATAGCCTCTCCAGATCTAGTAAGGGAATGGTATGACAGAAAGGAAAACCTATCATGGCAGGAGGCTTGCCAGGCTGTAAGACCCTGTTTGGGAATATTTTTAATGAATTTCCTCTACCTGTGGGCAAGACAGGCCTGTGTGCAAAATGCAAACAGTGCAACAAAAAAGTGCAAGGCCTGGTTACCTGAATGAAACATCATGAGAAGTGCTCCTTCTCAGAAGGCAGCCGTCTGAAGATGAATGGAACAAGATGTTTGAGCAAAAATATAGTTGTTACTTTGTGAAGCTATTGTATTTTTAATGCAGTTGTGATATAAAATAATGGATGAAATAAGCAGATCTTCCTTTACAGTTTCACTTCTAGTACTGAGTGCAGTGAGTAATGCTAAATGAGCAGTACTGTAGTGACTGCATTGACTTCTTTAGTTCAGGAGGGTTCATCCTCAACATATGCGATTCCGACTATCCATCTTCAACATCATCATCACTGTCTACAGTTTCACAGTTATCTGCTAATGATACCAGTGTTCCAGTCAAATGTATGTCACATAGTATATCACCTATAGCAAAAATAAAAAAAAATCTCCATCATCCAGAAACAACCATAGATAAATTTATAATAAGAACCAGCAGATTATAGCAAGAGGTAATTGATGGAAAAATTGCTCGTTTTGTTTATGCAACAAACTCTTCTTTCCATATGGTTGAGAACACACACTTCATTGACATGGTGCAGTCATTATGACCAAGATACAGTCCACCCACCAGAACAAATATAGCAGGTAAATTGCTCGATAAAGTGTATGAGAGAGAGTGAACAGTGTGCAAAAAGTCTAGAGGGGAAAATTGTTAACCTGAGTCTTGATGGGTGGAACAGTGTCCACAATGATCCAGTAATATGTGCTTTTATGACAACAGAGGAAGGAACTGGCTACCTTACAGAAACAATTGATACATAAGGAAATGCCAGCACAGCAGAATACTTACAAGAAGTAGCAGTAAAACCTGTAGCAAGCTGTGGAAAAAAAAATTCCAATGTCTAGTAGCAGCTTTGTCACAGACGATGCTGCAAATGTATCGAAGATGAGATATCTTGAAGAAAGTGAAGAAAGCCCCAAGCTAATAACACATAGCTGCTGTGCTCATTTGATGTACCTCTTAGCCCAAGACTTCAGTGCTCCAGAAATGAAGGCTAATGTTGTTGAAATAGCAAAATACTTCTGTGTAACGACTACTTTGCAGCAGCTGCTCTGAAGAAAGCAGGAGGAACCAAACTAAATCTCCCACAAGATGTGCAATGGAATTCAGTAGTGGCCTGTTTTGAGTGATATATCGAGAACTGGCCTAATCTGATGACAATTTGTGAACAAAATTGTGACAAAATAGATGGACTTGTAAGAGCCAAAGTTCTCCACATTGGACTAAACAGAAATGTAGAATATATGCTGACTATCCTGAAGCCTGTTTCTGTAGCCTTGAACAAAGTGCAGGGAAATCGCTGTTTTATTGCTGATGCTGTTGAAATTTGGAAGGAACTAAGTGAGGCCATGACAAGAGAAATACACAATGACAGAGTTAAAGTACAGGCATTAAAAAAATGAATGGATCAAGCACTATCTCCAGCTCATTTTCTTGCCAGTATTCTCAATACTCAGTACCAGGGTCAATCTTTAACTGCTGAAGAAGAGGAGTTGGTTATGACATGGGCATCCAGCAATCATCCCTCCATAATACCAACTATTACATTTCGGGGCTAAGGGTGAACCATGCAAGAAATATATGTTTGCTGATGAGGTTCTAAAGAAGGTCACACCAGTGAATTGGTGAAAATCACTTAAGAACCTGGATCCATCACAGACTATTGAAGTGATAATCCAGCTTTTAACAGCAGTAGCAGTAGTCTTCTGCAGGTGTAGAAAGAATATTTTCTTCCTTTGGACTAATTCATTCTAAATTGAGACGTAGCTTGGGAACTGAAAAACCAGAAAAGCTTGTCTGTCTTTTCCAGTCTATGAGTAAACAGGAAGAGGAAGGTGAAGACTCAGTTTACTGCATAACCCAGTATCTTAAGTTTTTTTTATGTTGATCTGGCTACAATGATCTGTTTAATTCTTCTTATAGATTCATAGATTAAGGGTCGGAAGGGACCTAGTAGATCTTCTAGCCTGATCCCCCGCCAGGGCGGGAGAACAACAAAAAACCCCAAAAAGAGACGGGACTCAAATGTTTCTTAAAAACATATTTCACGTTTATAACTAAAATAGTTAAAAATTCAAAAAAAATATACCTGTTTTATTAAAGTTAGGGGTGCACTGATAAATGTTTTCTCGGCTGATATTAATAGCCAGTTATTAACCAGCCATATTGGCCGATATCCATCTGATAGCCGATTTACAGGAATGCAACCTGGCGAGCAGCACCCTGCAGGTACATCTGTGGAGGGGAACAGGCGTGGCAGGGGTGGCAGATCAAGGCTTCCAGAGTGAGGGAGGGAGTGGCACAGGTGCCACGTAGTCAAGGCAATGAATGGGACCCTGGGGCCAGGAGCAGGATGGAGCTGTGGGTGCCTCGTCCAGGGGGCATAGGAGGGTGGGAAGGAGGGGCAACTTCCTGCTGCTGCATGCATCTGTGGGGGAGGTATAGGGGACATGTGCTCCCCTCTTCTCAGTTGGGGGGGGGGGGCTCAGAGCAGGCAGGAGGGGGACGGGATCAGCTACACAGGGGGGATTG
>NW_017729025.1:32163543-32185677 GCF_001723915.1 Gavialis gangeticus | reverse complement strand
GAGTGGGACGGGATCAGCTACACAGGGTGGATTGTGGCAGTGCTGGAAGAGGGGCTACAGGGGGGCTTGAGTGAATTTTGGGATGGCTATAGCTTCCCCCCCCACATCACTGGCTCTACTCATGGTGCTCTGCTCTGATGCCTCTTCCTTGGGAGACCTGCATTGTAGTGCAGGCAGAGGACGCATGACCAATGCAGGGCTCCCAAGGGAAAGGCAGCAAATCAGTGTGACCTGGGCAGGGGAAGCACTAGGGGAGGATTTGGGAAGCTATAGCCATCCCAAAATTCACCCTAGCCCCACCATAGCTATCCCTCCCAGCACTGCTGCCCACCCAGCCCTCCTATCAGGAAGAGACTAGTGCTTCCCCTGGCCCGAAGCCTGCAGCAAGCAGCCTGCCTCTGCCTCGCATGCAAATCTGGGGAGGCACTTGCCCCCCATATGTCCCCTGGAGGTGCATGCAGTGATGGGGAGCACCACCTCCTGCACCCCCTAGATGAGCTGCCCACAGCTCTGTCCTGTTCCCGGCCCCAGGGTCCCATTCACCGCCTTGGCTGGGCAGCATCTGGCGCTGCCCCAGCGCTACTCTGTCTCTCACCATGGGGACCTTGATCTGCACTCCTATGCCCCTTCCTCCTCATAGACCTACCTGCAGGGTGCTGCTCTCCAAGCTGTGGGGCTGCATTCCTGGTCATGTGCGGGTGTGCACATGCGCGTGGCATTTATCGGTGACATTATCATCGGCTACACTGGCCAAAAAAGCCGATAGCCAATAATATTAATTTTCCTTTCATTGGTGCCAATCCAATATGCGACTGATATATTGGTGCACCTTTAGTTAAAATAATTATACGTGTTTATTGTTGAAGAAAAATATCCAAAATACATAAGGTTGTTGTTAAGTAAATCAGTTTTACTGCTTGTGGTTTCTGGTGATGGTGGTTGTTGTCCTCTTAATACTGCGTGACAAAAATATCCCCCAAATAAGTATCCATGATTCATCTACTGAATTGGAGATAGTTCACCTCCCAGTGACTTCACAAGTATCTGCCTCAGTTATCTTTCATAAATAAAATAACCAAATCATAATTCTGTTTTCTGATGTAGCTGCAAAATTAATCTGAAAAAATACCAAAATAAATCACCACTTTAAATGCATCGTGTGTACCTTCTAAAAATGAAACCTACATCTATCTCTGAGTTGTGAATTATATGTATTAAGGATAGATCAAACAACAAGAATGTACTTTTTGTAGAAAACAGTGATTAAATCAGGGCTTCCTGACCAGTGATTTAAATCAAATCCACCGTTGGGGTGATTTATCTTTTTATTGGACCAACTGTATAGTTAGGAGAGGTCTAGGAAAGGCCTTGAGCCTGAAAGCTTGTCTAAGATGTCTCTCAGCTATACAGTAGGCCCAACAAAATAAATATTACCCCCCCCCCAACTAATCTTTGCCTCTTACATATTTCCTTGACCATAATGGCTATACTATTTCTGCAAGGCTACCAGTAAAAGCCATATAAGTCCTATTCCATCTTAACCTTCCCCTCTCCAGCACTACAGTATTTTTCTGGTAGGAAACTTTTCAGATTACCGTCCAAGAAAGGGGTCCTCTAAACACTCTGCAAAGAAAAGTAACACGTCACCAAACTGGAACTATGTTTTAATGAAAAACAGCTGGCCAATACTGAATCTAGGTAAGATGGAATTGATGCTGATAGGCAGAGGAAAACCTTTTGAAAACTTGGCAGCTGTAATGCTGTTTTTGGTGGAAGGTGTGTGTCCACAAAGATGTATTTTTTTAAATTAATAATCAAACACTAGCACTTTCTTCCTGATGTTGATAGCAGCATCTGTGAACAGTGCTGTGTCATTTCTGGTTGCGTAGAACCAGTTGATCTTGGCTATGTATGTCTTAAGGTGTGGACAGCCCTAACAAAATGTTTCAGAGGGTCAGCTGTACAAATGTATATGCCTTTTGAAGCATTCCAAAACATTTCAAAAGTGGCTGAAACACTCAGAAATAACATCTCCTTAAATGAAATCCTATTTTGGAGTGTTTTACTTATTAGTTACACATTCATGAAGATAGCGTGGGGTAGGGATGAAATCAGGCTTGTGCCTCTGCCATCCCTGCTAGACCCCTGCAATCCCCACTGATGGCAGAGCTGGGCCCACCAGCCCCAATCCCCTCTACTCATTCCCTCTTGAGGGGACAGAGAGAGGTTCGAGATATTTAGGAGTCCCTGCCACACTCTTTCCATCGCTGCTCACCTCTCTTCTCTGCTTTCCCCTCCCTACTTCATGACCCAGTGAGGGGAGCAGTGAGCTAGGACCACAGCTGCAGGTTGTTGTAGCTTGGGGTGGGAAAAATATGGCTTGCAGGCCAGATCCAGCCCACTGAAGGGTTTTGTCCAGTCTGCGGTGAGTCCCTCAGTCATGGGCAGCCCAGGCTGTGGTACTTGTGGCCAATCCTGCTGCCCCTGCGTGCACAGTGGGACTGGGGTGGCACTGTGGCTGGACTTGCTTCCTGGCACCTGCAGCAGCAGCTTTTTCCAGCTACCACCACCATCAGACCCAGCCCTGATGCCCAGGCACCCCAACTTGTCCACCCCACACCCACCACCAGGGGTGGGACCTGCATGGGCAGGGTGTGTGACTGGGCAGATGGAAAGGGGCCGTGGGCAGCTGGGGAGCAGTGTTTGGTAGCGGGATGAGCAGGCGAGGCTGGGATTGCAGGGCACTGACAGTGTGGGGCTTGGGGCAGAGCCACGATTCACTGCCTGCACATCCCTGTGATGGGTGCGGGTTCCAAGGACAGAAGCATGTCCGGAGCAGATCATGGCTCTTCCCGGGGTCCAGGCCCCTGCCCCATGCTGTCACTGCCTCAAGATCCTGGCCCCAGATGCAGCTCACTGCCTACCTGTGGCCCCATTCTGCCTGCCCTGCCTGCTCAGGTCCAGGCTAGTTTTCATCGAGACCCTGGGATCACTGGGTGGTGACAGCATGGGGCCAGGGCAGAACTGTGATCCACTCCTCGCATGCCCTGGCCTGCACAACTGGTACCTGGCACAGGATTACAAGCAGTGGATCATGACTCTGCCCCAGGCTCCAGCCTTAGCCCCATGCTGTCATGGCCCTGGGTCCCTGGATGCCTTCCCCGCCTGCCTGTGGCCCCATCCCAGCCACTGGGCTGAGCTCAGAGTAGAGCCACTTAAGGAGTTTTGGTGAGCTGTTGTGTGCTGGAAGAGGAGTGCACTGACCCAGCCTGTGACAGCTCACCAGATTTCTCTGGCCCACGGGCCCAAATAATTGCCTACCTCTGTTGTCACCTGATCTAATCCCCCTTGCAGGCGCTGGAGAAAATTGCAGCATTTTGAAACCTTGCAGCCAGGAGGGATATAGGTAGGGATGTACTGGATTCATGATTTTTGCAGAAACTCAATGCAGTATGAGGGGAGGGGGAAACTTTCATGGTGGAGCACAGCAGTATCTCTGAGTAAGGGGCCCCAAAAGTTAGTAGCTCCCTAGGTATAGGGGCATATATGGGTCCCCTGGATGAAACTCTTCCTTTTTGAAGCATTTCTGAAGTGCTTTTCTCTTGGAAAGATTTCAGTTGGACTTTCAGTTGGTTTTCACTTGGAAAGTGTTCAGTGTCTGAACACTTTATCATTTTCTCAGGTAGATTATAGCAATGTAATATGTCTGTCCATGAAACCTCAGCAGTTGGGAAACTCCCAACTCCCATAGAATGCTACAGCTCATCTTCTTAGAAGTGTAGGCTACTATAAATTCATCATATGGATTCCCTTTCAGATTTCAAATTCTGTTCAAATCTTGATACTCAAAGTGGAGCTCTTCACAACAAGGGTAAGTCTTGTTTGCCAGGAAATGGAACTTTCCCACTGCCTTGAATGTCCTCAGCAACGTAAATTCTCCCACACCTGTTTCACCTGTTCTAAATGCAGGACCCATGCTTTCTCTAACAAAGAACAACATGTATATTTTAAAAACTGAAGCTCTTACTATCAAAACAGGACACTCCACTGCACACACTTCTTCCCCTGGGGACAAAATGAGAGAACAAATGCATGACAGATGTATAGTCACATTGTTTAATGTGCTCCTAGAAGGCACACAGATATTATAGTGATGAGCATGGTTTAGGTACCTCCATAGAACAGAATAGCTGGTTCATCCATTTTTTGCAAGCTCTCTAGCATTCATGAGTCTTTAAAATAATTTAAAAAAAAGAATGTTCATTAATGCATAATTCTCATTTGCTTTTAAAACAAGTGTTTTCAATTTGTGTAGATTTTCTGATAGGTTGGTTTGCTTTTGTTTCAGGGTGATAATGTTCAGGATACAGAAATTATATAAACATTTGTTCATGGTTGTATAACATTAAAATACTGTCTTGCAATTAAGAAAGTGAACTTCAAGAAGTTTATAAACATACTGTGCATACATGTGAAAAACAAATAATGATTTTATCATTTGACAACTTAGTTGAGTTACTTTGTAGTCTCCAACATACAGCTTGTACATGCCAACATTTAGCCCAGCCTAATGATCTTGAAAACACTTTGTTAAAGACAAAAAAGGTGCCTTGTAACATTAACATTTCAAAATTCCCACTGGTCTTACTACCTCTGCTGGAAGTTTTCTACTGGAAGAGTCTATTCTAAGCAGGTGCTGCTCTTGCTAAGCTGTAGAATGGTATGCATGCTGTTTCTGCCATGTCCATGCAAGCTGGAGCATGGTCTTTGGTCTAAACCCATGAACACTGGTTCCACTGATGCAGCCTAGAAATTGCTTAAAATCCTCAGGAACTACTCTCCTGCTTCTCAGAATGACTCACCTTTCCCCACTCCGTTTACGCAGGCTGTAAATGCTGGGCCTTGGAACTCCAGTTTCTCAGTGTGTCAACCAAATATTGAGTACCGGAGTGAGTGAAAATCAATAATACTTTGTTTTTCTGTTCTGAAGTGAAGAAGCCTCCTGTTCTTTATGTATCCTTCAGTCTTTTGGACATTTCTCAAAACACTGCACTGCAGTATTTCACTGTTGGTGTGTCACAATATGCCCCTGCTTTCCAACTTTTCCCCTGAGCTTTTTGGAGAGTTTTAAACTCAGTCCTGGCATATCTGTCTGTTGTTCCCAGTCTTGAAATAAGCTGTGTAGTGGTGCGTGCACACCTGCCCTCTTCTTGCCCATAAAATACTGTGTCCTAGAAGACTGAACTATGCAAGAGTGAGATATGCAATCTTATCTCCTAGGAAATCTATGCCTTGCTTGTGACCAGCTTCTTTTAGACCAGAGGTTACCAAACTTGTTCTTAGTGTACCCCCTTCCAGATTTACCAGCTGTCTGTGTCCCCCTAGCAGTATACCCCTTAAATGCCTATTATAATCATTAAAATTAAATTTGCCACTACCCAATTTCTCCTGTGTACCCCCAGAGATGTCTTTTGTAGCCCCAGGAGTACACATACCACAGTTTGGGAACCCCTGTTTTAGGCCATTAAAGGAATTTCGTCAATGCTAAATTTATTTTCTGTCTAACTGATTAAGTAAACAATGTTTTCTTCCCTCTTTAGGTTCTCAATCTATCTCCAGGTTAGTCTCAGTTCTTTAGGACTTCGTGGCAATTTTTTTTTGCTTTCTGTAACAAGATTGGGCCCCAGGGGCAGCTGTGACTCCCCCTGATGGCCTTGTAACTCTTGCTCTGCTCCCTGGGTCCCCTTCCAGTTCCCTTCCTGCCATGTCTTGATGTAATGAGTTGATAGATGAAAAGGGAGAATACCTTTAGGTCCCAGATCAAGCCCTCATTTGTCCTGCAGCCAGCAGGTCCCTCTTGGGCCCGCTGTCCCAATCCTGCCCCATATGTGCCAAGTGGATTCTCTTGGCCTGTCTGTGCCCTCCCCCCCAGGTAACCTGTCGCCATGAGGGCTATTCATGGCATCAGACCTCCACTGCATTCATACCCATGTCTTGCAGGTGTTGCCATTTAATCACTTTCCCTTGTTGGGGCTTCGGCCTTCCCAGCCTCCACCCCTTTTCTTTAGCTGGTCCCTTTCTGCTTAGGCCTACTGTGCCAGACATGGCTTCTATGTTCAGCCCCAGTCTCGCCCTCTTGGGCTCTAGTCTCTGCCCCTCTGGGCCCTTGGCCTCAGGCTGCTTCTCTCTCTTTCTCTTGGGTGTCGGCTTTCTCAGTCTCCAGCTGCGTTTGTCTTGAGCCTAGTGCCATGGAGGACTCCAAGACACTGGTGTGCCCCTGGCACCCCACTATGGTTAAATACAGTGCCCCTCAGGCACCCCACTGTGGGTTAACCAGAATGTACCCCACTCAGGTGCCCCATTCACAAACCACTGGTGTAAGTGATAATGAAAGGGTTAGCCCTCTGATTGTAACGCACTTTCCCCACACTGGGTCCAAGTTACCCACCAGCTCGCTGGCTGGGCTACAAGACTTCCTCCTAGCCTGGGTTATATTCCTCTGCAAACCTTCAATGTCATACTAGCAGTCCTCAAAGCAGTTCTGCTGTAAGCCAGGCATGTCTCAGCAGCCTTTTTAGTTCAGAGCTCTTTCCTGGGCAGCCTGCAGAGCCAGACTCGCTGTTTTGTCTCAGGCACTGGCTTTATGTGCCTCCTAAGTCCCACCCCTTCCTGTCAGGTGACTCATCAGCCACCCACAATTGGCATGCTCTCTGGGTCTGGTGTCCAGGCTGCCTTCAGGGCAGCTTACTGCTGCTACCCTGCTGCTTCAGCAGGCTCCCTAATACTCAAACAAGGCTCTGCCCTGTTGTCCTATTGCTGGGCAGCTAACCCCACAATAGGTACCATCACCCTGCGAGTCCCTGGCTGCTTATTCCCCTGCAACTTGTCCATAACATGCAGTCTCCTCCCCATCTGGGGATATTCCTGTTGCTGCCTCTGTCCAAGTAACAGGAGCCTCTTGGCTCCCTCTTACAGTCTAGTCTCCTTGCCTGACTTAGTTCAGTTATGTGATTTCTAAACACAAATAAAGTTGAAAACTAATTTTTCCCTGCTTACAGCCAAAAATGTTTGATATTTTTTCACTTATGTCCTGGTTCTCATGCTGGGAGGCCTCTCTGGTATGAGAGATGGATGGGTTAATTCTTTTAGCAGAATTGTTTAATGAACTCTTGCCTTAAACAAAATAAAATATCACCATTTCTCTTATCTTTTTGTTGAATGGGTTAGTGTAGTATTGCTCTTAATGGAAGCAGCTTAACTAAAGCTGGATGGTTTTCAGAATCTCCCAGTAGAAGGGGAAATATTAGCTTGTTTTTTCTTTTGGAAAAGGAAATTTGATCACTTCTGTTTTACCCTTTATCAGAGTTCAAGAATAAGAACAGTGGATTTGAATAAAATGATTAAGAAATGTTTTATCGAATACTCAACCAGTTGCAGTTACTGTTATAAGAGGTTGTATTTAAGACTTGTGTAGGATTAATACAAGGGCTAGACATACGTTCAGTGACAAAATGCATTAGCTTAGGGGTGATTGAAAACAGTTGCAAATTTGGGTTGAATTCCACAAATAGCTTAAGCCATAAAAGGAAAAGAAAACAGCATAAACATTTAATAGAATTATAGAAAATGAGGGTTGGAAGGGGCGTCAAGATATCGTCTAGTCTAACCCCCTGCTCAAAGCAGGACCATGCCCAACTAGATCATCCCATCCCTTGTTTAGCCACGTCTTAAAAATTTCCAGGGATGGAGAGTCCACAGCCTCTCTGGGTAACCTGTTCCAGGGTTTTCCTACTCTCCTCATGAAAGTTTTTCCTTATATCTAACCTAAACTTCTCTTGCTGCAACTTGAGACCACTGCTCCTTGTTCTCTTGTTTGTCACCACTGAGAACAGTCTAGATCCATCCTCTTTGGAATCCCCCCTTCAGGTAGTTGAAGGCTGCTATTTAATTCCCTCTGTCTTTCCAGACGTTATAAGCCTAGTTCCATGAATCTCTTCTCATAAATCATGTGCCCCGGCCTCCTAACTATTTTCATTGCCATCCACTGCTGTCCAATTTGTCCACATCCTTTCTGTAGTACCATGTCCAAAATTGGACACGGTACTCCAGAAGTGGCTTCACCAGTGCTGAATAGAGGGGACGAATCACTTCTCTCAACCTGCTGGCAGTGCAGCCCAGTATGCTGTTAGCCTTCTTCCCAACAAGGACACACTTGGCTTATGTTAAGCTTATTGTCCGCTGTAATCCCCAGGTTTCTGCAGCTTGTACCGGTACATGGGTTTGTTCTGTCCTAAGTGCAGGACTTTGCGCTTGTCCTTATTGAACCTCATGAGATTTCTTTTGTTCCACTTGTGCAATTTGTTGAGGTCCCTCTCTGAATCCTAGCCCTATCCTCTAGTGCAGTGGTCTCCAAACTTTTTTGATTGCGCACCCCATCAGTAAAAATGTTTTGAGCGTGCACCCCCAATATATGTATATTTATTTATTTATAAATTATATACATGTACTACTGTACTAATATATTATGTACAATATATATAGATAAAAATATATAAATAGAAGTTCTAATATTTTCTTCCCGCACCCCAATGGATTGTCTTATGCACACCCCACTTTGGAGACCACTCCTCTAGTGTATCTACTACTCCCCCCAGCTTGGTGTCATTTGCAAAGTTGCTAAAGGTGCACTCTTTGCCATCTTCCAGGTAATTAATGAAAACATTGAATAAAACTGGCCCTAGGACTGACCGCTGGGGCACTCCACTTGAGGCTAGCTGCCAACTAGAGAGCCATTGATTACTACTGTCTGAGCCTGATGATCCAGCCAGTTTTCTATCCACCTTACAGTCCATTCAACTAACCCATACTTCTTCAGCTTGCTTGCGAGAATATTGTTGGACACCGTATCAAAAGCTTTGCTAAAATCAAGATATATCATGTCCACTGCTTCCCGCATCCACAGAGCCAGTCATCTCAGGTTTTTCTTATTGGTCAATGCAGGCACCAAACCAAAATTGATTATTTACACAACTTGAATTAGCCGTGGCTTCCTTTGTTAAGCAATCAGCCCCTCTTAAAATGACTTCCAATTGAACACAAACCTAACAATACCTGATTTGGTCACAGATATGGTAGTAAGAAATGAGCAGTAGTAGTATTAAATGGCATAATACTGATTTTGAATGGTCTCTATGTTTCTGGAAATGGTCACGTATGCTTAATTTTTATTCAGGTATTTTATTTTTGTTTGTTGTGACTGCCACTTGTTCTGATTTATGTCAATTTTTTCTGTCCTTTCTATTGGGTAGAAAAGTATTAGTAAGACTGCAGTGATTTTTGCATCCAATTCTGTTTCTTTATAAAGAAGGCAGACTGTCCAGTTTACAGCTTACTTTCCTTCAAACTGGACCTGGATCCTCTGATGAAAGGCGGAGCCAATTTTTTGTTGTTTTAAGCTTCATTTTTTAATAATGGGGAAAAATGAGAATCTTGAGGAATTTTTGGCAGAGTGTCCTGTTTTGATGTCAGTTTGTTACCATAGTGTTATAGAATAACTGACAGTCTGAGAACAAGATTGGGGTCTTATCTAACTATATATATGTTTAAAAAGATGGTTATGGATATTGACAGCCTGGGATGGGTTATCTAATTTGTAGTATAAATTAAAGTCTAATTACTAATTTTATTTGAGTTTACCCTTCTAGAATGCTGTGAAAAACTTACTTTGCCATGAACCTTCTTGCTATCCTTTAGTATATAAAGATTGACTTGACTTTTTGTTTGTGTTTTGAACTACAGAGTCAGGAGCAACCAAAACAAAGGCGACCTCACCGATAACTAAGAAAAACCCAAGAACTAGAAAGAGAGTCCAGAAGTAGATGAACCAAAATAACGTGTTCTTTTGCCCAGCTATCCTTTGTTCAGTTCCTGTAGCACTGGAATTTTTCTTTCCTTTTTTTTAAACATTCAGTTATTTTACAGGATTTGTATGACAACTGCTGAAGTTTGTACCCACTTTTGAAGAATAAATGTTTTATTAAAATATTTGTGCACTGTATGTACAATTTAATTCTCATAAATACAGATTTTTTTCCCAACTTTGAAATGAAGTTGATTTTAGTCTGTACAAGTTATTTTTTTTCCTCTTCAGATTACTATTGAGACATGACATTTTTTCGCTGCTTTATAACTTGGAAAGGGAGCCCACAACCATTCAAGTTTTTCTTTTTTTTTTTCCCCTTTTATGTTCGTGTCTTAGAAATATTAGCCATGTTGCTTCTAGTCTTCCCTGGTGTTGCATGAACACTTATTGGAGGTCTGATATGTAGATGTAGCACTAATTAGAGGGGAAGAAACAGCAAATAATTAGATACCTTTTGTTCAACTATTTCACAGGTGTTTTGTTTTATCACTTAATTCAGTCAGGCTTGGCTTACACTACAAAATTTAATGTTAAAGTACAGATTTCAGCAATCACATTGGTTATTTCCTCTTACACCTGTGTTTATGTAATGAAATTACTGAAAAACATCTTCTGACGCATTTAAATTTTGTAATGTGGCTGAACTTCAGTTCATCAAGTTTCCTTTGCCTAATAATGCCGTCCTCATATCAATTCTCTAGGTATCCATAGTCTCCTAGGGGAAAGACACTAGGCAAGACCTGAATTTCTTTTGGAAACCCTACAAACGCCATGTTTTATTTTTACCAAAAAGAAGCAACGAAGGGTATGAGCCCACTTTTTTCCTATGTAACTTTTTTTTACTTATACATTTTCCATTTTCTTACACTTTCCTTTCTTACTTTAGGGAAAGCTTGACTTGTGCTTATCACATGAAAATCATCTTTTGTCCTTGCTGCTTGGTAAGATGACTTTTAAAAAAAATTTATTCCATTTTTAAAGCACTTTTATGCTGAGCTGCCTTGTTTTCTTTTCTCCCCCCCGCCCCCCTCCTAATCCCAGGCATTTCTGGGAAAGTTTTGAGATCAAGTGTGGAGATCATTGTTTTACCTTGAAGCTTGAAAACCTTTTGCACTTAGGTAATGCAAGTAACTTTCTTTTAAACCGGAACAATAGATATAAGTCTTCTGAAGAATACTGCTTTACAAAAAATGGCAAACTGTTTAAGCAACATATAGGAGTAAATGAACTTTATTGGTATACCACTGTTTGTTCTTGCTAATTTAAATGCTTATATAATGTTAGTTATCCAACTGTCTGCATTCTGAAATAAACGGGGATGTTGGAATATAAAGTGTGTGCGTTTCAATGATTAAATGATCAATCAGATTTTCCTTTCTCTTTAAACAAGGAAATTTTGTGTTCATAAAATTGCAACTTTTTAAAATGGAAAACTGGATACCATCTACTGCCACCTGACATTTGGCCTGGTCATTGTATGATGGAAGAAATATACAGGAGGCTTTCTGTGCATTTGCATAAGTAGAAAAGAAACATGACAAGACTTTACAATGTTAGTAGTTTACCATATATTAATGCATTGGATTCCATAGAGTTTTCTTTCCCAGAATAAAGGGAAGGCTGCTATTCATTTTCTTTCTCAAAGGGTACTGCAAGAGGGTGGAAATGTTGTGAAAAATGATACTTTTGGTATCAGATCTGGCCTGTGGAGCCATGTCATTTGGCCTGTGGTACTCCCCAAGGGTCTGGAAATCTGGCAGTGGAAAAGCACAGGCAAGTAGCATTGCCATTGATCTGTCACTGCCAAATTTCTAAGCTCTACAGAGTGGGATTTGTCCTCACCAATCAGCCCCATGTGGCAGGATCAGGCCTACACACCACATCTGGCTCATGGACCAACTTGGCACTGCTCATTTGGTCGGTGGGCACCATTGCATGGATTTATATGCGGAACTTTTCAGGTGAAAGGGTGAAGTGTGCTGCTAATTTTATTCCAGAAAAAAATTGGCCCCAAATATCAAAAGCTTGGGGAACACTGCTCTAAGGTGCCATCCCTGACCCATCTTACAGCCAGCTAAAGATATATTGTTGGCAAGAAAACAGAAATTGTAATTTGTTGCTGTCAGGGAATAGGTGTGTTGCCACTAGGTCAAGAGAAGTGATTGTTTCCCTCTGTTTGGCACTGGTGAGGCCACATCTGGAATACTGTGTTCAGTTTTGGGCTCCCTACCACAGAAAAGATATGGACAAATTAAAGAGAGTGCAGCTCAGGGCAACAAAATGGTTCAGGGGCTGGGGCACATGACTTATGAGGAGAGGGTGGGGAAACTGGGTTTATTTAGTCTACAGAAGAGAAGACCGTGGGGTATTTAATAGTAGCCTTCAACTACCTGAAGGGGAGGCGGTTTAATAGAGGATGGAGCTGGACTGTTCTTAGTGATGACAGATGACAGAACAAGGAGCAATGGTCTCAAGTTGCAGCAAGGGAAGTTTAGGTTAGATATTGGGAATTTTTTCACTAGGAGAGTAGTAAAACACTGGAACAGGTTACCCAGAGAGGTTTCCATTCTTGGAAATTATCAAGACCTGGCTAGACAAAGCTTTGGCTGGGATAATCTAGTTGGGGATGGTCCTGCTTTGAGCAGGGGTTTGGACTAGATGATGTCCTGAGGTCCCTTCCAACCCTAATTTTCTATGATTCAAAGGTAGCATCATTCACTCCTTCTATATTTTATTGTTGATTAGTGAACATTAAATTACAATGCATGTGAATTTTACTGGTATGTCACCACTCTTCCAAATCCTCTCACCCATCCACGACTAGGCTTTTTTTGATATAATAAGACCAAACTTCAATACACAAAGAAATTTTAGGGTACGTGAGAAGAAAGTCTCCTAAGATGCACTGAGTTTTTTCAAATTCTGCCTCAGATCCTGAGATTAAAATACACTAATCTCAGGTCTTGGTAACAAAAAAGAATAGTATCTTGAGTGAAGTGCTTCCTATAAAATGTTCTAAGAAGCAAAAAGGCACTTTAGAGTCCAGGTGAATAGTTTGTCAGGCTGTGTCTGCTCTTGTCAAAACACAATAGCTAGTGGTCAAGCAGCTCTGGTGACTCCCTGTGAACTTCAATGATCCTTAGTGGGTGAGGAAGGTAAGGAAGAGCAGAGAGGAAGGTTTTCATAATACAGTGTGCATAGTTACATTTGTATTGCAAAATGGTAGGGAAATACACAGCTTACAGGGGTGGGGGGGGGGAATGTACTTTTTGTTGACATTCCCATTTGAATGAATGTAAAGCCCCTAACACAAAAGAAGCAAGCTGCCTTTAGACTGCATTTACTGCTCTTGATGACTCCAGTTGTGTGTAAATATTAGAAAACAGCAGGGTCCTGCATTCCAAGAATCACTTGAGCAGTGCCATGAAGACAAGTGTCCTTACTGGTATTGTAGTCATACTCCCAAGCTCTCCTGCTGTTTCTAATCTGTGCGCACAGCCGTGAAAAAACTGGACTGACATTTACAGGCACAGCAGGGAGACACTTGAGTAGAGAATGTTAAAGACTGTACTACCTACATTTTCAAAGTGGCCACCATACATGATAAATCTTCATAGGAGAACTAGTCTGTACTTCAACTGATGGTATAATGAGAGTATTGATAATGAAGCAAAGAATGCTTTTAGTGTGAATATTTAGCAGACAAATAGTTGTTTATATTTTTTCTAATTTAAAATATCTGGAGGGAGAATCTAATTCAGGATAGGTATAAGGGGTTTTTTATGGTACTTTGTTGATGGTCTTAAACCTCAATGGTTTATTTACAGAAATTTTTCCTAAAAGGTTAGACCTTAAAGCAGTAATTTGTGGAATCTGCTGCAGCTAATATATAAAAAGGGTCAGTTGCTTTCCTGAGTAGTTTGACAGACTTTACTCACTGTTTTGTCCCAGTGAGCTGCCAGATTTGGGATGCCATAATACCAGTAATGCAATTAAGTTTTCTGCACATTGTCTGGTTGACTTCTCAGTTAAGAGTTTCTTTCCCTTTGGGAATAAGACTAGACAGACTGTCATTTGCTATTACCAATTCTGCTTAGCATTATCACTGGAGCTTTTTTGTAATTAGCTATCTTAGTTGGCTCTTAAATTTTAATAGCCAATTGAAGCTACGTTTTAGCCAAGTTCCATATCTAAATTGCATTCAGTCCATTAACAAAGTTGGTTAAAAGGCTATTAAAACAAAAGCCAATATATGGTGGTTAGCACTTACATGTTTGCAGCAGGAGCAATGCCAGCCTTCAGTGAATTTTCTGAAGAAACATGTATTTCCTTCTAGCAAAGGAAATGCAGAAAGAATGACCAAGCTTAGCTTTGGAGACAAAGGCTGGTTTTACAGACTAGTTTCATGAGGAAACAAATGTAAATGTGGTTTGGGGTCTTTTTTGTTTTGTTTTGTTCCCTTTAGGAGGGGCAATTAATGGTCTTGCTTACACTTGACAGTTTTTTGAAAAGCCAAATAAATGAAATGATGTTTTTCTCCATTTCAGCTGATCAAAATTATTAGCAAAACCATCTGAACCACCTTCTGGTGGAAATGTAATCTTGCTGAGTTTAGTTTGTAAAACATCCTGCCAGACATTAAAAAAAACTGTAGGCATGCCAGCACATAGGCTCCAAGCGCCACTTCTCTAATTGATAGACCCTATTTTTATTTATTTATTTATTTATTATTCTGAAGACCATTGCTGGATACCTCACTTGCCTGAGCAATTTAATGTAGCATGTGTCTAGATTTTTTCTGTAGCACTAGGGTAAAGATTCTCCCGTCCCTTTTATGAAGGCTTATAACTTGTGATGAGAGCGTGGTGGGAAATTAACAGCTTTTGGACGATCCTGTAACTAGCAATGTTAGAAGCAAACAGTTACTTTAAAAAACAGAACAAAACCAACCTTGGAAAAATAGTTGGGATATTTGGAAACTAAGACACTGATCCCAGTGGCTTAACACTGGGCCTTCCTGTGAATGTGGTTCTTATCTCCAAATACAGTTTGTGCATATTCTACAAGGCTGAGTGTGCTTGGTTATCAATAGTGCCTTTTTCTAGGAAGTGTATCCAATTTGGCACTCTTGTTTTTTTAGTGGGTAGAATATCTTAGTTATGTCTGTGTAACCAGTTCAGCTCTTCCTCTTTCTGCAGTGTAGGACATCCTGAAGTTAATTTCCATATCTACTATCCAAGTTCTTCCCAGAGCGCACTGATAAATACATGGACAAGTGGCTTGTTAGGCAGAGAAGCACAAATTTGACTTCGGAGCCAAACAGTTGCTGTATGGGTATAACTTAAACCCTGTTGGTTATAGCCAAGTCAGATGAGTGTCAAACAGTTTACAGTGCCCCTATTGCACGTAAAAATCCAGGTTCTGTAGTCTGCCATGGGCTTTTGTTCAACTGTCATACTCTAACAAATAAAACAAACCTAATTAGCCATTTTAGGTTTTCCTGGTGGGGGAAATCCTTAGATAGCTTTGTCCCATCTTATCTCAGACTCTAGCCTTGGTGGCAAAAAGCAGAAGTGGATCAATTGCCAGGCACTGGTGATATTTGGTTGCTGGCAATGGTCTGTTTAGGCTATATGTCATCAATGCCATGAAACAGGTTTTCTTTACTCTCTTTAAACCATAGGCTAGCTATATGGGACAACGTGAAATCTGGGACAGTCCTCTTCCCCCGCCCCACCCCCCTCAACATCAGTGGTACTGCTGCAGCTGGGGCTGGGCTGCATGTTGCAGCTCTGGTACTACTATTCAGGAAGCTCAGGGATTCAATGGCCCATTAATGGCCCATTGTTCCTTACTTCACAGGTGTTAACAGTCATGTCCCTTTTTAATGATCATTCTACTAATCAAGCTAAATTTAGGGTAGTTTTGCTGCCTGCTAGGGCTTCCTGTTTTACAGCTCATGCTGCTCTGCCTCCTGCTGGACTGTGCCCCATGCCTGGGACGCTCATTTTAATTTTCAGTGGCTGGCCAGGACCAGCTTCTGAATCCAGGACTCTCCCAGTCAAACTAGGATCACCCTAGTCACCCTATTTAAATATGATTTAATATTTAAATATGAAATAAGTGACCCTATTTAAATATGATTTTAAATTTGAAGCCACTAGCTATATTAGAACTATGACCCTTCTAAGCTGTCCCTATGTTAACTTGCCCCAACTGAAAACTATACCCTTTCTGCTAGCCACCCTGATTTCCTTCTACAACAAAATTGCAAGCTTTCTGGATGGAGGGAGAGCAATGAATGTAGTATACTTCAACATTAGCCAGGATCTTGATATACTCTCTCCCATGATGTTTTCATAAAGAAATATGATCGAGATAACTACTATAAGGTGGGTTTATAATTGGATGGATAATAAGGCTCAAAGAGTAGTCATCAAAGGCTCTATGTTTAAGGGGAGGATTTATCAAGTGGGGTTCCCTAGGGAACTGTTCAGGGTCCACTGCTGTTCAGTATCTTCATTAATGACTTGGAGACTGGGATTGAGCATATACGTAATAAATTTTCAGATGACCGCCAGCTGGGTGTGATAGCAGACTCTTTAGCAAATAAGATTAGAATATAAAATGACCTTGATAAATTGGAAAATTGGCCTGAAATAAATTGGATGAAATTCAGTAAGAACAAGTGCAAAGTATTGCATTTAAGATGGAACAATCTAATACACAAATATAAAATTTTGGGCATCAGATTTCTGAAGTCCTGCATTTTAGCAAAGGGTCTGCAGTTTAAAATGGACAGCAACCTTGAATAAATTCAGTCGTGCTATTGCTGTAAAAAAGCTAGTAGTGGAATGTGTTAATAGGAATGTTGCATGCAAATCATGGGAAATATATTTTCCACTTGATTCTTCAGTGGTTAGGTCTTCCCATGGATCATTGGGTCCAGTTGTGGGCACTTGACTTCAAGTAATGGACAAGTTGGAAAGAATCCAGAGGGCAGCAGCAAAATGGTTGGAAGGAGGTGGAAAACTTGACATACAAGCAAATGTTTGAAGAACTATGTTTATCTAACCAAAAGTAGAGAAGATTGAGAGGGGTTGTGATAATTCTTTAAATATAAAATAGGCTATTAAGAAAAGAATCAATTGTTCTCTGTCCATAGAGGATATGATAAGAAGCAAGAATCTGAAATTGCAGCAAAAGAGATTTAGCTTGAATATTAGGACAAGTTTTCCAAGTATTGTGACACATCCTTACCCCAGATGCAGCTCTGGTCCTTGTGATCCTGGACCTGGCCCTGCACGCCTGTCCTGCTCCTGGATGCCATTCCCTGGCTGTCCCCAACCCCATCCCATCTGGCCAGCCAAGTGCATCCTGCCTGTGGGGGTCCCAGACCAGTCTCCATGGAGACCCCACCCACTTCATTTAGCACCCCTGGCACTGAGTACACGGTGGATGGGCTGAGGTGCCTAGGCAGTGGGGCTGGTGGGCTGCTGTGTCACCCCAGCCCTGCTGCGTGCCTGGGGGCAGTGGGACCCGTTGCACGCACCACAGCCCTGACTGCCCCCTGCACCTGGGCTGGGCTGGGCAGGGCTGAGAAACCTGCCATGGGCCACATAAAATCTTTTGATGGGCCAGGTTTGGCCTGCGAGCCGTATTTTGCCCACCCCTGGCTTAGTTATTCCTTGTGTCCAGAAAAACTGAAGATCAACACTTGGTCCCATGGCAAGGATTAAGTATGGGGATTTTGTTTAATTGTACCTTGAATACATTATTCATTGGATTCTTGGAGATCCTATACTATGCATATAACTTCCTGCCACCTCCTCTCTGCCCCAAAGGGTATATCTGTTTACCAAACCAGGAGTTTTCCTAGTCCAATTATGACCAGGAGAATATTTACATCTTTTCAGATGTATCCTAAGAATACCGTTTCTTACTTCTACTGAGTAATGCCCTTTCCTAAATAGTTAGGTGTCATTCTTGCTGTAGGCCTCTCTTTTTAAAATGTAAATTTGTCATTGTCTGGAAGATCCTGGTTCATGTGCCTCAGACCAGGTCTCCAAGGGTCTTTTTGACTGTCCAACATACCCATGTTGGATGGTAATCCTCAGCAATTGTTTTCAAGTGTGAATAGAGGAGCAACACTGAAGTTAATCACTGCCCACTTAAACAGTCCTTGTCAAAATATAAAACATAAAAATTATGTTCATATCAAATGCCATAATTCATGCATACAGCATACGTAATAATGATAAAGCTAAACACAGCTTAATGCTACCTATCCATAGAAGCTATGTGAAATGTTAGTGAAATGAATTCAAGAAACTGTGACATTCCATGAATACCTCAAAATATTGTGGGTTCATGACAACTGTGATGGTGGTTAAGCACTGGAGTAGATTGGCAGGACAGGCTGTGGATTCTCTGTTGTGGGAGTCTTCAGAATGAAGGTATTTGTCTGGAATGGCTTAGACATGAATGATTTTTTTTCTTGAGCAGGGGATTGGGCTAGATGACCCTCTAAGGTTCCTTCCTGCCTTATGGTTCTGTGCTTAACAGGAATAACTCAGACCATATAGTTTATTAAGCCAAAATTTTAAATAATTTTTTGAAGCCAGCATATTCAGGTCTGTTTCCAACACACAACAAAAATTTGAGTATTACCAAAATGGACAACAGGTTCTACATACTTCAGAGCCACTGAAAAGTGAAAACAAGCCCCAGTATGTTTGCCTCAGGCTCCTAGTAAATGCTGTAACAATACAGTATGAAAGACTTGCATACTTTTAATGGATGATGCCCTGAAAAGGAAAAAAAGATTTGGAGGAATTGATCTTTGATGGAAAAGTCACTGACTCCTAGAGTTGTGTGAAATTTCGCCAGCTGTTTCAATTCGACACTGTTTGGACTCATGATGAGCTCGAAACAGCGAAATTGAATCAAACCAAAGGGCTTTGAAACAGCCTCGAAGGCTAGTCAAAACGTTTCGAAACTTTTGAAACATTTCAAGTTTTGAAGCCAGCAGTGAGGTTGTGGGAGACAGGGGAGAACCAGGGTTGCGCTCCCAGCAGCAGCCAGGAGCACAGCCCTGGCTCTCCCCATCTCCCACCGTCAGGCTGCAGGAAGCCAATCACAGCACAGGGGAAGGGAACTGAGCCTGGGCTCAGTTTTCCTTCCAAGAGCTGTGATTGGGCTGGGGAAAGGAACTGAACCCGATCGCTCAGTTTCCGTCCCCAGCCCTACGATCTGGCTGGGGATGGGAACTCAGCCCAGCTGGGCTGACTTCCCACCCCCAGCGCAATGGTCCAGCTGGGGGAAACAAATTCAGCCCAGCTGGGCTGAGTTTCTTTCCTCAGCACGATGGTTAGACGAAACGTCGAAGCAGCCTCACTGTGTTGACGAAGTGAAACGTAACAGCTGTTTCTACTCAAAATGAAATTCGAAACAAAACGCTGTTCTGTTCAAAGCTTGAAACTCAAGTCAAAATGGAACGGTGCCGTTTCGCACAGCCCTAGGGGCTCCCATATTTGTGGCCTTTATCTATAAAAGTTCTGCAGTTTCAGGCCTTGGCTACTGTGACAATTTTTGTAAATAATGCTAGAGTAGTGGTTCCCAACCTTTTTTTTGCTGTGACCCACTGCTGGGAGTGGGGTGTGGTGGCAGCCCGGGGGTGGGGGCAGGATTGGGGGAGCTTCCAGCACACAGCTTGGCTCATCCTTTGTGTGTGGCACTGCCAGCATTGTCGGTCGCCACCTGAGGTTGTGAACTACTGAGCTAGAGAAGTGATGAAAATGCCCTGATACAGAAGAAGAGAAGGGAAAAAATATATCAACTTGCCAGTTCACTTCAAATAGGATAGAAATTAATCCTACTGGTAAACCACACCTTCAGTTTCTGAAGTGGGATGAAAATGCTGCCTTCGCAATTTAAGCAAAAGAGCTAGTGATTAATATGTTCATTATATGCAGTTGGTGTGGGTGAGACCTCATGAGCAGGAGCGTGCATTTCTGTGGGGACAATGCTGCATCTTGTCTCTGGGGAACGCCTGTGTACGTGTGCTCTGATGAGTGGTATGGGTGGGGTAGGCGAGGTTGGGGCCAGTACCTGGGCTGGCCCCTGCTGCTTTACTTGGGGTCCTGGGGGCTTGTGATACTGCAGCAGGGAGCCTGACTGGCAGCTGGAGTATGGCTCTGGCCATCCAGGCTCTGGTTTCAGATGACACACGCTGTCACCACATGTGCCGCCCTGCTTTTTTAGGCATGGTGATCTCCCAGTGTCAACCCCCCTCCCTCCCCTGCACACTGCAGATTAGCAGAACGGGTAATACCTGCATGTGTGGTGCTGCATACCACATCTTCCTGCTCATCCAGATGCACCCTGAATGTGCAATAATGTGAGATGCAACCAAGGAGGATGCATTTAGAAGACAAGAGGCTTGGGAGAGAATGTACTTAGCTTTGTTCAGAGCGCAAACTATAATGTGCAGCTTTGGGAATCGATACATTGCAGAGTAGAATATTCTAAGAAATTGCTTTGTGCCACAAGAAATGCATGATCTATCCCTTGAAAAACTAAAGGTACTTCTCTATCCTTTTCAGTTTGGAGAAGAGTGGAGCATTGGAAAATGCTTGTAAGCAAGTTACCTTCTAGCTGTTTACTGTAGCTAAACCTGAAAAAATTTTTAGTAATAAAACTCCATGCTTGAAAGCAGAAATATCTATATAAACTGAAAGAACATTTGCTAATACTGCATGCTTACTAATTGTTGTAACACACCCGTGTCCTGAATTTGTGATAAAACTGCACTATTGAAGATGGGCCCTACCACTAGTGGTCAGTAGTGCTAGCAATGATAGAAATTGTTTTGTAGCCTGAGTTACATGTTTAGGGGAAAATGCAACACTCAAAATTTCAGAACCTGGTTTAGGTATACTTCTGCCATTGCTCTCATTGGTGGAGGTGATGGCTCTTAATTTTTTGGCAGTACTGGCAAGAACTGGAAGATGCCAGGATCATATCTTCCCTGATATCCAGAGCAGTCCATTGAAATTCTTGCCTATCATTTTGTTTAATACCAAAAAGTTTATTCAACTTCCCTCGCATTTTGGTTGTTCCTGTGTGCTTCACTGAGTCATCTTGATCCTCCTTTCTTGTATTTGTTACAAAGAAGAAAGATTTTGAAACCTTGTTAGCCTCTTTCAGTCATGGCTGCACCCCAACATTTTCTTTCCCTCTCACAGGTCAACTCTTTAGTGTGATAGCAGATACTGAAAACAAAGGAAGGGAATGCAAATGTGGAGAAACAACTGTGGATTTTCTTAGTCTTTGTAAAACGCCTATGGTGTTGTTTCACATACGTACATGTTTTTATCACCCCAACAAGTGTGTATACTGCCCACTTACGCAGATGGGAGTCTGCAGAATGCTTTCTTGATCTTCACTATTCTGTGTACCCTGCAGAGAGAATCCTGTTTTTCAGGGTGGCCTTCACTGAGTGACATGGAAGGCCAAACTTTTTAACAGTGCTAGTATCTGTTTGTTTGAAGTGAACAGCTGCAGATGTTCAACACCTTTGAAAAGCAAGGCCAGAGTTCCTTTTAAATGAGACTCTCTCTTTCCTGCAAGGTGCAATAAGATGTACTTGTCAATGTCAATACTTTAGTCTTCAAACAAAGTAAAAAGAAGTGAGGTCATCTGAGAAATTGTTGTAAGGAGTAGGGCACTTCTGAAATCCTCTTGTAATAGGCTTTAAGATTAGGCTTTAAGGGGACTGCATGCTTAGGGGCAACCAACACAGGTTCATCAGTGGCAGGTCCTGTCAGACCAACCTGGTGGCCTTTTACAATCAGATCACCAGATCATTAGATGCAGGGGTAGCAGTGGACATAGTCTTCCTGGACTTCTGGAAGGCTTTCGACACTGTCTCTCACCCCGTTCTCATTAAGAAACTGGGGGACTGTGGTGTTGACACCTACACAGTCAAATGGGTTGCCAACTGGTCAGAGGGCCGCACCCAGAGGGTGGTAGTGGATGGGTCATTTTCGACCTGGAGGGATGTGGGCAGTGGGGTTCTGCAGGGCTTGGTCCTTGAGCCCGCACTGTTCAACATCTTCATCAGTGATTTGGACGAGGGGGTAAAAAGCACCGTGTTCAAATTTGCTGATGACACTAAGATGTGAGGGGATGTGGGCACACTAGAAGGAAGC
>NW_017729025.1:32157575-32158543 GCF_001723915.1 Gavialis gangeticus | reverse complement strand
TTAGGGTAGGGACTATCATTTAAATGTTTGAACAGCACCTTGCACATTGCTGTTTGTTTCTAACTGGGATTTCTAAGTACTGCTAATGAACATTAAAATAAGTGTTTAATCTTACAGCATGCATTTCTCCTCAGCCGTCTATAGCAGTCTCCAGTTGTTCTAGCAAGTGGCTGTGCAAATGTCCAGGACTTAGCCAAAACTTCATGTTTGTTTGTTCTGGAAATTGTTTACAAGTATTTGAGCAAAGCGTCTCATGCAGCCACTAAACATATTTATGGTTAGGAAACAAAAAAACAGAGAAAGCAACTTCTAACCTCTGCAGACTTCATATTGCACCTTAGATTCAGCTAGAAAATTTGCGGCTCAGTATAGAGCAGCATGGTTTTGTCATTAACAAAACTGAAAAGATTCTGTTCTTGTTCTGAAGGATAATCAACCTGGAAATGCTAGCATGACATAGAGAAAGTTGCTTTTTTTGTAAGACAATTATTTCAAGATGCCGTGCCATTTTAGTGTCTGAGGTTTAACCCACAGAGTGTGTTTCTTCACAAGCAAAGCATGATGACTTTATGGGTAGAGGCGTTGGCCAGGTTATGATTTCTCATGAGCATTTCAGAGTGTTTCAATGTCATGTTGGTCCCCAAGTGAGAGGCACCATAGAATATGTACCCCTGACTATCTCCCTAGTGCTCAAGTATCTAAATTGGTGGATAGACAGCGTCTTACGTATATCAGCTCAGATACCATTGAGAGCTTGTTTATACAGGAAGCCAGTCTGAATGGCTACATAGCTCACTCCAATCATCCATCAGTTTGGACAGAGTAGCAAGAACAGAGAGTATTCAACATTTAAAATTAAAAGCTTTATGTCTAATTCTCAGATCTCTTGAGAAGTGTCTAAGAGGGGACATTATGTACTCAAAAAGTCCAGCAGTAGATAAGAGTCTCATGAAAAAGCAGTGATCAAC
>NW_017729025.1:32131350-32152575 GCF_001723915.1 Gavialis gangeticus | reverse complement strand
TAGACAGCGTCTTACGTATATCAGCTCAGATACCATTGAGAGCTTGTTTATACAGGAAGCCAGTCTGAAAAGCTACATAGCTCACTCCAATCATCCATCAGTTTGGACAGAGTAGCAAGAACAGAGAGTATTCAACATTTAAAATTAAAAGCTTTATGTCTAATTCTCAGATCTCTTGAGAAGTGTCTAAGAGGGGACATTATGTACTCAAAAAGTCCAGCAGTAGATAAGAGTCTCATGAAAAAGCAGTGATCAACAGCTGTTGTAGCAAGGAAGCTTCATTCTGTTTCAATAGAAAGAGAGCAGTTGCCTACTTACAAAAGGACGATTTAACTGCAAAATGAGATTAATTGTTAATGCTAAAATAATGGAATCTCTCTTATGAATTGTTCGACAATGGCATCAGAGAGACCAAAACTGAGATGAACCTCCTTTCCCATGGATAGAAATGAACAGATTTTAAGCAAACACCTGCCTTTGGCAGGATGGGTCAAGTCACTTTTAAATCAAATTTCCTGCCCATTCCTCCAATTCCTAAATTTTTGACCAGATAAAAAGAACCCTTTTAAAATATTATTTCTCATGTTCTTTCTTTAAAGTGACCAGTAAGAACATGGGTTTGAGGCTGTCAGGTATGGCTCAAGACTCGTAGTAAGTAAGCTGTTTCCATTCTTGCATGCCAACATTACAGGCTGGTGCACACAAATCAAAGTGCAGAATTTGGTCTAGTCCTCTGGGAAGAGAACTGGTGTAGTGTGTTTGGGAATAAACATACATTATTTCCAGCCTTTCAGATATGAATACCTTGATGAAATTAAATTCTGAAGTCTCCATTCCCCTTGGCTACATACTTGTCAATGCATGTGTCTGTAGCAGAAATTTGTTTCCACTGGTTAGTATGGTGTGTCTTCAGGTTACTGCTTCTAAGAAGTGCAATCAGAGTAGCTACTACTGGTCAGCCTTATCCTCCTTTTCCCTTCCCTGCCATTTCTGCACAAGATTTTTGGCAGCAGCCAGCATAATCAAGTTGATGGTAGTGTTATGCAGAGTTGAGTCTTAGGCCAGGGTTGACGGTAGTCTTATGTAGATTGAGTTTAGATTATGGGTTGGACTAGATGACCTCTGGAGGTCCCTTCCAGCCCTGGTTTTATATGATTCTATGATAATCAATTGCAGGTAGATCAGAAGCTGTCACCTTCTGCATTTAAACGGATTTCGTCATTACTTTGCTAAACATCTATTTGAGCGTGGGGTGTATATCTTTACATTTCCTCTTTGTGAATGTAAGGATTGTTACAAGGTTAGTAAAGAGGATATCACGATTAATGGCTTAAGATGCTTGTACACATGACGGGGGTTTAGTCCTCTAAATTGAAATGGCGAGGTTTTAATTGCGATGATTAAAAACCCAGCCTTTTAATTTAGGGGCTTCCATCACTGTTACAGTGAGGGGCCCGAGCCTTTTTTTTCCCCTGTGGAGCCTGCCTGTGTCTCCTGCAGTCAGGGGGCAAGGGTGGCTGGAGGGCGAGCTGTCGGGAGCTCCGGTCCTTCCCTCTGTGGTGGCGGTGCTCCCTGAGGATGCCCAGGTGGGCTACTAGAAGGCTGGATGCTGCCCCAGCTCAGGCTTGGGAAAGAGTTGGATTGGTCTGGGTGCTACCTCCAAGCTGGGGCAGCACCTGCCCACCAGCCACCTGCCTGGGCAGCCCCAGGGAGTTTAGCTACTGTGGAGGAAAGGACCAGGGCCCCCTGCAGCTCAGGGCCTGCCAGAAATTTTCCATAATTCCATAATCATTTTCCATGTATAGAATCTAATTACTGGAGAGTTGTCTTTTAATTCACCCTTTCCCCACCCCAACTACTGCAGGGTTGCAGACAGTAGGGGGAGGTGGTATGGAGAGGTCAAGCAGCTTGCCTCCTGCTTGTGCCTGCCTCCCCCCCCATCACCTCTGTCTCCTGCCTACCAGCCCTCCCACAGCCTTGGGCCCCCCCTTCCCTTACTGCCTTTCCTCCTACTCCTGCCTCTCCCTCCCAGCCTGTGCACCTCCCCTTCCCCATTCCACCAGCTTCTCCCCCACATGCCTTTGCTCCCTCCATCCCCCACCCCTCCAGCTTCTGATCCCTGCTTCCCCCTCCCCTCTTACCCTTGTATTGTGCTGGCAGGCACTATCCCCATTGTAGTCCGGAGCACTGAGCCCAGCCCCAGCCCAGCCCCCATAGCAGCTGTGAGCTGGGGCTGGGCTCAGTGACCCAAGCTGCAGCATGGACAGAGCCTGCTGGCATGAAGCAAGGGTAAATGGGGGAGGGAGAGAGGCAGGTGGTGGTGCAGAAGCTGCGTATGGGGGACAATACAGGGAAGAGGCTGCAAGGGGAAGATGGTGGGGAGGGGGCAGGCAGCACCTGCAGCTATGTCCCTCAACCCTGGTAGGGGCTGGAACCTGAGCAACAGCAGCTGCCTGCCCCCCTCCTGTTCTCACACGTGATATTAAAATAAGGGGCTTCCCCCCATGTTAAATGGTGAAAAAAATCTTGTCTTAGAATTGAGTGAATACGGTAAATAAAATCAAGTTTAATGGAAGAATAGTTGCTTTTGCTCTGACCAAGCCTGACTGAAATCCTTTTATCTCCAGACACCGGATCACAGGAAAGCAGGGCTGGAAGGGACCTCATCTAGCCCAGCTCCCTGCTCAAGGCAGGATCATCCTGGAGTAAATCATCCCAGCCAAGTAGTTGTATAACCTGCTCTTGAAAATTTCCAGGGATGGAGATTCCACAACTTCTCCAGGTAGCCTGTTTCAATACTTGACCATGGTCATAGTCAGAAAGTTCCTCTTAATCTCCAACCTAAATTTCTCTTGCTGAAACTTGAAACCATTGCTTGTAGCCCTGTCCCCTATGGCCACAAAAAAATGCCCATTTCCATCCTCTCTGTAATTGCCCTTCAGGTAATTGAACACTGTTATCAAATCCCACCTTAGTCTTCTCTTCTACAGGCTAAATAACCTAAGTTCTTTCAGTTTTTCCTCGTAAGTATTGCCGCCCAGGCCCCTAATCATTTCCGTTGCTCTGCATTGGACTCTTTTTAACTGGCCACATCCTTTGGCCACATCCTTCTACACCAGGTGAGGCCTCACCAGTGCTGAATAGATTGGAAGAATCACTTCACTTGATTTACAAGTGACATCTGTTGATACAAGGCCACGGTCTTTTTTTGCAACAAGAGCACACTGAGCTCATTTTCAGGTTATGGTCTACTGCAACTCCCAGGTCCTTCTCTGCAGTACTACAGCCTAGCTACTCATTCCACACTCTGCATTTGTGCATGCAATTATTCCATCCCAAGTGCAGGACTTTGCACTTATCCTTGCTGACTCTCATGTGACTGACTGTGGACCATTTTTCCTATCTATTCAGTTCATTCTGGATTCTAGCCCTTTTCTCCAGTGTGTCTTCAACTCCACTCAACTTGGTCTCATCTGCAAATTTGCTAAGCATGCACATAATCCCTTCATCCAAATAATTAATGAAGATATTAAACAATATTGAACTCAAGATAGACCCCTGGGGGACTTCATTTGATATTTTCTCCCAGCTAGACATGAGCCACTGATGACTGTTTGTTGAGCATGATGATCCAAACAGTTATGTATCCACATTATTGCACCTTCATCTAGTCTGTATTTCCTTAGTTTATTAATGAGAATGTTGTGGGTGACAGTGTCTAAAGTCAAGGTATATCACATCCACTGCCATCTCCCCATCCACAGAGCCTGTCACCTTATCACAGAAGGAGATCAGGTTAGCCATACATGACTGCCTTTTATTGAATCCATGCCAGCTGGCTGTTCCTGATGATCACCTTGTTCTCCTATAGGTGCTTCACAACAGACATTTTGGGGATATTTCCAGGTATCACCTTTTTTTTTTTTTGCTTGAAATGATGGAAAAATAACCTAATTCATGACCAAACTGCATCTTAAGATTCATCGCTGTAGATTTTTTCACTAGGAAAAAAATCATAGTGAATAGCTTGAGAGAGGCACTTTCTGAAAGGAACTCTTGCAATCTAAAAGGGGACTGGCAACTGAAAAGGCTGCAGTTAACTACATTTTACAGTGCTGCTCATGGCAGTAGAGCCTAGAGTACCACTGAAAGCAACTTTTCTGTCTGCCATTTGTGCTGTGCTGTGTTACTTCTTGTGTCAGCAGTTGTGGAGGTGATGGGGACCACTGGGGAATGCCCAGTTTCAGGTATTTTTAGCTTTATGGTCATGAGAGGTATTGGATTGGAGTGTGATGTATTGATTTAGAATAATTCCCAAAGCTGCAAGAGTCTCTCCAAAGAAGCCAAGATGAAGTAGGCATAGTTTTCAAATTTAAAATCATGATCAGAGGTTTTGTGTGTCATACTGAGTTTTGGATAAATCAGGTTGGTGGGGAGGTAATAAAAATGCCTTATTTTTTAAGGCATTATTAAAGAGAAACAGAGATGTCCTAAGCATTTATTCCTTTGTCCAAGGATCCCTAAGCAATTATTTTCCAGTTTCAAAGGAAGTGGGATCCTTCACTTTTTGGCTTCTGTTTAGGCTTGTACATCTCTTACAATTTTTAGTGGAGGTGGTACTTCCCCCACAAACAAAGCAAAACAAAACCCCACATGCCTACATACCACCTGTTTGACAAATTACAGGGAATTAGAAGGCAGCATTTATCTCTGGAGTTGGTCTTTGTATTAAAAATAATGTATTGGGAGTCTAAATATTCCCAGCGATTGTTTCCTAATATAAAATAGGTGGCAGAGGATTTCCGCATTGATGGCTTTGCAAAGATATGTTCTATGTTTGAAAGTTCGAATGAAAAAATACTGAAGCTCTGAGGTGGCTATGGAGGGCTGGAATGAACTGTGCAAAACATTTGGGACTCAATTATAGTGCTTTGTACATCAGTAACGTCTTCCAGACAAAGATCTCAAAGCACTTGACAAAAATAAGGCTAAAACATCTCAGTTTCAGGTACATAAACTGAGTTATGGAAAGGCCACATGACTTTTCCAACTGATGCGGTAGGTTAGATATGAAGTTTAAAACCATGTCTAATGTTTAACTTGCTGCTCTGATTATTACATGAAATCCGGAAATCATAATCATCCTGGTACCTCATGCAAACCCTGGAATATAATCATTCTTGTTTCAGTGGCAGACTGAATTATTTAAAGATGTTAGTCTCCTATTCCAGTTGCATCCTGGAATAAAGCAAACTTTCTCTGTAACCAAGTGTTAGAGGCTATCTACAGTAGAGGTTGAAGGGCTTTCAGTTCTTTGACCCTGTAAACTCCCTTTCATCTTCAGCATCTGGGAATTAATCCAGGTCTGTCCTGGATCAAGTTTCACAGCTGCACATGGAAGAACATAGAGCACACAAAGTTCAGCATCCAGTTTTCTGCTGGACCATGAATCATGTTAATCATTTAAAGACTATAAACATGTATAACTATACAATCTAACTATTTATTTAACTGGCAGTCCATAGAGATTTTTAAAGATTAAAATATAGTTGCCTAGAAGTACAGGAGAAAAATGACTCTTCCCTGACTGAGAGGGGATGCTTCAGAGAGGTTCCACCTGCCTTACAAATCAATGCAGTGTGAAGTAGAGAGGTTTCCAGCTGCATCTCCTGATTACCATACCAAACTGAATAGGCCTCACTGGCACCTAGGGAACTCCACTGCTGTTGATGAGGGCAAAATTTTGTCATGTTTAGAACTTTTTTCTCTTTTCTCTATAAAAGCTACTCTTCCACTACATGCAGCTATCCTCTGGATACTGTTCTGGAAATCAGGACTCAGAATTCTGAGTTCTTTTGCTTGCTCAGTCATTGATGCTCAATGGGTCTCTATGCCTCAGTTTCCCATTTCTGTAAAGGCAGGTGGATAGTACCAGCACACGATTGTGAAATGCTTTGAGGCTTGCAGATTAAAAGCCCCATATAAAAACCCATTTTTATTTTTAAATAAATTGTAACAGCTAACATACTACATTTTTTATTTCTTCCATTTCATGTCATACAAGAAAATGAACCAATACAATATTTCTTTGTACTTTCTTTTCAAAATGAAGGCTATTGCTTTAATGGGAAGAGGGGGGGAAAGGTTGCTACCATGCCATGAGAACAAGCTGCTATAATTTTTTACATTTTGTGTATTCTCAACTAATAGTGTAGCTGCAACAAATTTACCAGTTTGGGTAATAAAAATAAAAAGTGTATATTGATAGAAGATACTTTACTAAAATAAAAAAGGAATACCAAATAACATTTGCTATATAAAAGCAAGAACAGTTCTCATTGTGTATACAAGTTGGGTTTAAATGGAAAGTGTTTTGTACTATTAATAATATAACTGTATGACACTTTTCAAGCAAAATAAAAAATAAAAACCTAATACATTGCCTTAAAATACAGGGAAAAAGTTAGATGGAAGGAATAAAGCTTCAAATACATGTGAAAACTACAATATCCAGCATTCCTAGATCTGTCTTTGTAAATATAATCTCTAGAAAGATACATTCCTTGCTTTTGTGTCAGATGTAGTTAACATAAATAATTACTACTTGTGTTAAAGTAGTTCATGTTTTTTTCCTTTGCTTTCCACAGCAGATATAATAATGATGATTTTTACTCTCACTGACCTTTATTTTATTTCTGCTTTTTAAAAAATCTTAAATACTGTTTTGCATAACAATTCTACACTTCATCTTGCATCATCTTTTTGAAGCCAAACATTGTGTGTTGTAAAAAGCTCTATTGCAGGGTTCAAGCAGGTGTGCTACAGTGAGGTGGGAAGAGAGTGAATCTGCACAGCAAGTATTTTCTTAGCAGCTTTTAGAGGTGTGTAAGCATATGATAGAAGAACATTCAAACCTGCTTTATCAGTGTTCCTGTAGGGTCCATATTACTCATGCAGCAGGGTTTAAGAGTGACTGAAGTATTCCAACCAACACAATTGCAGGAGAATATTGTTTTCACACAGAAGGCATCCTATAATCTGAAGTCATGACTCTTGTTTAACCATGCCACAAAACTACAAAGGCAGCTTGAAGTTTCCTAGTGTTTTGCTGCTCAAACTGTTGCTTGTGTACAAGCTTTTTATATCCAGCCTTACTTGAGATACTACTAAAGCTTTTCACATAAAAGCGCTATAGAGTTTAAAACAGATATATAAACTATGTGCTTGTATGGGAGGACTAAGTTCAAGTTGTGAGTCTAGTGCTAGAACACCATCACTCACATACAGCCAATCTGGTATAGAAGTCTAGGTCAGCCCCATCAACTTTGTTCTGCATTGCCATTGCAACAAGTTCTTCTCTGACAGCCTCTGTATCTTCTCACTTGTGGGATTTGGTGCAATTGGTCTTGAGCTGCACAACTGTAAATGGCCTGTAATTTTTATTTGTGTATTTATTTAGCTAAACAGAACTCTCACATTTACCAAGTTGGCTAGATGTTTTTATCTTGTTGGCATCTTCATGATATAATTAGGAGAACTGAAGGTCACTTGCTTATGTTACCTCCCAGAATATATTAGGTCCTGAACACCATGGAGATTCAAAAGGAATGTTTTCCACTCAGCCATATCCCCAGAGTACTGTCCCAATCCAGTTTGCCTTATCTTCATCATATTTCATAGACATTAGGGCTGGAAGGAACCTTGTGAAGATGAGAGAGATCAGTCAGCAAAGATTACAGATGTATGTAATTTCTTTGAGCCTTTGTCCAGATGACCCAAGTGCTCCTTTGGGAGTTTCAAGGTCTTCTGAAAAGTGACTCAAGATGAGAGTCATTGAGAAAAAGAAACATCATTGAGAAAAAGAAACATCACTGTCCCCTGCATATTGATGCTACTTTTCAATACTCCTTAATACTCAGCGCTCTTCCAGTCTTTGTGACACTAGGAAACAACAACATATCTTCCCATGCAAATATCACTGTAAATTCCCTGATAATGCATCCAGTAACAAGATGAGCGTGTCTTGAATTTCAGATTACAGGTTAGTTTATTGTCACACCTAAAAAGCTGGCATGGTACTCAAGTCTGAATGTGGTGTTTTCACTGTGTCCTAGGGTTCTTATGAGACTTTCCAAAAGAAAGAATCTTGTGGGAAGAGCCATTGGCAGTTCCATGTGTGGTATGTGTGCTTATGACAAAATCAAACCAATTCTCTTACTGAGGAACAGATGTTGCAGATGTGTGTGTTTGAAGGCACAAATTTATAGCCAAATTTATAGATGGGTTTCAGCACCAGATAATTCTGATCTCTTTTTTGATGTTGAGGTTACAGTCCATATTCTTTCCAGACTTCTTGATTCAGCAAAGCATGTCTGATTGGTAGAGCTCATTAAACTCTTCAATGAACTAAAACACAGAAAGGAAGCTTACAAGAAGTGAAAACTTGGACAAATGACTAGGGAAGAGCATTATAAAAGTATTGCTTAGGCATGCAGGGATGACATTAGAAAGGCCAAAGCTCAGTTGGAGCTGCAGCTAGCATGGGACGTGAAAGCTAACAAGAAGGGTAGAAGGGTAAAACCTTTCTACAAGTATGTCAGCAACAAGAGGAAGGTCAGGGAAAATATGGGTCTCTTACTGAATGGGGGAGTCAACCTAGTGACAGATGATGAGGAAAAGGCTGAAGTACTCAATGCCTTTTGAAGGTCAGCTCCCTGACTACTGCACCTGGTAACATAGTTTGGGGAGGGGGTGAGCAACCAATAGTGACAAAAGAACAGATTAGGGACTATTTAGAAAAGCTGGACATGTACAAGTCCATGGGGCTGGATGCAATTCACCCAAGGTGCTGAAGGAATTGGTCAATGTGATTGCACAGCCACTGGCTATTATCTTCTAAAACTTATGACAATTGGGAGAGGTACTGGACAATTGGAAAAGGGCAAGTATAATGCCCATCTTTAAGAAAAGGAAGGAGGAGGATGTGGGGATCCACAGACTAAGTTAGTCTCACCTCAGCCCCTGGAAAAATCCCAGAGGAGGTCATCATTCAATCCATATCTAAGCACTTGGAGGAGAAGGTGATTAGGAACAGTCAGATTCACCAAGGGCAAGTCATGTTTGACCAACCTGATTGCCTTCTATGATGAGATGATTGGCTCTGTGGATGGCCAGAGAGAAGTGGATGTGCTATACCTTGACTTCAGCAAGACTTCTGATATGTGAGCAACATTTTTGCAAGCAAGCTAAGGAAGTAGAGATTGGATGAATTAACTGTAAAGTCGATAGAAAACTGACTGGATCTTTAGGCTCAAAGGGTAGTAACAATGGCTTTATGTCTAGTTGGCAGTTGATATCAAGTGGAGTGCTCCAGGGGTTGGTCCTGGGAGTGGTTTTGTTCAATATCTAGATCATTGTCCTTCAAGATGAGATGGAGTGCACCCTCAGTGGATTATACCATGCTAGGGGAGTAGTAGATGTGCTGGAGGGTAGGGCTAGGATTCAGAGAGACCTCAACAAATTGGAGTATGGGACCAAAAGCAATCTCATGAGGTTCAATAAGGACAATTGCAAAGTCTTGCACTTACAATGGAACAATCCCATGTACCAGTACAGGCTGAGGACTGATTGGCTAAACAACAACTTTGAAGAGAAGGCCCTGGGGGTTACAGTGGACAGTACGCTGAATATGAGCTGCATTAGTAAAAGCATTTCCAGCATTTCCAGAAGGTTGAGGGAAGTGATTCTTCTTCTTTATTTGGCACTGGTGAGGCCACATCTGGAGTACTGTACCCAGTTTTTGCCCCCACCCCCCTTTCAGGAAGGATGTGGAAAAGTTGAAGGAAGTCCAGTGAAGGGCAACAAAATGGTTAGGGGGCTGGGGCATGTGACTTAGGAAGAAAGACTGAGGGAACTGGGTTTATTTAGTTTGGAGAAGAGAAGACTGAGGGGTTTTAATAACAGCATTCAAATACCTGAAGAGGTGTTCCAAAGAGGATGGACCTAGATTGTTCTCAGTGGGGGCAGGTGACAGAACAAGGAGCAAAGGTCTCAAGTTGCAGCAAGGGAAGTTTAGCTTAGATATTAGGGAAAAAATGTTCTTACAAGGACAGTAGTAAAGCACTGGAACAGGTTACCTAGAGAGGTTGTGGAATTTCCATCCTTGGAGGTTTTAAAGACCTGACTAGGCGAAGCCTTGGTGGGGATGATGTAGTTGAGGATGGTCCTGCTTTGAGCAGGGGTTGGACTAGATGATCTCCTGACGTCCCTTCCCACCCTAATTTTCTATGATTTGGTGATTCTGCATGGACTCAACACACCCACTCAATTTTGAACATGGTGACAGGACCTGAAATGAAGATGCCAGTGCCAACATCCATGAGAGGGAAGAAACATTCTAATCATCTAACTATTGTTCTCAGCAAGCCCCCAGCTTCTGTTGCAACATCTGTTGGTTGATTCAGGACCGGCCTGTAGTGGGCAAAGACTGGCTGCTGTTGAAAGGAAAGAGGGAGACCTAGCTCAGAAAAGTCTTTACCCTAGTCACTAGAACACTCACCCAGGTGGTAGGAGAGCCTCATTCAAATGCACTCTGCCTGAGTCAAGGCAGGGATTTGATCCAAGGTCTTCTGTTCTTGAAGGGAGTACCTGACTCACTGTGATATGGAGCATTCTAAGATGTTTAGGATGCTCACTTCAACTTGAGACCTTGAACAATGACTTTGTTCCATTTTGTACAGGTAACCCACAATGTCAAAAGGAAAAATGAATTCCTCACCCAAATAGCACAATAGCTTGCTTCTTAGGGCACCATTTCAGAAATGTAGGCTCAAGTGCTCATAGGAAGAGATGGGAATTAAACCCAGGTCTTCCCCATGGTAAATGAATGCTTTGATTCCAAAAGTACTGAAAAAACTCTAGTTCATCAATTCTTATGGTGGTTCTGCTAGTGCCTGCAAATAAAAATTTTCTTTTGGTTCCAGTGAAACATTATGTTTGATGCCAAATGAAATTTGTGGGGGTTCATTTGGCAAGAAAAACTGAAAAAAACACTTGGCTGAGAGCAGTCTGTGGGGTTGTTTTGGGGGGTGAGGTGAAATTGAAAAATGTACTAGTCCCACAAATTAATTCCTGTTGTACATATTCACAAAGAGATCTCTTCATATGTTCACCAAGCATCATTCATTGCACAGGTCCTTGTTTGTTGCTGTTTGGTAAAAAAAGTCCTACAGCCTGTTTTTGCCTCCATATCCTCACCCCCTAGGGGAACAGTTTGGGTAATCCTTATAGATGGGAATACACAGAGACACTTGGGGGAGAAAGGGTTTAGTAACTAGTAACTTTTCTTCAAAACTTACCTCTGTTCATGCTACCAACTTCCCTTCTGTTCTGCTGCTGAGTTCTTTGTATTTGAGGACTTTCTGGGCTCGAAAGAAGGAGCTAAAGTGTCCTGTGTGAATGGAGCCACTGATGTCATTCTTGTTTGAAAGTAGCCTGGCAGCACGCAAGGGACATTGCCTTTGTATGCAGTTCTGGAAGTCAGTACCGGGAGGACATCTGAGTTCCATGAATATGAACCTCTAGAGCAGGGGTAGGCAATGTATTTTTGGTCAGAGTGCCAAAAAAACAGTGTCTATCTTGGAAGGTGCCGGAGTGCCGACATGCCGGAGCCCAAATCAGCTGTTTGCAGCCTCCCGGCTGCAGCCAGCCCACGGAGCCCGGTCTGCTTGCAGCAGGGCTTGCTGCCTCCCAGCTGCCTGTTGGAAGCAGCCTGGGCTCTGTGGCTGGCAGCAGCTGCTCAGAGCCTGGGCTGGCGGTGGTGTGCCAAGCAAAATGGCCTTGCGTGCCATGCTTGGCACGCATGCCGGGGGTTGCTGACCCCTGCTCTAGTCAGATGTAAGTAGCTCCTTTGTCATTATTATTCGTACAGTGCAACCAACTAAGGTGTTTCAGACACACAAGTAGGATGGTCCTGGTCTCTTACTGTCTAAAGAGGCAACATGGAGATAACGGGGTCAATGTACGTTGAGACTAGATATCTTTCTAAAAGACTTGCAGTAGTTCAGTCGTGATATTGAGCTGAAGCCTTCCCTTAGAGAGGAAAGAGGAGGAATTCCCTCCACTTCATGAATTACTGGCTTGGAATGCTTTGGCCTGTGTTAGTAGCTGAGGCTAAATGAGTTTGGTGGGCTCTTTTGTTCTCCAAATGTAACTTAGATAGCATTATTTTGAGCTGGAAAAATGTGTCTGTTCTGAAGCACTGGGTTAATTTGTTTAAAGTATTTTTTTACTGAAGGACCGATGAAAGAAATCAAAACAGCTTGTTTATAATTCAGAGAAATTGCCATATTCATTACATTCTTGAGAGACATTTTCCTGTCTTGTATATGGCCACAGCAGGGTGAAATGTGAGAAGGAACAGCACAGAGATTTACGTGAAATTTAGGCTTGTGGTATTTTGTTTTGCAAAATGCTGCATGAAAAAGATGTTTATTCCAGCTCAGGACATGCTTGGTAAAACACCTGTACCTTTTGGAAGCCATGTTGTACACCCTGACAACACATCCTCAAATGTCATTATCATTATTTCAAGAGTCAATAGTGATTTCTTCTCAACAATCCCTCAAGGCAGCCTTGAATGCCTTTAATTTGCCATGACACAGGATAGGTATCAGTCTATTTTCTTTCTTTTCTCACTCTATTTGGACTTAAACTGAGCTTTTGGTGGGCTCACCCTCTGTTTCCCTGTGTAGTGCATTTAAGGCATCCAGATGGAGTGTCAGAATGGAATAAGACACCAGCCCTCCATCTGTTAAAAAGAAACAAAATACAAGGTTTTATTGTTCTTTAAGTAAGAACAGATACAGTCTGTATGTCAAGGCCAAGCTATATGCTATTAAATCTATCCTTTGAAGTTTTCTATTGGGCTGACCAAGGACAGATGGTAAACTGTTATCATTTGATATGGGATTAGGTCAAGTCGAAGTTCAAGTTTAAAGGTAACAGTCAGAGCTCCAGTTCAGCTGTCAAATGTATTAGTTTATATAATGAATAGCATATAGTCAGTATCTTTGCTACTGTTCTGATAGCTTAAAAATGTGGGGATTTATTTATCTGCAGGTCTCTACATTCTTTAGAAGTTTAAAATAGCAATATATAGTTGTCATGATTTACTATTTGATATATATTAAATATACTTCTTTTGAGGAGAAAGTGTTTCCAGGACTGTAATGAATAATACAGATTTTTTTTTAACTTGTTCCTACATTTTCATAATTTCCCCTTTATGTTTCTATTTTCCTTGCATATATGCACCATCACTTGAAAACAGAAAGCAGTCAATGAAGGGGTGGCTGGTAGCACTGCACATTGTTAAGATGGTGAAAATGTTTCATTTCTAGTACCTTGTTTTTACACACAAATGTCCCAAAGCATTATTTCATCTTCAAAGCTGAAATGTGCCACACTTGTTCTTTCTTTTTCCCAGTTAGATTTTTTCCCCTCAAATTGTTTAAGCAAAACCCCTTTAGTTGTTCTATGTTTCTTTTTTTTTAAGTTTGGCAGAGAAAAATACTCTTCCTTGAACAGAAAATTCTAATTAAACAGTTTGTGAGAGTTATTTGAAAGGAGCTAATGTTTGCTATATGACATGTGGCATGGACATTAGGGGGAAATTTTGAAGCAGTCAGAACACTGAGGGCATACCTGGGGAGAAGCTGAGAAGAAAGATGCTTACATGATCTGCCCCTGAGTTTTTAACCTTTCACTTGGGATGAATAACTCTTCCATGAGAAATCCTGTTACATGCCTCCGGGTCTAATCATAAGTCAGGCCTGCAGAATCGGGCCCTTTGTGGGCAAAGTCAGAGCTATAAACTCCTCCAGCCATTTTTCTAGATCTGCTTTTCATTATTTATAGCCCTTTCAACCCTTTCCTTGCCAGAAAGGTATTACAGACTCTATAGGTGCCCCACTAGACTCTTAGCTGCAGAGTTTGAGCGAGGGTGAGTTGAGCTGGGGGCAAAATGTGCCTGAAGTCATTTTTGCCTTTCCCCTCTTCCTGGGCTGGTGGGGCCATTATTAAGTATAGTGTATAGGCTACATTCAGCAGGCCCACAGTGAGTGCTATGTTGGCTGGGGAGCAGGAAGAGCAGCTGTTCTTCCCCTCCTAACCTGGCACTACCTTCCCCTCCCCTTGTAGGACAGTTTTTTTCCTACTTTGCATTGTTAAGGGGGTACAAAGAAGTTGGAGTAAGAGTTGAGAATCTGTTCTAAAAGGAGGTATAGTACAAGTGACAGACAAGGAATGACATGTGAGCATGAATTATTCACTATGCATTACACTCACCCACAATGCATTTACTCCTATGCATACCACAAAGCCTCATGTCAAGTTTCAAACCTCAATCTTCAGTTTCTAGGCTGATAAGTTGGCTGGAAAGTTCAATTACACAAACTCTTCCACCTCTACCCCGCAGCTGGCTTCATACATACACACATTGTTGGTGAAGAACTGTACTAAAAGCACTCTAATTATAGTATAGTGTTGAGAATATGTTCCATAAATAAAAGACCTTATGAAGTCATTGATCATTTCTGTATAATCTTTGAGTATGGTAAATTGTATAAATGGGCAGCTACCAATTGTATAAATGGGCAGCTCTCACTGTTTGTTTCTGGTAGTTGTTCATATGTCTATGATAGAAATCATGACAATACACAATCCAAACTAAAAAGTAACGAGTTAACCATGGTTGCACAGGAACATCTATCTCCATCATGATGAAAGGCAGTCCTAGCGGATAGGATGTTGAACTGGAACACTGTGGCACTGCGATTGACCTCTTGCAGGACTTTGGGGAAGTTGCCTCTTTCTCTTCTCTTCCCTTGCCTGATTTGATAGCAATCTCTTTGGGGCATGGATCATCTCTTCCTGTGTGTTTGCACATGGACAAGCCTGATAGGGTGCTATTTTAGTTAGGGTCTCTAGTTGCTACTGTAATACACATAATAACTATAACAAAGCAGATTATTGTCCAAGGGTGCCTGTAAACTATTGAGCATCCCACAGCTTTTTTGTTCATTTGAATAGCAGCTATGGATTTACTGTGGCAAGTGCTACGATAGGGTAAATATAAACGGTACTATAAAAAAAAAAAGCCAACACAAATTCTGTTCCACAATATCCAGGGGCCATGGCTGTCAAGGGCCAACTGAGCCATCAAGAAAGTCTAGAATTAAAACAGACAAGTTGCCAAAGCATAAAAATTGCTATCATTGTGTTCACTTCCATGTTTGTTTCAATGACCATCCCATCTGTGAAACATATTTCTCAGGGACAGTTAGAGTTCCAAACATAAAATGGGCCATTCCTGTGAATGCTACAACCCAGGTGTTGTTCTCATTTAAAAATTGCATGGGTGTTTCTATTGCCAAAGAAATAATGACAAATAGCACAGGCCAGAAATACCACTCAAATGCACCAAGTAATTGAAATTTATGTACTTGCATAACTTGTTTATTGTAGGGGGAAGAGCGAATCCAAGGTTTTCAGCTCCAGCCATAGGGGCTGTTGCATGATCCAACAGGCCTGCAACTTTACTGTTTGAATGGGAGAACTGAGGCCCCTGCTTGGCACTGGTATTCAGAAGCTGGACTGTATGGCTGAGAAAGTGCTGAATGAGAGGTAAGGGCATATTTTGCTGTCCTGGCAGGAAGGAAAATGCCAGAGTGGGAGCTGTTTGCAAAAGCAGGGGGTGAATAAACCATCAGGGGTCCTGGGCCAATCTTGTTAGGCTCTAGCTAGTTCCTAAGTAAATTTCCTTGTTGTTTTCCCTGTCCTTGTTATTAGGGGGGAGGTGTCTTAGATTATCTGTAGACTCCTTTTATTCCAGATCAGAATTAAAGGCATTTGTTGTCATGGTATTTACAAAATGAATTCTGTATATTTGGAAGCAAACTCTGGTCATAAAAACATCAAGTCTGGGAATGATGTGCTTTTCCTACTCCTATTCAGAGTGTTAGGCAAAATCCCTTAAATTCTCTGAGCTTCTGTACTCTTTGTACTAGGAAGACCAACTGACCCTTCAGCTGGTTGAAATGGTTAGCTCAGTAGTTTTGGGTGAAGAGCTATGGAAGGTGCAGAATGTCCCCTTGAAAAGTAGATCTCTTCCAATCCTTTATTTTGTTTGCACAGCCAGGCACTTCCCTGCTAGCTCTGTAAGCAGGGATGAATCTTAGCCTTTGGTTTTGCGAGCCGTTCCCCCCCCCGCCATCTTCCAAACCATCTCACACATGCCCTTCTCCCATCTGACTGTCTTTCATAGTAGCATTTTTCCTGTTACAGAGATGGGCACTCTTTTTTTAGGAAGAGTGTTAAATAGGTCTCTGTGAATTGTCCAAACAAGCCAAAAACAAACTTTCCAAGACTGCCAAAAGTGTTCTCAGTTGTCAGCATTTGCCATGAATTTCCTGGTGGTTTCCTGAATTTTCAAGCATGTAGTAGTTACTGCAGTGATGAAAATAGGGCACCATATTCACTGCAAGGGATAAAAGAGCTGGGACTCTGCTCCTAAAATTGTCCAAATTGTGCAGCATTTCTGTTCTGCTTGGTAAAGTTTTCACAAATTGGCCACTGCTGCTGCTGACAAACTTTTCATGAACCAAAATTAACATCAGTAAAAGCTTTGCATTTATATTCTGTAGGTACTACATTCAGTCCAATATGTCAACAGACTCTATAAACCTGACTGGAATTAAACTTCACAATGGAAGTATTATCCTTGTTTCACAGTTGATGCAATTGAGTCAATGAAAGGTTGCCCAGGTTCTTGTAGGAAGTTGTAGTAGGACCAGTAGGATCCAAAGACAGTGCAGTGTCTAGGTCACTCCCAGTTTGGCTGTGCGCTGTATGCACACGGAGCTCTCACAGTTCAGTGTCATGTCTGCGCAGCTCCTGTTGGAAGCTCTCCATGTGTTATGAGTTCTTGAGCTCACTTTGGTTGCTGCAGGCTCTGCCTAGAGTCCCTGCTTCTTGTCACTCTTCCCTTCACTCCTTCCCCACTGAATTTGCCAGCAGGGAAAAAAAAGAGGGGAGGGGCAGCCAGCAGCAATGTATAGCCTCTGCTTTCACTCAACTCTTAAGGCTGCTGCTGCTCATCTCATCTACTTTTTGTGCTGCTGAATAGGGGTGGGGAGGGAAGGGAAGAGCAAGAACAGCCAGCAAGGTCTGGAGCTGCTTGAAAGCAGGGACTCTGGGCAGACCCTGTGCTGGTGAGCTCAGAGATCACATGGAAGCTCCAAGAAGGAGCAACTAAGAACTCACTGGTATCCAAGATCACAGTAAGGGGTCGCCATCACATCCTCTTCAACTTTGTGGCACATGCACAATACGCTGTCTTCACTGTGCCTGAGCCACCTGCTCCCTACCCCCCCCCCCCCCCCCCCCCCGAGTGTGGCTGCACTCCTGGTGCTGCAATCCAGGATCTGTCCATAGATGTAACTGTTTTGTTTTGCATCATTCACATGCAGTGTCTATGCTCTAGGCCAGCATTTCTCAACCTGTGGGTTGTGACCCAAAAGTGGGTCACAAGGATATATGAAAGTGTTGCAAACAGGTTTCAGAAATGGATCAACTAACTTCAAAAAACTGGATTCTCTTTTAAAGGAGAAAAACATGGGAAACGGTGGCTTTTCCCTTGCAGGTTGTCAGAGTTCCAGCCTGCAGGGGCCTCCTTGTGGGAGGGGGCACACACACTGGGGTCAGGGGGCAGTGGGTTGGGAGTGAGGGGCACTGGGTCAAGACTGGACATTACTGTTTACAAATGGGTCCTGATACAAAAAAGGTTGAAAAACACTGCTTTAGGCAGCTTAATTAGATCTAAGGGTGAAGGCCTGAAATAGACTCCATGGCTAGGGATAGACATTACACATAAACTGGTTTAAGTGATCAGAAACTGGTTTAAACCTGTAATAGAATGGTTGTTCAGTGCACATAAACTAGTCTGAAAAAGACTGAAACCGGTTTGAGATTTACCTGGCTGAATGTAGTATCAGACTTAACTGATCTGGCTCAAACCGATTTATGCAATGTCTGTCCCAGACCCCTTGCTGCTTTAAGATCAGCCAGACTCCCCCATTATTCTGGCATGCTGTCCGGGCTGGGCAGAGCTCTCTGCTTCACAGCAGGGCTGGCTCCTCTCCTCTGCTTCTTGGCTGCAGCTCCAGCAGAAACTGCAGTTACAGCAGGGTCTGCCTGTCTCCCCTCTGCCCTCCCCTCTCACTGCTTGCTGGGCAAGCAGGGATACCCCCTCTCCTTCCCTCCCTCCCATTTCCCACAGCATGGACCCTAGCCCCATGGGTCCATGGCATGTGCTATGCTAGCTAATATAGAGAGGTGTCTCTTTGTGTGTTTGTTTCCAGTTTCACTGGGACAGGCGGACAGAACAGTGACCACTTAGGTCTTTTGGAGCGAATCAACAGGTCATCTGGTAAGCTGTTGGAGAAAAATTTGAACTAATGGAGAGAAGCTATTGTTTTGCTGATGACGTGATAAACACTGTTATCAGCCCCCTGCTGGCTTGCTTGCCTGTCAGTTTGATTTAGACAGTATAAAGAAAGAGGGAGGGAGATTGAAAAGCTCCATGTCATCAACAGATGCATGCACTGCACACACACCCTTGGCTCAAATGCTAGCAGGGGTCTAGGGTCTGGCAACACTGCCGCCCCTTCAACAGCCAGCGGGGAAAAGGCTGGGATGGTGCAGGTAGACCTCTCTAATCAGAGAGCCCTGCAGGGGCCTGGCCACACCCCTCCTCAGCTCAGCACTGTGAAAAGAAGGGAGGGCTGCTCTAGTGCCCCCAGCTTCTAGCTTGAGCCACTACAGGCATGTGCCTTAATTTCCTCAATCCAGAGGGAATGTCTGTCCAGTTACAAACTGATTCAGTCTAGCAAGGTTAGACTAACTTGCAAAGATGGAATCAATTCAGGGTCAGGCCTTCTTAATGTCTGTCCCTAGCCCTTAGCATCATCTTCTGTTTTCCTTCCTTCCTTGGTTGCAAGAAACTCTCAATGGATGGAATCTGTCATTAAAAACCTTTTAATGACAACACTGGTTTTCCTCCTAACATTCACCACTTTGTGAAAGTCTTCTCTAGGCTTAGAATTGTTTTTCATTTAATCAGAAGCTGCCAAATTTAAAAATCATTAGAAATATCATCACAATGACATTCACAACCCTGATTCATCCCTCTTTCCCCCCTAAGCTTCTCCCAACCAAAAGAAGGAAAGTAGTATTTTTTTATCTAGTTTGAAAATTCTCCATATATAAAATTTGCCTTGAAAAAGAGAGTCCTGCTAGATGCTTCATGAAGTCCACTAGCATTGAGGCTTCACTATTATTGTTGGTTTTCTGTGGAAAGTGGTTGTATGCTGTAGTATTGGGCTGAACCATAACACACTAAGATTAGACTGAGGACCTTCTGCTTTCACCCTATAAACAATACCAACTTGTAAATTAACTAATACAAACAACAATTTTATGTGTTCATGTATTCTATTCATTCATAATTTTCTTTTAAATGACTACAAAACCCATTCCAGTGCATGTGGTATCTTAATGAGACCTAGAAACATTGGGAGTGCTGGGAGCAATTGCCCTTCAGCCTCATGCCTCCAAACGCTCTCGAGGCATGCATATATCTCATTATGACCGCACACCCCATCATGTGTTATTCCTTACTTAGCGACAATTTGTCACTGTCACCCTTGACATGTCACTCTGCTGCAGAAGGATTTGACTTCAGCGTAAAATGTGACAATCGGATGAGAGAATTTTTGTAATCTGAACTGAAATACTGGCCTGAAAGAGACTAATTTCATTCGAACACAAGTCTAATATCACATAAAGGGGAGAGATATTGTGTTTAAGGTTTCCCCTCTTCAGTTATTCTTTAGGATAGTGCTTTTATTTTTGAAGGATGAAGCCTTGCCTTTTAATGCCATGCATTTTCTATTAAGTGCACTAAAATCCATGGACATAACTATTACTTAAACTATAAGTAATGGTTACATGTAAAAATTAGAAAACATATTGTACTTTAGATAAATTACATTCAGATTACTTCTTCTTATAAATGGGGTAGAAAATGGATTTTTAGCTCTAGCTGGCCAAAGAGCCAACATTTGTATCTACTTCATTTGTTTAAATATATTTCAAGCCAGATTGAAATCCATATTGCCTGACATTAATTGAGTACTGAAGCATCAGTGTACTCAAGTTTCATAAACCACTGATGAGTGAGTTTCTACAGGCTTGATTTAAAAATATACCATCCCTTTTATATCAAAATTATGTTCTGTTTATAGAGTAGTTCTTAAAGCCCACCATTAAATGGTATAATTTTTAATAAAATGAATATAAATATGACATTTGTACTGTTGAATTGACATCTTGTTTGCTAAGAAAATTATATTTTCTCTGCTTGACGATATTTTTTTAAAGATATTTCTGTGTGAGATTCTAGGCAAACATTTTTTACTTATGGAGAAGTCAGGTACAGTACAAGCAAGCATTATTCAAGTTTTCCCATGCAGGTCTGTCTAGGTACCTCTGATTGGACATGATATTCCCATCCTGGTTGTGTTTGAGCAGAGATTATTAATCAAGTTGGTCAGCTAGTAGTTTACTAGCTTTGAGGCACTCCAATAATTATCCACTCATTTCACTTGTGACCTTAGCAAGCCAAGTCTTAGCCCAAGGTTGTGGAAGTGAAAGGCTAGGCTATTCAGCCATTTTGCCATAATCAGATAATTGTTAGAAAAAACAGAACTGGAAGACACTCATTGGGCTAGGAAGTACCATGCTAATTTCCAGGTTTTACCTTTATTCACACATAGCAATGAAGGAGTTGCAAACTATGATTTTTGCCTCAAGTCTCATAAAATTTGCCAGCATAAAAATAAAACAAAACAAAACTTGTCAAGCAGCTTTTACCATCTGAGCAGTATGTCCCCTGGCCTTTATCAAGCCACAATCTAGATGAGGTAGAGAAGGACTGCATTTAAGTTGAAGCGTGATGAAATACCCTCTACACCATGTCATTCTTCTGTATCTTTTTAACAGGACTATCAGAGCTGTCAGGATGTCATGGAATGAATGTGGGGTAATTTGTATACTTGACTCTCTCTCTCTCTCTCTCTCTCTCTCTCTCTCTCTCTCTCTCTCTCT
>NW_017729025.1:32125611-32126350 GCF_001723915.1 Gavialis gangeticus | reverse complement strand
TGCTATTGCCACAACTCCTAAGGAAAGTAGGTGACAGAGGCTGCTTATAAGTACCTTTTGCTGTTTTCTCATTACATTTACTGGCATTTTTTTATTTAAATCTCTACCAGTGAAAATTTTGTTTACCCTTCCCTGAGAGACTGTGGTACAGTCAAATACCCAAGGCCTCTGAGAAGAGATATATTTGCTAGATTTTCTGAGGGGAACTGTACTCTTATTTTTGTACCTTATTTACTGGCTTCACTGGGGTCTCTAGAGTCAGATCAGCTTTTTATTATTTAAACAAGTGGTGCCAAAACTTCTGGCTCCATGGACCAGATGAGTGGTGCAGAGCCAGTCCATGGGCTAGATCCCATATGGGGTCCCCTTGAGTGGTTGGGCCCTGTGCACCTGGATGTAGCCTGGCCTGCCCTGGCCCAGTCCAGTCCCTGACATCCAGATCTGGTGCAATCTAGTATATAGGGCCACATTATCCATCCTGTTCCTTGTGAGTTGGGAAATTTGACATCGGGGAGAGACCATTAACACTGCCGCTATTCCACTGCTGCCAAATTTTTGGACCCATGGGGAACCCTATGGGCCGGATGACAGCTCTGCAGTCTGGATCTGGCCAACAGACTAGGGGTTGAGCACCTCTGGTTTCATAGATTTCATAGACATTAGGTTTGGAAGGGACCTCGGAAGATCATCAAGTCCACTCCCTGCCCAAAGGGCAGGAAGTCAGCTGGGGTCATAGGAT
>NW_017729025.1:32125361-32125600 GCF_001723915.1 Gavialis gangeticus | reverse complement strand
CTCTTGCCTTGCCCACAGATTGTACCAGGTCTGGGGCAGGGGTGAGCTCCCTTAAGTGCTTTGGTCTGATGGCTTTGTAAGGGTTGCTCAGCAGGCCAGCAGTGTGGTAGTCCCCCCATCCCCCAATGAGCTTAGTTTAGAGCCCAGTGGAGCAGGTCAGCTAGTCTGGCTGAGAAGAGCCTCATCCCCAGGGAAGAGAGGTGGAAGCCATCTCTTCCCAGCAGCTTGCTGCCTCTCTC
>NW_017729025.1:32119763-32120361 GCF_001723915.1 Gavialis gangeticus | reverse complement strand
GTGGAAGCCATCTCTTCCCAGCAGCTTGCTGCCTCTCTCGCCAAAGAGTGGGCTGTGGTCATGGAAGCCAAAGCCTTCCTGATGACACCAGCACTGCAGTCTTTGGTTGACTATGTGGATCCTCCCCTCTCTCCTCAGCCCATAGCCTGAGACTGGGAGGATCAATGAGAACACCACCTGTGCCCCCAGACCCTTTAGCCCCGCTCCCAAATCCCTGTAGCGCCTCATGACCCATCTGGGAGCACTCCAAGCTGTGTCATTGGTGCCCACATGAATAAAGAGCATAGGATAGTGGTCTGTGGGCTGGAGGAGCTTTAGTATCTTCTCCGCAATGTCTCGGATACGGGCCTCCAGGAAGCAGCAGATTTCCCGAGCTAAGGGGTCGGGGTGGCAGATTGCTTCCTCAGTCCCCCTCAGGATGGAGTCTCCCACAACAAACACCTTACGTTTTGTCTTGGGGAGAGCGGGGGCAGTAGCTGCAGTTGAGCCTGTGTTTCCTGTGGGAGCTGGCAACTCAACAGGCTCTGCTGGAGCAGCAAGAGGTGCGTACCTGTTGCTAAGCTCCGGCGGGGCAGGAGCCTTGGTGCGGCGGGCCTTA
>NW_017729025.1:32113502-32114763 GCF_001723915.1 Gavialis gangeticus | reverse complement strand
GGCCCTTGGCCACCTTGGTCCATGCCCCTGACTGGACAGAGTGGGAAGTCCTGGAGTCCTCCTTTACCCTGGAGGGAGACTGTGGTCATGCAGTCTCTGGACTGTGGCCTGGAGTTCCTCCAGCTGGCGTGCCAGAGACCCCAAAAGGGAGCAGACCCCACAAGGGGAGGTGGCCATACTCCCGGGCCCCAGAGCCTGAAAAAGCAACAGGCAGCCCCTGCAGCTGAGAGCCAGAGGCTCCTTCTGCGTGGAGCCTGGAACCATGGGCTCTGTCTGGGTGGCCATCTCTGAGGTGCCGGTGGGGGGGGCCACAGAGCCCAAGGGGACCCTTGTGGTGCGGCGCGTGCCCATCCATGTCATGCGTGTGGTAGGCTGGCCGTGGCTGGGACTATCTACCCTGGGAGGTTCGCAGGCAGAGTCTCGGGCCCTCCCGTGCACCCTCCTGCGCGAACTTCGTGCTAACTCATGCGCCAGCAGACAAGCGCGCCTGTTTGCGCAGTCTGTTCGCACGGCTCCCTGGGGGGCTGGGCAAAGTAGGGGCCTGGGTGGGGCTTGACCTGGCCCAGCTCCACTCAGCTGCCTCCTCCCACTCACTCAGGGGTTAACCCCCTCCCACCACAGGCCCTGCTTGTCTCCGGCTGTGCTGGGGGCTGGCGGGGGGGCTCCACGGCTGCTGGGGGGTCTTTGGGGAGCTTCGGGGGAGCGGGGGCGCGTCTCTCGCCGCTCTGGAGCCTAACTCAAACTACTGGCATTTCTTTTTTTGCTTTGTATTACAGTAGCTCCTAAAGGAAGTACAGTAGCTTCAAGAGGAAGCCACCAGCCTAGGACTTGGAAGTTCTACACTCAAATTGTTGCTCTGCTACAGACTTTTCTTGTGACCCTAGGGTTAGTCACTCAAACTCTGTCTTCATAGGACGTGGATAATAGAACTTCCCTATTTCACAGAAGGATTGTGATGATAAGCACAATAAATAGTCTGAGGCAGACAAGGTTCTTTGGGTGAATCTGATATCTTTTATTAGACCAACTTAAATGGTTGAAAAACAATTATTAAGCAAGCTTTCGGGTTCAAAAACCCTTCATCAGGTTAAGGAAGTTTCTGCAGTTGATGTGTGCTCTTCCTGGATGGAATGAAAAGTAAAGCCAGAGGCTGGTCTGGTCTGCATAGACAGGCAGTCAGTGAAAATGTAGATTGAGGAGTCAATGAGTGAGAGACAGGCTGAGTGGGGGGGCGGTGGGGAGAGAAGGGGGATGAATAGTG
>NW_017729025.1:32108264-32108502 GCF_001723915.1 Gavialis gangeticus | reverse complement strand
CATTTAGTGCATTGGATGAGATGTAATACATTTCTGGAGGTGCGGCTGAAAGATCCGGGAATGCTGATGGCTAACTTCCTTAGCCTGACAAGGGTTTTTGCACCCGAAACCTTGCTTAATAATTGTTTTCCAACCATTTAAGTTGGTCTAATAAAAGATATCAGATTCACCCAAAGAACCTTGTCTGCCTATGTCCTTAGACCAACACAGCTACAACCTACACAAACTTTGGTAAAGT
>NW_017729025.1:32090463-32103264 GCF_001723915.1 Gavialis gangeticus | reverse complement strand
ATAAATAATCTGAAGCATTCTGATACAATGATAAGGGTGGTGGGAGGTGGGGAGGAAGAAAGGCATGTAAAATATCTAAGGTATTTGTTTCAGGACCCTGAAAAACACTAACATGGCAGGAGAGTCCTGGGTCCAAGAGCTCATAATTACAAACAGTGAATGAGTTAGTCTGAACATGTTAGTCTATGAAGTGCCACCTGGCTCTGTCTCCTGAGTAAAAGACAGGCAAAGGAGCTGAGAGTTGAAGTAATTGTCAAGGAAGTGAGAGCATGCGTCTCATTTACTTTTGAAAATGCAGAGCTCCTTCCTACAAGTGAAAGTGAAAGTTTCTTGCCACTAGACATGAGCCAGGATCAATCCTTATCATTCAGGCAGGGCCCTCCCTCTCCTAGGAAGAGTACCACTTGCCCTCAAGATACACCCCCCTTTTGGATTGCACTGCACCATAGGAGCCTCTACGGATTTTTTAAAGTCCCTAAATCAGATGAAAATCCCTCCTTCCTCTACACCCCTTCTGTGCTGCTTCTTCCCCCTGAATTGCCCCCCGGGGGCAGGGAAGCACCAGAACCATTTCTACCTGCTGTGCCAGAGCTGGGCTCAGCTGGGGACAGGGACAAGGGCATGGATAGCGGGATTTATTCCAGGTGGGGTTGGAGGATCTAATCTCCCACCATGCCATTGCTGCTGTCCCCTTCCCAGCTGAGCCCAGCCCATCTGGTTCTGGTGTTTCCCTGCTCCTGAGCAGTGAAGAAAGCAGCAGCAGCAGACTGGGGAGTTGGGGACTAGGGGAAGACGAGTGGAAGGGGCTGCCTCTGAGCAAGAAGGGAAAGGGGAAAGTAGGGGGGATTTTCACCTGCTTTAGGGACTTAAAAATGTCTGCCAGCACTGGTGTGGCCAGAAAAGGCTGGGAGCAGGGGGTGCAGGCACCCTTGCAGTGCAGGTTGCTGCTCCTGCATCCTCATTTGGGAAATCCTGGATCTGCTCCTGACTCCAAATGGGGCCACCCTGATATTGCCCAACAGAAGATATAAAAGATGATAGTGAGCCTTTGCATCCACTGTTGGCACCTCTTCCCCAGGCTCAGAGAGTTAATACATTAAGAGGAATGGAGCAGATCATAGCTCAGCCTCATTCAGTGAATCCACCTACAGACTCAGGCTCTCACTCTACATCAGTTATGCTTGGGAGGACATTTTCAAGTATTTTCTTTTGAGCATCATGAAAGGCCAAAATCATGCTGTTTTTAATGAAAGTAGAGATTCTGAAGCCATTCTACTTCTCTAGAGGCTGGGCCCTTAAGCAAGTAAGTCTATTCTTTAATCAACCATGGCTCAAACAGAACAGCTTGCTGAAGATTACACAAGTCATCTCTGGAAAGTGACTTGGATCTCAAGAGCCATCCCCCATCCTTTTTCTTGGCATAATCTTTAATAGGTGGAGCTAGCTGAAAAATTTCCACCATTTTTTCCCCTTTTTGAGCTAGTCAAATTTCCACAGTACAATTTTGTTTTCTCTTATTTTTTTAACTGTTGCCTAACATGTTTATTATTTTGAAAAAAGCCAAGTTTTCATCTCTGTGAAATTTTTTAATGGAAATTAATTTGGATTTTTCACTCTGCTCCAACATTGGGCAAAATACCAAAGTGCCCTATATGAGAGAACTTGCCTCTGGCTTGGGGATGCTGTGTATGTGTGGACCCTCTTTGGCTCCAGTACTGTTACAAGATGGCCTCAGTCCAGGCTGTAAATTTTGTTTTTCCATAGCCTCATGGGCAGATCTACACTTTCTTAAAGAGGGGTGTAACACACTGCCCCTCCCTCTGTGGGAGGATGGGAGTGAGGAATGGCTAGAGCCTCTGAGCTGGAGAGCAAAATTGGAGAGCCAGGCAGGGATCAGGCATTTGAAGGGCAGGCCCCATGTCACTGCCACTGCTGCCCTGGCTGACTTGAAGAGGGGTGGAGCCCCAGATCCCCCCACTACCCTGCTCTTATCAGGGGCTGCAGGGAGCAGCTGCAGTGAGAGCTGGGCTGACTGGGGACAGTGGCAGCAGTGCTCAGTGTCTGCTCCCCGTCTGGCCACCCACTCCCCACCCCCAAGTGGCAGGGAGCAGGTGCTGGAAGGCAGTGCTCTGCCACCACTGTCCCCAGCACCCTAGGTAGTCATTCCTTGCAGCCTGCAGCTGAACCAAAGCAAGAGGGGCTCTGGGGCTCTCCGCATGCCTGCATCAACTGGGGAGAGTGGCAGCAGCAAGGGGTGGTTTCTTCCTTCCAGCACCTGCTCCTTGCTAGCAGGGTTCACAGAGCAGGATCAACAGGTGCAGAAAGGAAACCTGTTTGCTGCAACTGCTGCCCCCATGGCACCTTGCACATCAGTGGAACAGGAGTGGCTCTGGGGCTTCCCTTGTGCCCAGGTCAGCTAAGGATGGTAATGGCAGAAGGAGGGTGTGACTACACTCCTGCACCCTCCCTGTATCTGCCCGTGCATAGCTTTTCCAAATTCTTTTCTTCTCTTTTTCAGGATTTCCTTACTTTTGGAATTGCTTCTATTCAGGGTCAGATAGTCATGACCATTGGACCAGGAGGCCTGGCTGCTTGCACAGGCCCAACTCCCTGTCTGCCAACTAGGTAGGCCTCTAGGGAGCTGAGGAGCCCAAAGAGCCACAAAGGACAGCCACAAAGTCAGCTGCCCTGGGATACAGGAGCAAATCAGCTTGGCAGCAAAGGACGTCTTTTTTTTTTTAATTTTGCACTCTGTACATGTGGCCACTCTTCAGTCAGTGGATTAGTCCCATATGTAGATATGTGGAGATAGGTTTGTGTATGTCATGCTGATATAAGTGGCTAGATTTCAGTGGGCAAATGCATACCTTGCATATTTGTTCTTCACTTTCTGGAATATACTTTTAGCATGATAGTAATTGGCACAAACTGACACTATTGTATAGTTGTGTGTATGTGTATGCACGCACATGTGCATGCATGCATGCATGCATGTACACATAAGGTTAAATAATTGGTCTAGAGGGAGAGTCATGGTGGATCACCTCATTAAATGACAAGCCCACCCTCATCATAGCCCACCAACATGTATTTAGTGCTAGAGAGTGATCTTTGACAGGGATAGAAGGGTAAAAATAGGCAGTGAATTAGATTTCAATGCAATTAAGGTGAAAAAGAAACCCAGGGAAATTTGGGGCTGAGAATATAGAGGTAGCACAGGGGCTTCAGGGACATAGTGATACTGAGGTATACAGTCCTGGCTCAGACACATCTGTTTGATCCTGGGCAGAGCATTTGCCAAAAGGTGGAAACCTGGCCAAAAAAATTCAGAAAACACCATACAAATAATCTGAGAGAGTGCAGGAATTTATTCCTGAGGAAAAATGAAATGAATTGAATGTATTTGGTGTGTGACTTAAGGGCTGACCAAAATATGCTTTTAAAATAGTGTGGATGACAAAATCTGCATGAACTGAATAGGCTAACAATGCCCCTTTCTGGCCAAACTCCCATCCTTTTTCAAAATCTCCTGAGTTGGCACAAATGTGTTGTAAAGACTGCAGAAATTCCTTTCTTGAACGTGGAAACATGTCAGCACCATCTTTCCACACTGCAACTGAGATAAGAGAACTTATCATCTGCTTATCTCTCATCCACCCAGCAGATCTCATGGGAAGAACTGCAGTGTGTTACTATTGCAAAGGCTTAAACTTTATGTAACTCTGTGCTTACACTTTAAAATTGCAGATACTATGAACTCTGAGATACAATCAAGGTCAATTTCAGTATCCTAATGCCTTGAAACTGATACTTCTGGGTATAGAAATCTGTTCGCCTGGTCACAGCAGTGCATAAAGTCAACTATTAGTATCACATGCAAGCTGGTCTTTGCATATGGACATATTTGCATTAGGGGACAATTAAATCATATCAGTTTAGACCAGGGACCTTCCTAAGGAGATAGCCTTTAGCGCTACTGTGTCACTATGTTTTTTAAACATCAGGTTAATTGAGGACTGCTGTATATTTAATAGGGGGGCCTCTGGGACGAGACTACAAGGACTCTTTGTTGTTCAGCAGTCCATTAGGCAGTGACTGCAGTGCTGAAATGGTCATATAAATCCCAGGAGGTACAATCATTAATGGGACACTAAGCTCCAATTAAGGGCATGGCCCAAAAGACCAAGGTGAAAAACATGGTCCTTAGCTCTTATCCCAGAGGATCTCTCTAATTCAGCTGCTTGATTTCAGCTGCAGAAACGTAATTGCAAACAACAAAATATTTACTCTGAAAAAATCGTAGCCTTTGTTGTCCAGAATGTAAATAGGAAAAGAAATTACACCAAAGCCTTCTTTGAATTGATAGTTATAGTCTTCCAAAACCAGAACCCAGCACCCATCTTAGTACTGGAGCCACAGTTCTCAGTTCCTTTCCAGTTATTTAAAAGCAATTGTTTCACTCCCTCTGAACCTGGTGTTAAGAATACATAATACTAAATCGTGCAGTAGAGAGGTGCCATCACTCCAAGTGATGGCAAATGTAAAGGCCTTTCTGTTATGTACCCATATAAGTTTTACATTTGTTCCTTATAGCCTTTTCCAAGTTTCACGAAACATCACTTTAGCCAGTGCTTAATGTGTGGTACTTTTTATTTCTGTGATGTTTCCTAAATGAGATATTGGGTGTCCTGACTTTCACTATGTTTTGTAGTTCTGACAAAACTAAAATGGCACAGACTTTCCGGCAAGCTGTAGAGGTGTTAAGGAACTCAAGGGAAGAATTTTTGGAAGTGTTAGCTTGGAACCTCAGCAGATAAGCAGACACAGGATTTGTCACAGCATTTGAATGTACTTTCTTTGTTTACTTATAGTATAAAGCTATCTACAAGTGCTCTCAGATATAAGTTAGCTGTCTTGCAGCTACACAGACCATCAAAATGGAATGTAAATTAGTATGCCACTCTGAAATTATGTTTAGTGAAGTACCAGAAAAAGAAAATTAATTTTACTCGTTGACAAACTTGTCAATTTATTCCTATTGATTTTTTGATGCCTCTACTGCATGTAGCAAAGTTCAGACATTGTAAAATACATCATTATTATTGGCTTAATCTATTGGAGCTAAAGGAAGGCTATTCTTTTTAGTGACATTCTTTTAGTGTATAAAAATGCAAAATTATGTAAGTGGCTTTTATGACTATTTTTAAAACAATATCAATTAACTGTCCTGGGTGGTATTTCTCAATCAGTGAGTTATTCCTTAAGAAGTAAAAGCCAACTGTTCCCAGATCAATCTGAAAACACATTTTTTTTTGGCTGGATTTGGTAGAAGAAAAGGAGGCTAAACCATGTTTGCCAGAAATTGTACCTGACTGTGCTAGTGAACCCCTGGGTGTAGCTAGGACTTTGTACAAACACTAGAGTTCACTTGCATGTATCTGATTGCAGAATCAGGATCCCTGAGAAAAAAGAATTCACCAGAAATGCATCAAAATGAGTGTTAAATCCTTCCAGTTTTTCTTTTGTGCTGGGGTATCAAGTTATATAAACAAACATTAAGGCCCTGATTTAAGGAGCTTAGAGCTTAGGACAGCCTAGACAACCTTAGAAGTGGGCCTCTGACCTGTATTTTGGACTTGTCAGATTTTGCGAAATCAAAAGAAAGAATAGCGTTGCTGTGTCCTACTTTATTGAAAATGCTGAAGTTTGGGATTCAGAGCTTTGGGATGAAAGAGCTTTGATTTTGGTCTCTCTCTCTGCAGCATGTGGTGCAGCAAAAGCCAACATTTTGATTTGTCCTTTAAGTTTCTTGCTTTTTCAGTGCAATACTCTCATATTCCCACCTGAGGTCATTAGCCACAAGGTAGGTTAAAAAAAACAAAGTGTGTGTTACACTTCAGTTGTGTGTAAAACCCCATCAACTCATCATTACTGTTTATGCTAATTATTTCAAAATCTAGTGGATTGCCAGTTAATTCTCTGCATTACAGAATGTAACATTTATTTGTCTACAACTTTCAGGTTAAATTCTTATACTGAGAACAGCCAGCAGTTTGTGGTAAAGAAATGTCTTTGTTCTGATAAAATTCAAGCCCTGTGAACCTCAACGTACGAGCCAAATAATTGCAGCTGCATTCTTTGGAATTTCCCTTAACTCATAAACGTTATTTTGAACTTAGTGATATGCACATCAGCTTTTGGGACAGAAGTGATGTGTAGCAGAAAAGAAAATAATTAAAGAACTGGATTCTAAAACTCAAAGGCTATGCAGTATTTTTTCAGTATGAATTGCTTAAATGAATTGGTGGTGATCATTACAGGAGTATGTGTGCAGGTATCAATTAGCACTGTTTGGAAAATAGAATTTTGGTCCTTTTGATATGTTTATACATATTTCTATCCCCAAATAGCACATAAAAGTTAAAATATTATAATCTTTGGTAAAACAGGAAATTCAAGTCGTTTAAAGAATGGCACTTTGGTCCCAAAACCTTGTCTAACATCTCTCACCACTATATGGTCAGCCCAATAACAGATAAAGTCCCTTGCAAAACCAAGTACCATATTAACACTACTCTACATAATAAAGTAACCCTGCCTAATCATTACTACTCCTCCTCCTCCTGCTACTGCTACTAACAGTAGGCTGCTTCCTGAACTGGTTGGGAGAATAGCTACATCTGTGCGTCACTTCTGTCAAATGAATTAGCATTGCTGAGTGACAGAGCAAATTAGTTCAGCCCCAGTGAAGCCTTGGCTACGTGGCTTCTGGTTTAGGAAGCAGCCTGCCAAAGTGTCAGAGAGCATCTGATGGTACCACCACAAGGTACTGTATGCTTACAGTGTAGTCATAGCCTATGCCTCATGAACTTTCTGTGGGAGTTCGGCATCTCATTCCTTTCAATGCTCTTTAAAGTCCGTCCCTAAAATACTTCTCACAATATTGTTTGGAAGTTGGGTATATTGCTGCTTTACTTAAGGTTACATGTGGAGAAACTGAGACAGAGAAGTGAATTGATTTAGTCAAGCTGATAGTGTTTAAAAATGGGAAAATAGAAAATTAGGAAATAGGAATTCTTGCTTTCGGTCCTGTGTTTGTTTCTTTCCCAGAATGAAAATGTACAGTGATGTTTTAGCCTTAGTAAAGCTGAAATATTTGTCTGATCTGTAAGGGTGTAATAATCCATCAAGGTAACTTGTGTATTGACTTCTATAGGTATTGGATTAGGCCCCAAGTCATTACACATTATTCATTGGCAATCTAGATTATCTACCTTAGTTTTCCTACCTGGTTAACAGGATTGTAAATCTACCTTTCTGATATATTGTGGGGATTAGTTAGTATTTGTTAAGAGCCTTAAATATATAACACTATATAAGTACTCAGGTTCATTAAACTAGCATTTAGGAGCCTAAATACCTTTCAAGTACTGGATCCTCATATTATTTGCTAGCTAGCCCTTTTTTAATGAGGTAAGCAAAAACATTGAGGTACAATGGTTCTATGACTGTCTGTATGAATATCTATTAATTTGTTCTTTAACTATATAACTTTTTAATAACTTTTTAATATGACTAAAGGCCTGCACTTTGTCCATATGTTCCTTTCTACACGTAGAAGTAAGAGAGTTGAACATAGCCAAATTCTGCTGTGTGACCCCAGACATAAATGAGAGCAGAATTTAGTTCACAATGTTCAAATGATGGTTTAGGAATGCATTATTGAGATCTGGGCCCCATTGTGTTATGTGCTATATAAACACATGAGGACACTCAAGAGATCTTTTTCAGATCAAGGCCACAATAGACTGTAAGCTGCTCCATGCAGGTGGGACCCAGGCAGAGTCCAGACCAAGTTTGCATACAGCAGCATGTAGAATCAAGGCCTGAGGAGACAAATACATAAGGAAGAGGAGATTGGAAAGAGGTACAATCAAATGTTGATGATTTTTATACATTTGCTGGTAATCATAATACTGAAAGTGAGTCCTAGTTGGTCTTCCAGCTATTAAGGACTTCCATAAAATAATCAGTAATGCAATATCATCTAGACCACATTGGCAATTGTACAATTGCATTTTACACTTAATAGGGAATGAAAGTCTTCCTAAAAGTACACGTTCAATGCACCCTGCTTTGTCATAGGGTTTTTGTACTGTAGCAGGGATTAAAAAAAAACTATTAAATTAACTTTGTGCCAGTGCATATTATATTTGGACAAGGGACTAGATGAAATGATTAGAATAATAGCCTTAGAAAAGATCACATCTCCCTACTGTGCCAATGTATTTGACTACATACGGCAACCCTTTTAGGCCGCTGTTCACAGTGAATTGTAACAACTTCCTGCAAAGATCTAAGTTCTGCATCTTTTGAATGGCAAATTATTAGAAGTAGGTCAGGTCTAAGAAGAAATAACCATTTGAAATCCATTTTCAGGGTAGTTCATATTAATAAAGCTCTGCAAGCAAAAATATATATATTCTCTCTGGTTCTAATTACAAAACCACAACAAAGGATAATACCTCCTATGCCATTGCTACACATTACAGGTAAACTAGCACCTGGCCTTAGGGAGTCTCTCAGGGATTTTCTCTAAGGTTCGTCATTAATTCTGTACTTTGAAATCAGCCAAGTAAAGGAAAAGTACCAAATCCTGGACTAAAAGTATTTAACAATATTTACATGTTAATTTCCCCATGTAAACCAAAGTGTTTTGCAGGGAAGGCTGATAAGTATCATCACAATGATAATGGTGGAACTGAGATGTAAAGATGTGGAAGGCCTAATTTAGCCTGACTCCCGTTACAGTTGGGAGTCTTTCACTGAGAGCTACATCCAGCATTTAAAGGCCAGATTTTTTAAAGGTAATTAGACACTCAAATACCTTTTAAATATCTGTCCCTATATGACTTTCCCATTAGCCATCTCTGTTACCATGACAGAGTGAAGACCCGAATGCTGGCCTTCTGCCTTAGCATCTTGTGTCTAAATCCCTGGACCCCATTAGCTCTTCAGATACTTTTCATTTTTAAGCTGCCTCCCTATTGCTTAGGTCTCAAGGACCTGAAACAATTTGTAAATTAAGGTTAGTATTGAACAGCACTCTAAGTTGGCCTTCTTTGGTTTGTAAGGCATCTAAATATTCTAGATCCTGGTTACATACTGAGACCTGTCTTGTCCTAATGGGTTTAGTCCTCAGGCACTTCGACATCTGGAGATGGTCTTGTAATACTGCTAATAATTTGTATTATACTTTAGGTCAGAAGTGTTTGGGTGGGAATATAGCACCTCCTTAACACTCATCCCCGTTCACTAAGTCATTTTTATAACAGAATTTGTGAAGAGCTTGTATTTATTACCTTTTTTTTACTTCCCCCGCCCCTGCTTCCCCAAATCCTTTTTTCTAGATTGGCTTTTCACCTGAATTTCCTTTATTTGCATGTCTATAGTAGTTATTTTACTGTTTTGCTTAAGCAGTACTATATCTCTGGATGCCTTGTTTGGGTGTTTTTTATGTGGAAGAGCTGGGGTTTTCAAAGAAGCCTAAAAATCTCTCAACTCTCATTGCATTTTAATAGGATTTGGGTACCTAAATCTCTTGGTCCTCTCTTAAAATCCCAGCCAGCATAATTAGTCACTTCAGATGGTCAGTATATTCTGCTGCAACTCAAATATTTATGAAAGGCTATGTACCATCTATTGGTGCCAATTTACATTAATGTTTGCTGCAATTCATTGTCTGCTGTAAAATACTAGTGCTGCTGGTTGGAAACTTGCAGTAGGTTTCTTTTTCAAGGTATGATCCACAATATAAAATGTACTGAATTCCTTTGGGGAGTTATCATGTGGAATTCTAAGACTAACCTAGACTTTTACACACTTGCTCGTTTCTCTGATAACCAGATGTCTGTGGTATCTGACCAAGAGCAAAACACAGAGTTGTCTATGTAAATAGACATTTTTTTTAAAGGAGTAATTTTTTACTGTATATGAACTGGAAGCAGCAAAAATTATAGAAAATACTTCACGCAGTATTCACACAGAATCTCTAGCCAAGCAGAACAGTGCTATTGTAGTTAGGTATAGTAAATACACACACACACCAAAAAAAGATTTTTGTTTCAAAATAATCTTCATTACACGAGGATTATCATAATTGTCATTTCAATTATGACTGATTCTAGTCTTTAAAATGGGGTATAATAGCATTCATCGTCTGAGACTGAATTACTGTCATTATGTTAAAGGTGCGCTTTATCACTTAGCATTTTTCCATTATAAATGCTCATAGATGCACACTGTTTTTTGCCACTACAAAAACCTTAAAGCATAATGTAACAACAGTTTTGTATCCAGAATCCTCATTACTAAAACTGTTCAGAACAATGGAGTACTGGATTTGCCTTTGTTAATATTCTATACTCACCAAAGGAATAGGAGATGTTATGCAACTGGAAGTTTTTGTATGCCCATGGAAGAACATGTGGTGTTTGTTACTGGTCTAGGTGGCTGTTGTTAGGGTGATCCACTGGATGGTTGCTAAGTAGTAAAAGGAGATTTCACAGATTTAACGACTGTGGAGGTGAAACAATGCAAAATTGTTTGACTAGAAATAGTTCACCCACAAATTAGCACACATGAGGGAAATGGCTGGTCCAAACTGTCAAACTATTTTCCTTAATGATGTGGCTAAGAAATACGAAGCTCTTCATGGTAAAGATATTTCGGTACTTGTATGTTTAGTGCTTAAATAGTTCCTTTCACTCTATTATCTTAAAACACAGGAGACGCGTGAGTGAATTAACCCCTTCCAACATGTCTGAGAGCTTAATACAAGTTGATCAATTTTATTGTTTAGAAAATACAGACCCAGAGGGACCAATTCTGATATATCAACACAGTTTTTAAGTCAGTGTGACTATACCTGGATAAAGGTGCTATAAAACATGTAGAAGATTATTCGAATCTGATCCAGAGAGATCAAGGACAATATTTTCAAAAAGGTCTAAGGTGTTTTTTGTTTTAGGGGTGAAGGCAAGGAAGGATGCAGTTTTTAGGCATGTAAAAAAGACAATTTAGTGAATTCTGGTTTTCAGGGGCTGGATGCTCAGTGCTTCCTGATAAATTAGATCCAATTAAAGTAATTAGAGCTGAGCACCAATGGAGGCGGGAGGGCAGGGAGGGTGAGACTGAAACACCTAAAATCAAAATCAGATGGAGCTGGAATGGGAGCCTGTGAGTGCTGCCTCCTTCATCCACTGCTCCAGTCTTTACAGCCAAGATTTTCAAAAGTGAATTCCTATTGATTTTTTTATGCTTTGATTTTTGGCAGTCACCCTGATGCTGAATCTGGATTGTTGAGCAAATAATCATCTTCCAGCTCGGAAAATCAGGTGTCTGTAGAGTGTCTTGAGTTTGGCAAATGAAATGATTAGTCACTTCTGAGCATTTCAACTTACATTCTCCCACCCCTTTGTGCGTAGGAACTTTTGCTTTTGTCTACTCCCTCTCTCGTCCTCTTCAGCTATCAGCACCTGGTTTTCTAAAGCCTTAAATGGCCATCAGCAGCACCACAATTTGGCTAGTCAGCAGATACTGTGACCTTATTGGCCAAATTCCTTCATTGTACCATATTTCTTTTATTCTCACAGTTATACATAAGCCTACCTAGTTTCATCACTCATTCACAGAACAACAGAAAGATTATAGACTAGTCACAGTACAGAATAAAGTACACATTCTCTGTATAAAGGTTTTAGAGATGGGGAGATTCTACTTTTTCATATCTTTTTTAATCAAAGGACCTAAATTAGAATATAATAAGAATTTATGGGCAGTTTGAAATATCTGTCTCATAAAAAGAGTTCATGGCATTATATGAAACGTTTCTCTAGTGATGTCTTTTTTAATGCTTCATAATGGGACTGTAAAAATATCAACAGCCAAAATAAATAGCTTTTCTTACAGAAAGATTTCAAAAACATATTACTGGGGTAGGGTGTGGCATTGGGCCCACGAGTAGCCAGATCTCTCTGAATGCAAATGAATGAAATATGGGAAAAAATATAGGCTACATTCCTCACTGCTGCCATATGCCAGGTGCATCCTTGTGCACTTTTACTTCATCAACACTTAGGGCTATACTATATGCTACCCGAACCTGAAAAATTGAACTAGAAATCACACAAAAACAGGCTTTCTCCCATGAGATTTGTCATTTTAAGTCCCGGGAAAAAATTTAATTAAAAAAAAAATCAGTTTTGAAGCCCTTAAGTTGTCTAATGCAAGTCCAAGAAATAAAAGGAATGATACGGAACTCTTAGACAACCTTCTTATATATCTGACACTTCTCAGATGCCAGGAAAAGATCTGAGTTGGATTTAGTTATAAAATGTCCAGAAGTTCACCGGGGTGTAGGTTGTAGCCATGTTGGTCCAAGGACATAGGCAGACATGGTTCTTTGGGTGAACCTGGTATCTTTTATTAGACCAACTTAAATGGTTGGAAAACAATTATTAAGCAAGCTTTCGGGTTCAAAAGCCCTTCGTCAGCCTAAGGAAGTTTCAGCAGTTGGTGTGTGCTCTTCTTGGCTGGAATGAAAAGTAAAGAAGCCAGAGGCTGGGCTGGTCTGCATACAAGACAGGCAGTCAGTGAAAATGAGGAGTCAATGGATGAGAGACAGGCTCTGGGGGTTGGAGGGAGAGAGAGAAGGGGGACGAATAGTGGAGAGATATCTGGGGAGTCAGATGTCAGGCAGGTTATAATGTGTCATAAATCCAATGTCTATTTTTAGTCCAT
>NW_017729025.1:32074238-32090435 GCF_001723915.1 Gavialis gangeticus | reverse complement strand
AAGAAAACCACTCTCTCTCCAATCTCTCAGTCCTGATCTTCAAAGGAAACTTACAAAACACTTCCCAGAGACGAGCCTATGAGCTCCACTTCATCAACTTCCTGGCTACTAAAAATCATGGATTAAATATAGACATTGGATTTATGATGCATTATAACCTTCCTGACAGCAGACTTCGCAGGTACTTCTCCATTATTCATCCCCCTTCTCTCCCCACTGCCCCCCAAAGCCTGTCTCTCACCCATTGACTCCTCAATCTACATTTTCACTGACTGCCTGTCTTGTAAGCAGACCAGACCAGCCTCTGGCTTCTTTACTTTTAATTCCTCCATTTTGTCCAGATAGAGCACACACCAACTGCAGAAACCTCCTTAGCCTGACTAAGTATTTTTGAACCCGAAAGCTTGCTTAATAATTGTTTTCCAGCCATTTAAGTTGGTCTAATAAAAGATATCAGATTCAGCCAAAGAACCTTGTCTGCCAGAAGTTCACAGAAATTCTCACTTAGTCTGAATCAGTTCATCTGTTCCCAGTGTGGATGTCTACCAGCTTTTTGTCAAAATAGTGATAGAAGAGGAAGTAGCCAGTCATGCTTATTTCTGCTTCTGAAAAGCAGAATTCAGTTTCAAGGGTGGAAGACTGACCTTTTGTTATGTCTGTTTTTATCCAGAGAAAATTCACATTGACTTCAGTGAGTAAGAGCTCTCAACTTTCCCTCCCAAATGTTGGTCTATGTATTGGAAGAAGACTGTGAGAATGAGATAGCACATCTGGTAATTGAAACGAGGAAAAAAGTAATAATAAAGTGCTCATTTTGAGGTAACAGGGATGAAGATAATGGACGATAGCCAAGCAAGCCATATGCACTTGGCTAACAGAATTACCATGGCCTATGCAATGCAAAACAAGAAAGAGAAGTACAATAACATGTTTAAGGACAAAAATGAATTTTAATTTTGGAAATAGTATGAAACAATATGATAATGATGATAGCCAAGTTAGCCTGTGCATGTGCAATCCAAATAGGACAAATTAAAGCTATAAATAATGTTTAATTTGCAATACCAATATATTGTAAAAAGTAATATTGACTACAAATTATTAGAATTAATCAAATGACAAGCCCTACATGTCTGGAATGTTCAGACTGGTTCAGGCAGTGCTGAAAAAATCCAATATCATGCAGGAATTGGAATAGAGTATATGATCTTCCAACAGGTGTTTAACAAAAGAAATTTCTGAAAACCTTTAGTCACTTAGTTAGACTGAAACTATTAAGGTGAGACTTATTATTAAAGAGTTGTGATTAACAGCACACAATTCTTGTAAAGCAGTTTCGTAAATACTCCATTTTGAAAACATTTTGCGGTATCATCTGTCATTAAGCCTCTAGCTATGGCACCTGAGGGATCATGTTTGCTGTCGCTCACTGTTACATTTTTATGTTATGCTTTTATATACTTATACTTTAAATATACCCCTGCAGATGATGTAAAACATGCTGCATATCTGAGTATGTACTTCTTGTCTCTTCTGCTATTGTAAGTGAATCTGCAAAGCTGTAAATGGACTGGATGAGAAGATGTTTGTGTTTGTCCAATTGCTGTTCTCACTCAGTTTCTTCAGTTTTGAGGAAAATAAGGAGGGACCATGGTTATCTAACTTCTTTAATATTACATGCACCTAAGAGCTGGTAAAGTCCTTGGGCAGAAATACTTTGGGGCTTGCTGCTATGAGATGCTAGGCACCTGCAACAGTTTAAGAACTTTTGCTGAAATAAAATGTGAAGTCTATGCTTTTTTTTTCATTTTTTCTATGTTTTCTATGCATATTGCAGAATATGCTAACTTGATTCATAGAGCTTGATTTATAGAACATTTCTGATGCTTCTGTGCTGAAACAGAGTGGTGCAAGTCTTTTCCTAAGGCGCATAGAATGCATCTGTTTAAAGGTACCATTGGATCTGATCCCCAGTCCTAGAATTGTGCTTCCACATATACATGCCAGGAGGCACACGATCCCAGGATCGTGACTCTAGGTTCCCCCTGCACTGGCAAAGTGGAAGCTAGGTATCTGCAGGTCATGGGCCAGGGCAGATTATATGCAGAACACTTTTGTGGCGGGTTTGCCATTTGGATGGCACCTGAACTTGGGTCTACAAGTAGCACTGTTGCTATTTATGCTGTGGTTAGCAGGTTAGTTGTGACACAAAAGTAACATGTAGAAGGGACCTAAGAGACAAACTAGGGAGGCACTGAGCACCTTTGTTGCCACTGAATCAGTGCGATTGAGCTTTTCCTGAGAACAAGGAGAATTCTACAATATAACTGCAGATCTCTCTGCTGGTAAAGCTAAAATGGGAGGTTGCTGTAAACCTTTTTGTATCCATTTGTCAAGGTCTGTTACATCTGCATTAAAAAGTGCAAAAAGGAGTAATCGCAAATGAGTGACTATTGATTTGAACAATATTAACTATGATTATGGCTGTATTCTAAGACATCGCATACATTTAGAAAGGAGAATGAGTGCTTAAATGCAAGAACAAAGAAATCACAAGAAACTGGAAAGTTGGAAGTAATTACTGATTTGAATAAAAATAATAACAAAAAGTAATAACCCTAAATAATGAAGGGGGAAGATGACAGTCAAGTTACATCAGTGTTATGTGCATGACAGGGCAATACAATTCCAGATGTAAAAACAAGGAGGGAACACAAGTGCTTCTGAAGTACTGTTTTCCATCCTTGCAAACAGAATTATACTGTACTTCGATACAATGGTGGAATATAACAGTACAAAAGGTATTTCTCAGTGCTTTCTTTGCTTCCAGTGCTTTGTTTAATCATGCTGTGCACAAACATTACCAAGAACTAAAACTTTTAACCACTTGCATTTTGCAAGCCTGAAGGGTCATGATAAACCTGGCAGGTACTTAATTTTATCTTTAGTGGAAAGAAAAGTGTTGTACATTACACACTCCTTGTTTTCATGGACAAACTAGTGGGTTTTTATAGTTTTTTTTAAATCTGATTTTGTCAAATTACTTTCTGTGTTCCTGAGTGTTTCCTTTGCTTGCAGTGGCATCTTCTGATCATGGAAAGGGCAGAGAAGATCAGCTGGAGACAGCTCCTAGTTGAACTCAGGCAGGAAGCCAGCCATGTTGTCAGCAGATGTTTTGTGGTATGTGGGTCACTGGTAATATTATAAGCCATTTTTTTCCCTTTTCAGCACAGTCAAGACCCTCAAGCTGACAATTTGACACTGAGAGCACAACCCTTCCACCCAAAAACGATTTGTTATAAAAATATACTAAATTGTTTGTCTCCCCTGGGATTGCCGTTGCAAGCTGTGCAACTGTTCTGTCAGAAAGGTGCACACAGTACAGTTTCCTCTACTCTTCTTCGTAAGCAAATCGACCTGGACTGAAAATAGCTTTACACTTCCATGAGAGAGACTGTGAGTTCTTGCGATCATAATCCATTGTACTGGGAAGAGACCATAGCTTGAAACATAATTTGTGTAACTACAATCATTTTAACAGCTTGCAAATATGAAAATAGGAAACTGATGCCAAAACATGAACAAGTGTACCTTCCCTTTTCTATTCCCTCCTTGCCCTCCAATAATGTACCTCTATCCATGGTATGTGTGATGTTCTAGGTAAATTGCTTGCTTATGCAGCCTCATAGGGAGACGAATTCACTTTCCAGAGGTTACCGCAGACTCTGCTCCAGAAATGGCTAAAGTCCATTTCTCTATAGGCAACTTTGCTCCCTCCCTGGCCCTGTGTGGGTGACCAATGAATTTGGCCTAGAAAATCTCAGTCAGGGATAACAAACTCATTTGCTTCTGCAGCCAAATTGAGGACAGCAGAGCTCCTTGCCACCTCCAGTGGTGGGGCAAACAGCAACATTGTTAATGCCCATGGGTGCCTGAGCCACTGTGTTGGTTTAGGGAGCTTCATGAGTTACCTCACTTTGCTGCCAAAATCCTGACCCCTCCAGGAGGTGGGATGGCATGTCTCTGTGGGCTGGATCCAGCTGATAAACTGTATGTTTGACCCCCTTAATGTAAAGGATTTGGGTTCTCATCCACAGTGCAATATTTGCTTCATTTGGGGCTCATTCTCAACCAATGTTGAGAAAGAGAAGCTTAAAAATTGTAAGGAGTTTGTCCAGGAAATGCTGTGGCCTGAAACATTTGGCAGTGGCTTAAGGACCCTTGAGAACTGTGTTCTACTCCTGCTTCCAAGACTGATATTGAGCCTTTTTATTTCCTTTGTGCAAGGTCGGCAGTATCAGTTTTCTCCTGCCAGCTGAGTAACTGGCATTTCTACATAAATTAAAAAATCTCCACCTTGCAGAATAAAGAAGGTCTGACTCCTTCAACCAGTCTCTGTCCTGGGTCTCAGCTCCCCTCCAGGATCTGTCAGTTCTTCTGCCCTTTGTTGCTGTCTTGGATTCAGAGGGGAGATCTTTCCCTCTGTAGACAACTCTGCTTATGGTTTTGGATCTTAGATGGTAATAGGTCTGATTAACAATAGGGCTGTGCAAAGCTTCAGTCCCTGATTTGATTTGGTGGAGATTTGTCCTGATTTGTTGCTCAGATCTCTGAATCTGAATTGAATCAGGAGGCCTCTTAATTTCTCCGAATCAATTTGGAAAGATTTGGAGATTTGGACATAGATACAGCTTTAAACGTTTTTTCTACATACCTCAAGGTAGCAGGTGGCTTGTGAATGCTGCAATACTGGGGCACATGGAACATCCCACAGGGGCATGTGGGGGGGGGGGGTAAAACTGGTAAAACTGACCTCACATAACCCTTTGCAATTTTCATAGTGCATTTATTCATCTCATTTTAGAACTCCCCATCTCTTCATTTCCCCATCTCTTCATTCATGAAAATAGAAAAAAAAATGAAAAAGGTGTGGCTCAATGTGTAAATGATTATAGACATGCATGTGAAGGTGCAGTAATGGAGAGTACTGTGCAATGTGTTGGAAAATTTGTTCCCATAAGACAGGGATTTCCTGTCTTAAAGGAAATCTGACTTCTTGGAGTATTTTTACAGGCTCATTCCTTGCCTAGCATTATTCTTCATGCAGTTTTATCACCATAAAATGTTTAGACTGACAGTGTGGTCATTTAGTGGAGAAACAGGCTTACATGTCAACAGGAATGATCCTCTATGTCCCTTGCTTTGAAATAGATAGGAGATGGCAGTGGCTTTGGTGGTGTGGCATCACACCATCAAATCACAGGGCTCAGGTGAGTTTCCCCAGCAGTTATACAACTCAGCCTGAGGTGGTAACAGTTATTAAGAGGACTGTGAAACAATCCTGTGCAGGTTTCTGTGGTAACCGTGGTGCTGTCTGGACCAAACTTGCCTTGGCAATAGGAAGATCTAAACATTCAACTCCTGCATCCCCATGGGGGAAAAAAAAGGGGTTAGATCTTTAAAAACTTTGGCTGACACCCTGTTATGTCTCCCTACTTCCTGTCTGCTCTGAGTTTGTCACAGTTATTGCTCCTTTTTGTGCCTCCTTCTTCTGAGCAGGTCTGAAGCTGAATTGTCAGCAGGCTCTGCCAGATTCACAAGCTCAGACCTAGCCAGTGCGTCCTCTGCTGGGTCGTCTTCTGCTATTAGTTTCATCAAAGAAAATCCCTTTGACCACAGAGTCTGAGCCTCTGGATTTCTTACCACATACCACCTTTGATATTTGCTGTGGTGTCAGTCTGACCACTTTCTGTTTGAGGGATAGAACATGAGCAGGGGAGGGCAGGACAGGCCATACCCATTTTTTGGCCTTCATAAGGCAAAGGGCTGGCTGCTAGTTGTCTTGGGGTAGTTGTTCCTGGGTAAATTACTTATTTTGTGGGAGTTGGGTTATTGAGGTCCCGAGCGGGAGGAAGAGGCAAGGTAATGGAGAAGGAAGCGTTGGCTTGAGAGGGATGGTTCTTTGGTAAACTCTGCCCATTGTGGAGCTCACTGCCAGGAAGTGAACCTGGAGGGCTGTGCAGACGAGGCTCTGGGTAAATCTGATATCTTTCCTTGGACCAACTAATAACGGAGGGCCGTGCTGTACTTTGTTTCTTGTGTCTTTTCATTTCTCCTTACCTGTCCTACTGTCAGAGGCCCACAGTGAAAATTAATCTCAGGGAAGTAGAAGCAGAGGCAGGCAAGCCTCTCCCCACTCTGAATAAAAAATAAACCCAGAGATCCGAAGAGGTATCATTTTTATCAGTTAGAGGCAATTCTCCCCTATCCTTCCCCTTTGTCTGCGTGTGTAATGCAGGCTGCAAGGGTAAAATTTCAAATGTTACGGTACCGTAGCCTCTCTGTGTCTGTAGAGAAATTGGAGGATTAGGGGAGAGAGTGAGTGAGTGAGTGGTGTAGAGCCTTGTATAAAAATGATAGATGCCCTGGTTTAAAAGGTGACAATTTGCCTATGCAGTGAAATGGTTCTGTCAAGGCATCAGGAAATTTGGGGACTTGAATTCAGAAAGGATGCATTTGAAAATGCAGGCTGCCTTGAGCTCCTGAAGTAGCCTCCGAGCTCCAGAACTGATGTTTTGTAATTTTGCCTTATCATCTGCTTGGGTTTATCATGGTGGTAATAGGGATAATGACAGGGAGTCAGTCATTTCCACTTAGATGCCAGTTTTTAAGTAATAATAAGCTCACAGCGGGTTCGATTTGGTTTGCGCTGAGAGTACCTGGGGTTATTTTCCCTTTGCTTTCTTATGGTAAATTATCTCAGCCCACCAGGGCCAAGCTGATTTTTCTAGCTGTAAAAACAGAGGAGACGAACATGCAGAACCAGACTGTACACTTAGCTGCTTCTCCCTTTGTTGTTTTCTATATAATCTTTAGGAAGAGAGCATTCTCTAAAACACCCATTACTGTTTGAATCCAGGTCATAAAAAAAATGTAAACTAATAGTGGACTGTCTCCCCAGCCCCCTCACCCCACACAGCTCTCCTCTGTACTGCAGTCCCTAATGGGAACATTTAAAACCAGTGCTTATGATAATGCCCTTGTTCCCATGGACACCACAGCACTGCAGAACCAAGATTAATGGAGGACCATTGAGACCAGTCCTAAAAGATTGTCCCTCTTGTGTATTATGGTCTGTCATGCTGCATCCATTAGCAGAGGAGCGGAGGGTCCTCATCGTGTTGGTATCACTGGGACCAAATCGAGCTACTGCAAGATGGCATTTCCATAGCACATCAACAGATCATTTCACCACTGCTTAAGGCATCGTAAATTGGACTTATAGCTCAGCTGCTGGCATAAATAAGTCCCTTTGATAGTTAGTGGAAGACGTTATGACACTCCAGGGTACAGGAGGGGACATTGGCACTGTCATTTTTTTTCTCCAGCCCTGGCACCCTGGTGCCTCTGATCTTTCTGAAGATTCAGGGCACGCGCTCTTCATTACGGTTTGGGCACCAGGGACTTGTTTTTTTTGCAAGATTAATGAGCGCCACGGAAATTCTCCAGCGCATCTCGATAATTAAGTCTTTGTTTATCAAAAAACAAGTTATATTAGGAGCAGAAAATTCGCAGTAATTATTCATAATTCTAACAATTCAAGTATAGCTACCTCATTTGCCTGGGTAATTCTGCTTTTTAATTTCTTGCATACATTTGCATATTAATTTTGCCCGTCGGCTGCAGCAGGCTTTGACAGTTTGTTACTATGTGATGGTTTTCGCAGGGGTGCGACTCAGTTGGGTGGCATTTCGACTGGGTGCAATGATAAATTATGAATTTTCTAATTTGCTGCATAATGAAGTAACCCTTTCCAACCCAATTAAAAAAAAAAAAGCAATGATGGTATCTTTTAAAAAAATATTTCCCAGGTATTACATTTATCTTTGTTGTTGTTGTTGTTGTTGTTTTATACTTTTTTTTTTTTTTACTTAAGAAGCAGATGACTGCATTTGCAGCCTTTCAGAATGACTGTGCCTTTCCATACATCAAACATGATTCATGATTCATGTATCCCCAGACTATATTCATGCTTTAAATTGGCCACTCCTCAACCCTCAGGGCAATCAGGGATGATAGCAAAGAAGTCCAAGCTTCTTCTCTGATGTCCAGTTTGGGCTGCAGTATTCTGTGTGTATGTGTCTGTCTGTCTGTGTGTCAGGGAGCAGGGATTTCAAATGAGGGAAATAAATGATGTGTATTTGTATTACGTACTTACTCGAGAGGCTATACTGTTATAAATTAACTGCTAAACAACTGTGTGGGCTTCTTTCTAATTTATTAAAATGGTTATGGAAATACACACACACACACACACACACACACACAAATTTATATTTATTACTTCAGTATTATAAAAAAAGATCTGTAGAGACTTAATTTGTGGGTGAGAGATAAGGGATTTTAGTTCAGTGCTGGTAAGTGTATTCAGTACATTTGGTAATTTTATGCTCATAATGCAGCACTTAGGAAAACACAAGTATTGCTGGGTAAAATTTGTGGTGTTTCATTATACAACTGCAGACATGCAGAACAGTTTAGAAATACTGGAGGCCTGATGCTACCCTGACTTTAAAGAATCTGAAATAACCCAGCCAATCTGTTTAGCGTGATGCAGATACTGTAATTATACAATTATGCTGCATTTTTAATATGAAACAATTCCTATATATTTTGTTGTCTCTTAAAATTCTACATTATTAAGAAACTAAGCTGTGATTTTATCGGAGGCTACACCACAACCACACAGCAATAGATCATGGAGGACTTTGACATTAATACACCACAACCAAACAGCAGAGAGTACACAACACTAACGCAAAGCAACCACAAAGTGCAATTACATAACATTAATTCAGTGCATCCACACGGCACATAGAATAGAGGGCCTTCTGTGCTATCAGAGCACAGCTAGGCAACGCATAGTACAAGGCATTGACACCACATTACACTAATATAACACAATTGCAAAGTGCAGAACACCATTATATAAGCACAATGCAGACTGCGTTACTATACTATACATAAACCTGGCACAATCTAACAGAACAGAGTGTATTATTAGAGCATAATCACCTAGTTGAAACCAAACACTCCTAAAGCAATGCATGCCTACACTACAGAGCAAATGGCATTAATACTGAACAATCACACAGCACAGTTGCAAAATGTACCACACTACCAGTACACAACCAGGAAGTGCCATAATGTACACGACATTCATCCATTTCCTATTCCATGACAACAGACCAAAGAGAATACAAAGCTGATACAAGTTACCACAACCACAAAAAATGAATGCAGTATAAGAACCGCGACACCACACTACAAAGCTAATGTAGACAACAATAATGGAGTAGAATGCACACCTCTGCTACAAAATGCAAACCTGTAATACTCATGCAAAGTCAATACAACACAATTTTAGTGTGCTGAGAGGTAGTATAGCAAAATCACATAACATGTTGCCACAACAGTGTCATAAAAGGAATAAATTATGTTGTGAATGAAGCACTGTTATGGAGTAGATAGAACATGGTGTTAATGTGCACTAACTATTAGGATTGGTTAAAATTGTTCTAGCAGGATGTTTTTCCATTAGAAAGTGCAGTTTTGTCAAAATCAAAAACTTCCTCATAAATCGCACCCAGTGGAATATTTAGATTTTTCATTTTGAAACCGCTTTCTGTTTTGAAATATTTTCTTTTTAAATTATTCAGAAGAAGCTTTTCAGTTTTGTAGAAAGGAAACATTTTGATTGATCCAAAATGATTTTTTGAGTAAATTCATGTTAATAAAAAAAAAATAATCTTTTCATCCATTTACTTTTCTTTTTTTTCCCCCTCAAAATATTGGGAATTGCAGTGCCTGATCAGCTGTCATAATTAGACTGCCCAAATTCAGAACTGCTATTGTAGAACTGAAGCACAAAAATTATTAATAAAGTACTACTCTACTGCTACTATAGCCCTGTCACAAAATGGCCATGACTAATAGCACTGAGTGATTGTTACTTTAAGCCAGGGGCTTTCAACCTTTTTTGGTCGGTGTACCCCCAGTGGCCAGTCGAGAAGCAGGGAGTCCCCTGGTGGCCAGTCAGTGAGTGGGGGGCGTCCCTCAGTGGCCAGTTGACGAGTGGAACCTGAAGTGCCAGCGGCAAACCTGGAAGTGCCGGTGGCTTCTCTGCGCCACTGCCGCATATCCCCTGTGGCCTTCCAAAGTATCCCCAGGGGTACACGTACCCCTGGTTGACAACTCCTACTTTAAACTACAAAGTACACAGCATAGCACTACTATGCAACACACAGTACTTAGGCTCCATTATGTAGCTAGATCAGTATTCAGAGGAGAAAAGGGTGCCCCATAATACTGAGCCCTGTCTGCTGAACAATGAATATAAGCAAGTAGTTTCAGTGCAGATAGCACAATATTGTTGTCATTTGGAAATGCTAATTCTGAGGACTTCTGCAGTGTAGCATGCATGTCAGTAGCACGCACCACTTTGATGGTGAAAAATACTGAAATATTGCTAAAAGCTAATGTCATAGTGCATGAAGGACATTGCAATTATGCTCCATTGTGCACCACTGAGAACAGAGTCTATATGACAGTCCCACCATATAAAACATATGTTTGGCAAAACAAGTGCACAACTATGTTAAAGTGAAGTGACTGAGCACAAACTGCATGCTAACAACATAAACTTGGGATACAGAATTTAATCTGGCAAAGAGGAGAGTGAATAATCATCTCCTTTTATAGCTTGCTTATCATTTTTTTGATACACCAGTTGTATTGATATTAGGGTTTTCTATAGCATCCATTGCTGTTGTATCTACATATTGCTTGGGGACAACTGATAAATGTAGCAAAGTACCCTAGTGGATTTCAGATTCTTCTCTTTCCCTTGATTCTACAAAGCTCTGCTATTTATTCAAATTTATACAACACTAAACAAAAGCATACTCATCCCTAGCCATTGACAAACTTAAAAATACATCTCATAAAATAAGCAGACACTAGTAATTACCTATCAAAAGCGCTAGCCTGGCAGCTGCATGACTGAACCTAAATTTAGTAAGACCCACTAAAAAAAAACCTCACCTAAGTTTCCTTTAAAAAATGTAACAAGTTCTGTCTTAAAAGTAGTTAGGTTCTTTGCCCCCCAGTACTGTGATAGGAAGGCTGTCCCAGGACCTCACTGCTTTAATGATTAAATGGTTGGATAGGTGTCAAGTCACCTCCAAACAGGAGTGGTGAGGAAAAACTCCTTATGCCTGCTTAAGGGGAAGCAGGCCAAGCCATCCTTGTCTCAGCAGAGTGTTCTTGTTTGGGTGGCCAGAGCAACCATCACTACACACATGGCTGTGGTCACACCATGGCAGGTGGGTTCAGGCAATAGGGCTCTGCAGGAGAAAGGGTTAGTATCTTAGGTTGCCTTACTGAAGTTCTGGTCTCTTTTTTTCCTATGGAGATAGGAGATGGAGATAGGTTTTCTGTCTATATTAAGTCCAAGGCTTGACATTCATTTTATAAACTTTTCCTGTGCCATTTCCTAACTCAAAAACTGTTTCCAAAACAGACTTGTAAGAAGAGACTAGTTCAGTGTTCTGTTAATCTGTAGGCTACTCTATAAAAGCCTACATGGACCATCTCCTTTTCCAATACCTTAATCATCTGTGCTTGGCTCTCACCAGTGTTTTGCTGTAGGTGTTCCAAATATGCTGAACTTTAAGGCTAGGGAGAGACATTAAAAAACCTGGAGCCTGAATTGATTCAATATTGTAGGTTAGGATAACCTGCGTAGATTAAACCAATTTGCAAGTGAACAGACATTTACTTTTTATGCTGGAAATGTAGGCACATGCCTGCAGTGGTTCAGGCCAGAAGCAGGAGGGGGTGCTAGAGTGAGCCCTCAGTTGGAGGGAAACTAAGCTCAGGCAGGCCTGAGTATGACTGGGTAGGGGTTTAAACCCCAACCCTGACCTGCAGAGACCCCAGCTGGGGTCTGCCTGGAGGGGTTGGAGGGAGAAGCAATCAGAGATCCCCATACCTTCCCACCTCAGCTCACTTGCTGGCTGGAGGCAGGAGCAGGGGTTGAGCTAAACCCCGGTAGCCTGAGGGGAAGGGAGGGTTTAATTCCCTCATTCCAGATGCCAGGCACCCAGGCTAGGCTGCTGTGAGCCAGGGGCATGGGCAGTGGCAGGGAGAGGCAATGGACTGCCATAGCCTGGTCTGGCCCGGCCCCACGGCCCAGGAGTGCAGCACAGTCCAGCCTGGCCTGCCCAGGGGTGTAGGAAGTGGCTGGCCCACAGCATCCCACCCTGAGCACCCAACACTACTGCAAGCAGGCAGCAAGTGAGAGGTGCTTCATCTCTACCTGCCGTGATAATTTGCTCTGCTGCCACCAGGATAGGAAGGGCCAGGGAGCTGCAGTTTGGCTGCAGCCCAGCTATAAACCATAGCCCCTGCGCAGGGTTGGAGGCAGGAGGCGGCGGGCGCTGACCCCTTCCTCCTGGAGCTGCCCTAGTCTGGGCTGTACTGCCACATTGGGAGACAGCAGTGAGTCAGGCTCCATAACTAGCCTCAGCTCCCTGCATCACCCCTGCAGCCAGGTCACATCCCCCCTCTCTGGAGCCAGGTCACACCCCACCTTCCTACCCTCTTCCTGTGGCTGGCTGGCTGCTCCTCAGAGAGACTCAGCCCAGGGCGCCATGTCAGTGCCCTCTCCTTCGCCTCCCCACTGCTGCCTGCAGTGAGGGGTTTAAACCCCCACTTTCCCCTCAGGCTACTGGCATCTGGCTACCATGGCCCTGGGTGCATGAGTGGAGCCTATCAGTGCCTGTGCCACCCCCCTTCCCTGCAATGGGGGGATTTAACCCCCACTTCCACTTAGGCTACCAGGGTCTGGCCCAACCCTCACTCCTGCTGCTGGAGACGCCTGCAGGGGCTGCTGACCCCTTGCCAGGCAGACCTGGCAGCACTCCAGGGCAGGGTTTCCTATCCCCATCCCTCTTGCAGTCAGTCAGAGCAGGGATAGTGCTCTGGCTAGGGGGGAGAGGGGTGGGGCCAACCCTACTTGGCTGGAACAGACAGCCCAGCCCAGGGCTGCAGAGCATACTGGGATGCTGGAGGACTGTGATTTAACTTAAATGAGGAAGGGGTCTGGGGCACAAGTTCCATAAATTAGTTTGACCTCAAGTGGTTAAGTCTGATATACATTCAACCAGGTTTATTTCAAAGTGGTTTTGGCCATTTTGAAACTGGTTTATGTGTACTGAACCTATCTTCTGTTACAGGTTTAAACTAGTTTCTGATCACTTAAACTGATTTATGTGTAACTTCTGTCCCTAGCCTAAAGGAAGCAAAGTGTATTGTGTTCCCTTCCTTTGAGAGGTCACTGCAACTGCTCTGCTATTTTTTACGGCTTTTACCTTGGTGTATTGCCTGATATCAGACCAGTTTTTAACTCATACTAGAGTCAAAACAAACCAAATAAGCTTCAGATATGCTGCCCTGCAAATGGCCTTGGAAAGAGCTTTGGTGTGGGAATTTTAGAGAGCTTAACTGCTGTGGTGGGAAAATACTATTAACTCTTCATGTTAAGAATGAGTGCTCTGACTGGAAAAATCCATCTATCATAAGCCAAAGGGAATATTGAAAACCAATTCCTGCTTTCTCTGTGGGTATAGAACTGCTAGTAAAAACAATAATCAGCAGTGATGTTATTGTGACCCACTGTTCAATGTGTATTACATATGCCCCTCTAGACTAATGGCTGATGCCTAGCAAGTGTGTAACTATTACAACTAGCAGCTAGCAAAGTTGCTCCTATAGCTCAAGTGCTACTGGATTGTGTGTTTAATGCCAGAGAATTTACTTCAGTCCCTGCTGGCATCGCTAACCTTAGCAGTGGGCCACTCCTATTCACTTTTTATCACTCAAAAAGGTAATTACAGCATTTTTTGTTAGTTATTTATAAGCGCATGGTGGTAATGGCAATGACACTGTCAACTGGGAGGAAGAACGGAGGTTTTCGGGCACCTTCATGAGAGACTCTCAAAGTCTCATCACCTTTTCCAGGACCAAAACTGGAGTCCAACCTATGTCACTTGCACAACTTGGACAAACTCTGAAATAAACAAGGTGACTTTCTTTATAAACTTACTTTCCTGATCACATACCTTAACTACTTCAGACTACTGAAGTTGCTGCCTTCTCCGTTCCCTTGTGACTGACTCTTTCTTACTATTTTCATTTTCTTACATTTTAGGAATCATTTGTACTATGCATTTTCTGATGCAAATAGAGTAAGCTCTTCAGAACTCCTGCAAAGTAAGGACACCAAAAAGGAGTCTTCCCACTTTGTAGATGGGTATACTTGAGACACAGAGCAGTGCAGTAACTTGCCCAAGGCAAAACAGGAAGACTATAATGAAGGTTCAGTTAGAATGTAGATCTTCTAATTTTCTTTTTCCCTTCAGTCATAAAACCATATTTCTCTTCACAGGGGACTTTGTTATTAATTATTTTGTAGCTGTTCAGTAACTCAGGGCATGGACATGCACAACATTTAGTTCAGGGGTGTCAAACTCATCTAGCTCCATGGGCTGAATGAGTGTCCCTGAACCAGTGTGTGGGCCAGGCTGGGATCAACCCCCTGCAGAGCTGCTACAATGCCTGCATACTGTATGTGCCAGACCCTAGGGCTGGCACATGGCATGCTATCCACAGCGTGCAACCTGGACTTGGTGGAGCAGACAGCACAGGGAGTCAGTTTGGGATGCTATGTACAGCCCACACCCAAGACCACCTGTGCCATATGCAGTGCTGGATCCAGCTTGCACTCCATGGGCAGTGCATGCCCTGTGCCTGCCCAGGGGCTGGCATGTGCGCAGAGAGCCCTGGGGCCAGTTGGTCTAGCATGCCACACATATGGCCGGATCACTCGTGTGCTGCATATGGCATGGTGCGCAGTCCATATGGCCCCCACTGATTGGCCATGCATGCTGGCTTTGTGTCTGGCAAGGCACTGTGTAGAACACATACCCCATGCCAGCCCCCTGTTTTATGTGTAGGACAGGCAATGTGCAGTAGCCCCGGGGCTTGCTATGCATGAGGCTGTTGGGGCCAGCGTGGAGTGTGCATTGCCCGTGGCACATGAGTTGGATCCAATGCTACATGTGGTGCCTCTGCATTGTCTGCAGTCCACACACTGCAGATGGGGCTGGGGCTGGTCCAGTGACCCACAGGCCAGATTGTATGGCTGTATGGGCCAGATCCATCCTATTGGTCATAACTTTGACAGCCGTGTTTTAGGCTGTTTTAAATGCAATTTTAACCTAAAGTGGATAGACACACTAGCCTATTAAACCAGGTTAAAGTTACCTGGAATGGTTCAAAAGTGTACCTGGAAAATCAAAGCAGTTTACTTTGTACCAATTCAGTGGCTAGGTACAGATATTCAAAAAGCCTGAGGCAGAATCATTGTAAGTTATATGGTTTTCTGTAAGAGGTATAGTTTAGATTGGTAGCAAACTGAGCATACATTCACTTTTTGGCTGGCTGGGGGGGGAAGGGGGCAAATCTTAGACTGGGTTCTGCTATTTTTAAACCAGTCTCTGTGTGCTGAAATTCAGTCCTGTTATAGGTATAGGCCATTTTTGTGCGCTGGACTTCTGTTCTGTTACAGATATAGACTGGTTTCCGATCATTTATACCTAGGGACCTACCCAAACAGGAGACACAGGCGACTGATTTCATGGGCAGATTGTGGTGTTGGCTGCCATTTTTACCAGCTTATTGTGGCACCTTCCCCATATACCTCTGATTGGCTGAGGGGCCCCAGTGGACACATTCTCACCACTGACTGGTTGAGAGGGCTGTCTGTCATGTGTCCTCCCCTCCACCACTGATTGGTGAAGAGGGGTGGGACCGCACAATAAAGACCCCCCTTCAGCCAATCAGCAGCAATAGGTGGGAGCAGCAGCCATCTGGGCTGCTCCCTTTCATTCATAGTTTCATAGTTTCTAGGGTCGGAAGGGACCTGAGCAGATCATCTAGTCCGACCCCCTGCCATGGCAGGAAAGAGTACTGGGGTCAAACGACCCCAGCAAGGTGTTCATCTAACCTCCTCTTAAAAACCCCCAGGGTAGGAGCCTGCACCACCTCTTTTGGAAGTTGGTTCCAGACCCTAGC
>NW_017729025.1:32068315-32073949 GCF_001723915.1 Gavialis gangeticus | reverse complement strand
ATGCAAGTGGCCCTCCTCTGGACCCTCTCGATGCTGTCCACATCCCTCTTGAAGTGTGGCACCCAGAACTGGACGCAGTACTCCAACTGCAGCCTGGACAGTGCCGCATAGAGGGGGAGGATCACCTCTTTTGACCTGCTTGAAATGCATCTGTGGATGCATGACAAGGTGTGGTTGGCCTTCCTAACTGCCTCCCCACACTGCCGACCCATGTTCATCTTGGATGACTCCAAGATCCTTTTCTGCCTCCATGCTGACAAGAGAGGAGTTCCCCAACCTGTAGGTATGGTGCCAGTTGTTCCTCCCCAGGTGCATCACCTTGCACTTGTCTATGTTGAAACACATCCTATTCTCATCCGCCCACCCTTGTAACCTGTCTAGGTCAGATTGTAGCCTGTTGTTTCCTTCTAGTGTGCCCACATCCCCCCACATCTTAGTGCCAGCCCCATCTGCAGTGTGTGGACTGCAGACAACGCAGAGGCACCACATGTAGCGCTGGATCCAACTCATGTGCCACAGGCAATGCACACTCCATGCTGGCCCCAACAGCCTCATGCATAGCAACGTCCCCACGTCCCCCCACATTCTGGCAGCTCTCCTCCTCCCTTCCCCTATTGTGGGCTGTGCAGCCGGGCTGCAGCAGCCATGAGGATTGCTAGCTCCCACTGGGGAGCCAGCATTTTATTTTTAGTAAGTTTTTCTCTTCTTTTTTGTGGATTTTGTGGATGTTGTTTGATTTCACAGACAATGCCTGATTTTGTAATGTCCGCTTAATCCGTGGAATAGCAAATTGAGTAGGTCCCTACTTATACCGGTAAAAGTGTAATGTCTGTACCTGGCCCAAGTGTTTTGTGACATGAATGTTCAGCCCCCACCAGCATCCCACACTGCACCATTCCTTTTCCCATTCCCCTGCTGCTGCAGCTAGCCATTCAGGTTTGCAGCCTGAATGCTATTGCCTCCATTTTTTCACTTTTTGTTGTCACTTGTTGTCAGGGAGCTCCTTTGTACTGCTTGTTCAAGAAAACCCATCTGTCTAACAACCAATCATGTCTTCACTCCCTACTCGACTGTATCCCGTTATCATGCAATGCCATCCAGGTCCCTGGGAACCCAAAAGCAGGGGTCCAATTGTTCCCACTCACTCCTCCAAGTCAGGCAAGCACATTGTAGCTTTCAATCAATTGCAGACTATTTAAGTTAATGAAACTCATGTTTAGGGCAGAGGGGAAAGCAGTAAAGTGAAGCACCCCCAACTACAGGTTACTCACCCCCTGGGACACTCTCACAAGCTCTCCCCTCCCACTCATCTCTGTGAGGCAGGTTGGGCTTGGTGCTTACTCCTACCCCTTGGTGTTGGACCCCCTGCATTACACACACAATTATGAAACAGATCCTGATCGGATCAGTGACATTTGGGAACAGTTCAGTTGTTACATGTGTTTGTGCCCTCAGTAAGATAGCTAAGAGGATTAAGCTGTTCATATTCTTAATGGTGAAGTTTCTATGTCTATGGAACCACTACTGTTTTTATCTAAGGCACAAAAATCTATGTGGCAGTTGGTGAATCTGCTAAATGCACAACACTTGGAACTAAAAATGTCTTTTACATTCTTATCCTAATTTGCTATGTGGAGTTGGATATTAGGACTCAGTCCTTTAGATGCTGGGTGCTTCCTGTCAGGTACTGTGTGTGCTTGACTATCACTGATCTCAATGAGACTGGATAGCTCCTTGCAGGAGGAAGAGGGAATAATATCAGTGGGAGAGGGAAAATAGCTACTTTTCAGGCATTCAATTATAAAAAAAATGCACATAAAATATTTTTGCCCTCAAAGTCCATTGGGTTTTTGCTGAAACACTGAAATTAAATTTGAAATTTGTTTGCAAAGAATCTGCTTAGGTGGAGAAACATTTTCCATCAAAAAATGTTTTGACAGAACATTTTCAAGTCGCTCTATTAAGTAGATAATATTTGTAAAGCGTTTTGAACATGACAAGCAATATATACATGTTAATAATTATTAGTAATAAAATATCAACAAAAGGAGAAAGGTAATTTTAAAAAGATCAGGTAAAAATGTGCAAGATGGTATGAAATTTTGAATATAAAATGATGAATACACAAGGGAATACTTATTCAACATGCACAGTAATTTTGTACTATTTAAATCTCATGTTAGAGCTACAGAATATGCACAGCAGATCTAAAATTTCTTAGTGCTTTGGCAGAATATTCATAAAAATGGTCATTTTTCCATACTACCAAAGAGATGGCTGCTTTTTATAGGAAAATAAGTTAGGTGGGTTAATGCATGTTACCTACGGTGTATTTTTCACTCTATGAATAGCTGTTTCCTAGTGTGAAAGGATGCTTTGTTTTCTTATATTCAGTAAAGACAAACTGCATTTAAATTTCCGTAATGATCTGCAAAGACTGGCAATGTACAGTAAAGTTTGTCAAAAGGATAATATGTGTTGACTTAACTCACGTTTTAACGGGCTCAATCCAGTTAATTTGTTTGTGACATGGGGAAAAAATTCAATATATCATTCTATGTCATTTAAAGGAACTATGAATAAAATATAGGATATACAACTATAGAAACTGAGGGGAGGGGAAGGGGAGAAAAATCAAACCCGTTGTTTAAATAATTTTAGACTGAAAAGCAAACAGATTCAATTGCAGCTCCCAACTCCCCCTAGCCATATTTGTATACTCTGGTTCAGAGTTTAAGATTCAGATAACACCCAGTATTCAAATTTGTCTTAAGCCATATGTGCAGGTGAGAAATTGCAACGTTTTGAACTATTTAAAATTCATTTTATTTGAAACAGAGCTTCAAAAGCAGAATAGGCCTGCTAACAGTCTGAATGTTACTTGGCTCTTTATTAGTATTTCTGGAGATATTTTGAGAAGAGCTAATTTTAAAGTAGAGGTAGGTAACCAGAATTTAGAAACCTTCCAAAACTAAGCATGACTTACATCACCTACATGCTGAACTTTGATTTTGGCCTGGGTTTTTTTTTGTGGGGGCAGGGGGAAGAGGGAAGGGGCCAGGAGGAGAGTTGTTTGTTTTGTAGCATCCAGAGACAAGATCGCACATGCAAGAATAATGTTTATTTTTATTACGTTTTTAATTGGAACAAAATACAGATAATTTAATAAGAGGAAAATCTCATATTTATAAATGCATATATCTGTAACTCTGCCCTGCTATGGTGATCAGATTTTGTTGATATATTACTGTATAAAAAGAATTGAGCACAAGGCTAGGAATGGACAATCCTATTATGCCATTTTTATATAAGATATAAACCTAAGCCTATATACTAGCATCATGGGGCTTACTTATTTCACTGCCTCATATTGTTCATGGCCAATTCTAGAGGTAGTTATAAACCAGGGGAGTTATACTCTGAGGTTAAGGCTCAATGGGATTCATAGTTGTTGGGGTGTAGACATCCCCACACTGTCTAACTTCAGTATATCATCTTTCTTTCCCACCCAGCTTGCTGGAAGTTTTGGAAGTCTATTGTTTCCTAGCCACTGATGATGTATTTTGGAGTAACCTTGTAATTTAGCACCCTGTCTTTATCAGCCCACAGTGCTTTTTGTTCTTCAAAGAAGCAAACTAGTGTTACTTGTTCACTAACCTAAAAGCAGTGGCAATACTGAGAAGAGAAACCCAGACAAACAAACTGATTAGGGAGAGATTTGCTTTCAGAAAACCAATTTCTGTCACAGGGGGATGGATAAATAAAATAATGTTTCAATAATTTATGCAGTGCGCACATGAAAAACATTGGAAATGTGAAATGAGAACAACATAGAAAGAACAACTGAAGTTGATAACTGCTTTAATCAGTTCAGTCGATAATTCTAAAATAAATTGGAAAACCATTCTTGCTCTCAGCTTCCTGACTGGTGATGGGTCTTGAACGTATGTTCTGGTGCCTTTCCCTAGAAGTTCAGTTGCTGGCTTGGTAAGGTTAATCTCACTGAAATTGTTGCTGTTTTTCCTTGGGAGGAAACTATGTCCTATAAAGGGATCTTCTGATTAGGAGGAATTGTAGTCTAGTGGTTAAACAGAGATTGAAGACTTGGACCCCTGGCTCATTAGTTATTGTGTGTGCCTGGGTAAGTCATTTAACTGTTCTGTGGCTCAGTTTACACATCTGCAACATGGGGATACTAGTCCACGTCACAGGGTATTGCTTAAATAAGCCTGCACTTGTAAGGCTTAATCTAAACATGCAAAACACTTTGAAATCCTATATAAAGCTACTGTATAGTGTAAAGTATGTTCATTTACTTCTCAGAGAATCAGCACTCTCTTTCTCTCTGTCCTGGAGCCCTGTCTCTTATTCCCATGTAATCTGAACTGAAAACAAAATCCAAAACAAGTTCATAAAGTATCAATTCTGTGCAAATGGGAAAAAAGACATAGGAACAGAACTGGGTGGTTTGGGGGCTGTGTGATTTCCAGAGTCATTTAAGTTTGGGGGGGGGGAAGGAGCAGATGGGGAGGGCTTAGGTCTCAGGCTGCTGGGACTCTTGATACTATGGCTCTGAAATTCTTTCTTCATGGGTTAAATTACGAACATTTCTGCTTCTGGACTCCCCTTGTCTATGGACATGCAGGGCTCCAAGATCTTACAGGATTAAAAGGGGATCAGATGCAATTGTGCTGTTGTTTCTTAGAAAGTCTTTGTTCTTGCAGTTTTTCTTTGCTGTTCTGCTGTAGGCAGGGGCACCTCTTCTGTATTGTATTCCCAGTGCACCAAAGAGATCCCAGAGCAGAAGTGTCAGCAGGGCAGGAAAGGCTGGGCTCCACAGCTCTGGGCCCATGGTGTTGCATGTTCTCCACTGTGCGAGGTGGCTGAAGAAGTTGAAGCCTGTTTCTCTCTCTCTTTCCTCCCACTCTTTCCCCTCCCTCTCTGTCAGTCCTCCCTCCCCCTCCACAAGCCCCTTTGTCGACACTTGATCATTTACATCAAGTTGACATTCGCAGAGTTTACTCAGGGGTCTGTAATTGTATTCTTTCACCGGTTCTGCATTACCAACCATGAAAATGGAATCTTATCATCCCTGACCAATTTTTAATGTACAAAATGATTTGGCCGAGGTTCAAAGGGAGTCACAATTGAAATCAGGTGAATGATACATGTAGTTTTTTTCAGTTTCCCTGTGCCTTGATTTGATTTTTCTCGTATAGCATATGGGGAGAAGGAGCTTATTTTTTGTGTGTGAAAGCTATATAAATGCATATATAGTGTGTGCATATGTCTATGTGCTATCTAGCTATATGTTGTGTACCTATAATTCAAATGTACTTATTTACAATATGATGGAGGACAATGAAGTTTGCCATAATCCCTGAAAAAGCAATCAGAGAATTGCAACAAGGTTAAAGCTTGCTGATAGTGCACTGGGATTAATAGGACATTATTAAATGAATGCCGCCACCCACTCCCCACCCTGTCTTGCCAGATGAAAGGGGACCTCTAAGACAAAAAACCCAACCCCCCTCTCCCCCGCATAAAAAACAAAAAACAAAACCAGAGCACATTTACATTATAGAGGTTGATGGGAGAGGAGTGGGGAGGGAGCAGTAGGGAATCCTCTTTACC
>NW_017729025.1:32061545-32063315 GCF_001723915.1 Gavialis gangeticus | reverse complement strand
CCTGTCTTGCCAGATGAAAGGGGACCTCTAAGACAAAAAACCCAACCCCCCTCTCCCCCGCATAAAAAACAAAAAACAAAACCAGAGCACATTTACATTATAGAGGTTGATGGGAGAGGAGTGGGGAGGGAGCAGTAGGGAATCCTCTTTACCGAAATACATATTATTTCCAGAAGGTCAGTGTCCTCATGGTGCCATGGGAAAAAGGGAATTCCTGATATCAAATATTATAAGAATATTTGTCAGCCTCTGACGGTTTAGTATTGTAAATAGCATGGCCACTAGTAACTCAGTCAAGCTGCTTCTGTCAAGAACATTGTTCCTTAAGATCAGGGAATCTATCTATTTACTTAGCCACCTTAACCATGTTATCCAAGTGTTTCACAAACATGAATGGATTTATGCTAGCACTTACTGTGAGGTAGGGGAGTAGTGTTGTCTCCATTTTACAGTCTAGGGACAGTGATAGACTAAAGTCAACATTTTTTAAAGAGGCCATGACTTGGATGCCTTCCTTGTTGAGTGTTTGACTTGAGATCCTTGTGCCTGCACACCCACAGCTCCCAGTGAGTTCTGTTGAATTTAGGAGTGCTCAAAACTTTTGCAAATTAGAGCCAAGTGTTGTCTGGTTCAGGCCAGAAAACCAGTGGTTCACACAGGGCATTTATGACAGCACTGAGCAGCAAACTCAGAATTCTCCATCAAATGCTAATGGGGAATACAGTTGGTTTGAGAGAGAATGCATCCTATGTCCGTGTGCATATAGTGGTGGCTCCAGCAGGACAGAGGGATGGTGTTGTGTATGGGGAGTTTTTCATTCACTTTCAGAATAGACTGTAGGCTGATGTCTTAACCTCAATGTGGGTTTTCGATAAACAGGAGATTTCTAATGTGGTCATGTTAAGCAGGAAGTCTGTACCTGTATTTCATTAAGGTAGCCAGGTGTGTTGACAGTGCAAAGGAGATCAGTATGTTTCTTTCAAAAAAATATTTCCCAGGTAAAGTGGACCAGTATGATCCTTGAGCAAGCAATACATTGTTGATTAGGTTCAGTGAAGTGTCTTTGAGAGGGTCAGTTCAGGAGAAAGGTGGGAAAAGATGGCTCTGTACCTGGGCCAAGGCATGGGAAGAATCTGGGGATGCTTTTACTTGAAGTGACCTTATGTGGAGTGCCTTTGCTCTGCTCTACAGTGCAGAATTGTGTCAATGCTTAGTGCACAGGTGGGCAATTATTTTTGCTGGAGGGCCACTTAACGACTTTTGGTGAGCTGTTGAGGGCTTCACACACACAATCTTTTAGAAGATATCATTTTAGCAAATTATAGATAAAAATAAATCATATACTAAAAATCAAACACGTACTATATTTTAATTTGGTTTCAAAAAATAATTTGGTCCTGATTTATGTTCTTTTGAGTGGTGTATATAGAAACAATAGCATAATAGCTCAAAATAACATCTTACTCTTGTATATTGGATGTGGGGTGGGTGGGGCCAGGACTGCACTGGGCTGCACTCCAGGTGTAAGACGGAAGGTGCTGAGACCAGGGCCTATGCCCCCCAGCTGCTCGCCCAGTCTGGGTGGGGCCGGCGCAAGCCTGAGCCACTGGGCTGCCTCTGGACAAGTGGTGCACAGCAACAGGAACCAGCTCAGCCTCACTTTACCTCCCAGATGAGCAGAGGCTTTGCCCTGGCTGGGCAGGTGGTGCGTGCCACCCGAAAACTTGCTGCAGCCCTCTCATAGCCCTCGCTGTGCTGCCCTCCCTGCCC
>NW_017729025.1:32048826-32056545 GCF_001723915.1 Gavialis gangeticus | reverse complement strand
TGGGGGTGCTGCCTGCCTGCATGCTGGGTCCCAGGAGCCAGCTTGAGGTGTGGGGGGAGTGGGTCAGTGAATGTGTGCAGCAGAGCTCACCGAAGTGGTGCAGTGTAGGTGCATGCCATGCTTCCCATCTGGCCTGTGGCTGCCCCTGCAGCACTCTGCATGGGGCTGAGCCCTGCCTGGGGCAGCCCATGTGGCACTTCCACTCGCACTTACCCCCAGCCTTGGGCCAGGCCCCGGCCCTGGCCCTGGGCAGTATGCACAGCTTCTTGGTGGGGCTACTCGTGGTGTGGCTACAGCCACCTAGGTACTGTTTTGCTTCCCGCCCTCCTCCAGCAGCTCCTCCTCCTCCTGTGGGCAGTAGATAGCATGAGGAAAGAACAGCAGCCTTGGGGACATGTGCCAAGCAGCACACACCCAGCCAGGTGGGGGTGAACCTGCAGCCAGGCATCTCCTGTCCCAGCATGCAGGGCTCCAGCTCCAGCTCCAGCTCCTGAATAGGTGGAAGGTGGCTGGGAGCTGGGGCCAGAGCTGGAGCTGGGAGGAGGTGGGGCAAGCCAAGCAGTACCCAGGCAGCTGCAGCCATGCTGGGAACAGCTCTGCTGGGAAGCTGTATGTGCTGGCTGGGACTGGTGGCAGGTGTGGGTGGGAGCACGGCATGGGCTGGTCTGGAAAGGAGTGGGTGGGGCTCAGACCCATGTGCAAAACCGTGGGGGTAGCCATGGGTAGGATCCAATTAACTGGTGGGCACCCGCCCACAGGCTGTATCCAATTAGTTGGTGGGCTGGATCCAGTCTCCCAGCTATAGTGTGATGATCCCCATCCTGAGGCCTCTGAAGATTATTTTAGGGGCATAATTGGTTTTACAATGTCTAAAGAGGTGTAGATATGTCATAAGAACATCTCTCAAGTTTATTACAGTCAGAAGGATTTATCCATGGGTGGGAAGTGAAAGACATAAGCAGAAATAGCTCAGAATAAACCATCAATTTAGCATTCCCTAAACACCTTCCAGTAAGCTCCAGACTCCAGAAAATTAAGAATCAAATAAATACAAAGGAAGTTTTGAGGATTCCTAAAGTTCAAAAATTATTTAGGAAAATAAGACTTTTTAAAGTTCTGACTACTGAAGTGGGTTTTGAGGTGACATCCTCCAGGTATCCAGTTTTTTCTCCGCAATTACTAGGTCTGAATTTTTTTCAACTGTGTATCAGCTAATCATTTTGCCTTTAGCAGCTGGAGCTTTATAAAAAATTGCAAACATTGCAAAACTTGTAAAAGTGTTTACACTGAAATATATACAATGGACAGTAGGAATTAAAAAAAAAAGCAGGAATATAACATTGAACCCCAGAACAAAAGCCACTTCCTCAACTGTGTTCCTTCAAACTCTGAGCAGCAATGGAAGAACGAAAATTTTGTAGAGAAAGAGCTTCCAAAAAGCAGAATTACAGGTAAATAATCTCCTTCATTTGGGATACAATCAAGGATTCCTATTTTTTAATGGAAGTGGCTTGAGAGCTATCCCAAAATAAGAAGTAATAAATGTAAAAGACTGTTGGAAATATCAGTTAAAATGCAATTGATGGAGGGAAGAAAGGTAATCTCAAACCAAGCTGTTCAGTTCTTAAATGTATAGAATCCATGATTGCCAAAGAGGTGCAGAAGAGGATGGAATCTATTTATCAGAGCTGTTCAAAAAATTGAATTTGGGTTTTGTAACAGCCAGAACAGATAAAAGGAAAAATACGAAGACTTTCAAAGAAGTACACATTCTGTACATTGTCCTTTAGAAATGTCCAACTGTTTCATTTTCATATACTTGAATTACTTGCAAGAGTTGCTTTGGGAATTATAGTTTAGGTGTTTCATTCCTGAGTCAGCCCTCTGGGTCTGGCTCCTCAGCTGGTCTACATATTCCATGGTGCACTGCAACAGCTCAGGGTCATGTCTGCATATCCTCTTGCCCTTCCCATCTGAGGACAGATAGGGCAGTGTGGCTCTGGCTAACTTTTATCACCCTTGTTAATTCGTTGTGCCAGCTGAGATGGAGTCTAAAGAAGTAGGGACAAAATGACTTCAAGAACTACAGTCATCTTTGGTTACAACAAACAAATTTGATCATAATTACCAAAGTACAATAATAAGTCACTAGGGTTTGTGTTTCCCAAATTTAAACATTTCAGCAAAAATCAGCATTTTCCCATGGAATATTTTGACTTTGTACAAAACACATTGCGTGAAGGAAAGTAGGAAGTAACAGAAAATCCCACTTAAGGACCTCAGCAGGCCGTACAAACTGTTCCAGTGAAGAACACACTGGCTCTTTCTGATCTCCCAAGTAACATAGCAGAGCGGGACAGCCCTGGGCACCATCCTTGTAGGCAGAGCTACCCTGTTATCCAGGGTTGCCAACAGAAGAATTTTTTTTTTACCGAGAACTGAACTTTTTACTGACATTTGTTTTTACTGTCAGTTCAAAAAGAAATGGGTTGGTAACCCTATGTGACAACAATGTTTTTACCATGGTATTCCCATACTTACCATAGGGATCATTTACATACCACACATCCTGACACTCTGACTGCACCCATACCACGCTGCCCACACCCCAGCCCATCCCTTAGCCTTACCCCTGTTGCCAGGTGTTATCAGTGTTGTCATTGCTTTTGTCCTCATCAGGTGTTATTGATGTGTTGTTAGTGTTGAAGTCTCAGGAACTACGGTTCTGGAAACAGTTGCAACCAGGAGATTCCAACATCAGTATTGTCTTAAAGAATGAGCACAGGCTCAGCTTGGTGGCAAAGATTTGGCTAGGCTTATCATTTACAAGCATAGCCCTAACACATTTTGGCCTAGCAAGTACATCAGACCAGGTTAGTCAGCACAACACCATGCAGACTCCCCTAGCCTGCTACAAAGTTCTCCTGAATTCCAGCTCTCCTTTTATACAATGCTCAAAACTAATTATGTATTGCATTCCATGTGTATCTTGAATATTTCAATCTGTGCTGTACCAAGGGCTTGTTTCACATCCTGACCTGGGTGTTCCCATTCCAGCCTTATTATCCTTGTACTGGACTATCCTATACCACCATCTCCCCCTCCCATCTTTAGGTAGGAATGTACATCTGGCCCACATGCCAAGCTCTGATCACCATTCCCACTTAGACAGTGGGTGGCACTGCTCTGTTTTCTCTGTCCAGCATCAACACCTGTATTTAGCTTCATGCTGACAGGGATCTTGAAAAAACTTGATGTCTCTTAATTTTTTCTATGGATGGTTCAATTTTTCTTACACCTAACACAGACAGGCATTTCATGCTATTTTTATGGACTGTCTGTAAATTTATGGATGGTTGGCAACCTTGCTGCTGTGCCTCTGGGTACCCTAGATTTGGTAGCATTTTGGTAACATATATAGGAGCTGTAAAGAAGCTGCTGAAATCCTAGGGGATGGTCCCTTTTTGTAGCAGCAGGATAGAGCCAGAAAAAGCTACCATGCCCTTTCCTTCTTATCAGCTCTGCTTCAAGAGGTGTATCTGTTACTCCTGACTGCTGTGGATATTATAGGCTGTTACTCACTCCTAATTCCTTAAGGGAAGACAACTGTAAGGTAGGGCAGCTCCTACACTACAGCCACTTTGTCCAGTTCCCAGACCTAGGATGTGTATAGCACAGAATATCTGCCATGGCCATCTCTTTCTATATGTCTAGGTTTTTGTATCATACCCAATACTGTGATATTAGAGGATCTAAAATATACATTGGGGAAAATTTAAAAATAATTTAAATACAGGAGTAGCTTTCTGATGCACAGGAATAAAAGGTGTTTTACCTGAGAAAAGGGTCTGGTCAAGAATTTAAAATGCATGATCTGTAAAGATGTTCTCACTGGCTTCCAGCTTCTTATTGTACCTCTTTGATTCCTATGATATTAGCTCATCTTACAAATCAAAATATAATGGTCAGCCCTGCAAAATTGAACCCTGGGTTTGAGACTCAAGCTGAGTATCTTTGCTCATAAAAAATGGCCAGTCACTTCTACATGGCCCCAGTTCTACATGCCCCCAGTTACACTAATTCAGTCTCACTGTCATCAAATTATGTCCTTTAGTGGCAACTGTATATAATCCCATGTATGTCAATGAGGTTTGAATAAGTGTAATGGATTGGAATTTAGTAAACAATATTGTTGATGTTAAAAAACAAATAGAAGTGTGGATTCTGCAGTGTGAATAGGAATAAGAACCAACAAAAACTTAAAATTTTGTCAGCAAGGTAGGCGGATGTGATACTAATTACATGCAGGGAAGAGATCTACTGTGTAAGAGGAGGCTGTTTATACATGCTTGGTTTTCAGGCTAGAATCACACATTAAGGATGCTCTGAATAGTGGTATCTGAGGCCACAGTTGCATAGAAGGAGGTACCCAGCAACTTCCAAGTTCCAGTCAGGCTTGTGTCTGCATGCCAAGAGTATAATTTATTGTTGCTTTTTAATTTTACTCATTCTGCGAGACACACTGTCAAGTCAATCTAAGATCCAAATGTACATTTTGTAAATCAACTTTGTTATAAAGGCTGACAGCAATAGAAAAGCTTTCCATGACATTAAAAAAAATATTCATGGGAATCTTAATTTTAAAGGAGTAGCATTTTCCTGCAGTGTTTGTAACTCAAACATTGATGTAGCCTGATGTGGGTGAACCACACTGAAACAGATTAGAAATGGACAATAAATAAAAGTGAAATGGACTCCTTTCTCTTTCATTCTCTGAGCGATATGCAGAAAGTAAACCAGCTGTGTACATGGTGAAACCTGACTTTGTTGTGATAATCTGCTGTGTTTTCTGTACAAAAGGGTGCAATATTTCTTTTTTATGTATGGCATCAGCCTGTCTGAGTTCACCAAGCTTTTTTTTAGTGGCATTTTCTATTAATTTTCATGCCATGTCCACTTCTGAAACAAAAAGGCTGCTTTTGCTCCAAAATTATTGAACATCTTTGATGTAAGAGATGAATGGGTGAAGAAATCATGGCAAGTGACCTCTTTAGCCCACACATCTAATTCTGAAGTTAGTTATTAATAAGAATGGCATCTTAAGGCAAGTGCTTACACACTTCCTGTTTCTGTAATCCATTCTTCTTGCATGCACAAACTAATAAAATGCCTCTTCTTATTATGTCACTACTGTACATTAATCACAGTACTGAGCACCGTACTCAGCACAGGACTGAGTACAAAGCTGGTAGTCAAGAACTCTTAAACCTTTTTACTACCTTTGCTGCTGAATGGCTTTAGTGGTCCTGAAAAACCTTGTATGTTATTGCATACACCCAGTTCTCCATGAAATTACTGCATATGCTATGTCCCCATATGCAAGTCCAGTGCTTACAGGTAATCCTGAAATGCATATATTTGTAAACTCAGAGGCTTAGGTTCTTCATGGATACCCAGTCAAGAACAAATAGACAAGTCGCAGATTTTGTGGTTGCTTTTCCAACTTTATACTCATCTCCCTGCTTCTTTCCTGCCCCCTTCTCAAATCTTCCAACCCAGTTGTTCTTCATTACCCATCTCTCTCCCAATTTCAAATAGGACTTCTGATCTCTCCATTCTCTCTTCTTGATCTTCAACTTCTTGATCATTATTCTCTACCTCCCCACAAAAAGTGTCCTGTTTTTGCTGGTACTTCCATTGGTCTGGCAATGTCTAATGGGCCTGGGGGAGGCTGTGTTTAAATTTTGTTTCCTCTGGAATCTTCCCATGTCAAAAGTATTTCAGAACATTGTATATTTCTGTTTCAGAAGATTTCCTGAGTATGTGAGATAAAGACAGCCAGCCAAACTGAGATTACCATACATACTAATGTATCCCTGACCAGGAAGGAAGAAGCTGGGTGCCGGCTGGAGAGAATTATTTGAAACTCCTAGAGGTAGAAGTTTGAGGTGAGAATTAAGGTAAGTACTTGATCTAAATAGTTCTTCCCAGCATGCCTGAGTTTCCTATTGCAGTCTGAGATATGCAAAGCAAGCATTGATTTTGCAGAAATTCATTACCCCTATTTGTGGCTGCAAGTTTTAATTTTTCTGGGCTTACCAGGTTTTCAGGAATTTTGCGGGAAGGAGAAAGTCAGTGTTTCTGTTTTTTTCTGTCTTGAGAGATGACCACAGTGTTTACCCAGAAATGCAGACATCCAAACAGAAAACTACTGATAGAGTTTGAAAAGTCTTAAATAAACTCTTCCTATTAGTAGGTACTGGTGACATCAGATTGCTGTACCATGTTTAATTGAAAGTGGCAACCAAACGCTGTACAACTGCTTCTAAACTGCCTGGGAGCTATTTGAAAGCTTTAGCATGTTAGAGGGAAAATGGTCTGGTTCTTATCCCCTTTCTTTTTTAAAAAATAATAATAACCTCACTATGGTTTTAGACCTCTATCCTGAATATATCTACCTATGTTTTAAAATACCTTGATTTTTGATCAGTTGAACCTTGTACTAATAATGCTTATATTTGCAAAATGTTCATCTGCTTGCTACTTGACAATGAATTTGTTCAGGTTTGATTTATTTTTAACTGGTCATAAGAATTCAGGGGTGTGTATATGTGTTATAAAACAAGATGCAATGCAGAATTACAGGTAATAGCCTGAGGCATTAAAACAAATTTAGGAAAGGGCACTCCCTGTTCTATTTACTGAGAGCTAAATGGCAGTCTGGTACCAACAGTAGGAGATGACATTTATAGATTCTAATAGTTACAAAACCTTCTGATAAGCCACCCTAATGTTTCCTGGTAGGAGTCCTTCTGGCATGGAAGATCACCTTTAAGGGAATAAGAATTTTATAGAGTAGGTTAAACAAGGACTGTTTTTTCATACTGAGTACATATGAGGTTCATAGGTTCTAAATGATATAACTATACTTGAAGACTATATTTTTAACTGGTTGATACATTTTTCTCCCATATCCTCAAGAAAAGAAGCCTGGTGAATTGCACCTTTACCAGTTCAAATATGTTGAAGTGATCTCAGCTGTATGTCAAATTTGCTAATACAGGCTGAGGGTTTACCCAACAGTTGATTAAGTCTATTAGAAGAACTACTTTTGCTTTGCTTATTGTGGTTTTAGAAATCTGTGATGAGCCTGTAATTAATCCTGTGGCATAGCTATGGCAATTTCCAGTATGTCATTCCACAGGGGAGAAGGTAGCAAGGTTATTGTGTGGGACCAAGACTACTGATTTAAATACTTTTAGCACTTCTATACTATAGGGCTTAGAGCACCATTTCATACATAAATTTGACAGAGCTAAATATTCCTTTAGCCCTATTAACATCAAATTAAAGCTTTTTTCCTAGGAGATAATTAGTTGATACCCCCATTGAAGTTCTAATTTATTTCCTAAGAAAAGCCTATAATTGGACATTGTTCCCACCCAATACAGAAGAAATCATATGCACATGTGGTGGTTTTTATTCAGGGAGAATTAGCCTCCCTTTGATGTGAATTTATTTTTAATGCAGGGTGTCCTCTGGTTTCTATTTATTATGTTGTCCTTTGGGGCCTGTATGTGCGGAGGCACCGTGTCACAGACCAGGGGTGAGACCACAACTAGAATGCCATAAATCACTCTAGGAGCCGTAATGTCCTATCAGAGGTCATGCAGGGGGAAGAGCAAAATGAAATCATGGACATGAGAGAGGAGAGAAAAA
>NW_017729025.1:32040601-32043826 GCF_001723915.1 Gavialis gangeticus | reverse complement strand
ACCACAACTAGAATGCCATAAATCACTCTAGGAGCCGTAATGTCCTATCAGAGGTCATGCAGGGGGAAGAGCAAAATGAAATCATGGACATGAGAGAGGAGAGAAAAATAGAGGCAAATTATGTGTAAGGAAAGGGTAAGTACCTGCAATGATTGGAGTTGTTTAAGGTATTGCAAAGGAACATAATAAGGTGTTAGTCAAAGAAAATATTGGTTAAGCACCAGGAGAGATATCGTAAAGTTGAAATCTATCGTGACCTGACTGCAAACCTTCAAGCAGATGAGTAGTTCATTAAAATCCATTCAACTATTTGCTTGGTAAGGGCTGTTCTTAAGCATAAGAATGTACAGGATCAGGCTTCTCAGACTATGAAACAGCCCTGAAAGAAAAATGGTGGAGGCCTCGTTGCTTAGTCATTAGAACTAGCCTGGGAAATAATTGTAGAGAGTAATCTTACTATAGCAAAATGATGGACTACAGATTAACTTTTCCACTCAGGACTAGCTGTAACGATTCTGATATGTTGGAATCTAAGACCAAACATGACTGTTCTTTACTAATGATAGTGAATGTGCTGGTTATTTCATTTCATAGCAAATAATGTATTTATAACAGGGAATCCTAAACATATGAAATATTTTCAACAATGTGGTGTCGTTTCAGTTTTAGCAGTAGAAAATTCTGTAATTACTCATTTTTAAGAGTCTTTACCGATTTTGATTTTTTGTTTTTTGGAGGGGAGGGGTGGGGTAGGGCAGGGGAAGTAGAAGAGTTTATTTCTTGCTTCCAACGTATTTTCTTTTAGGAAGCTGGGTTTAAGGGGTGGTAAATGATGGAATAGGTTAATACATTAGCTTGTCATAATTGTAGAGCAAGGTTCAACTCCTAAGTGAAATTTAAGAGTTCTGTCCACATCTCTAATCTGCCCCCAAATTTGCTTGTCTGTGCAGTTGAAAAGTCAAAGACTTTGGGGGGGAGGTGGTGCACTCGGATTCAAATGCATTATCAGAGCTGTTTTCCACAGCTATCCTTCTCCCTTCCTTTAGCCAGTGCAATCAGTTACTCAAAGACCTGTGTCTGGGATTAATATTTTATGCATGAAATGTTTCATGTACAGTAGTGACATAATAAGAAGAGGCATTTTATTAGTTTGTGCATGCAAGAAGAATGGATTACAGAAACAGGAAGTGTGTAAGCACTTGCCTTAAGATGCCATTTTTATTAATAACTAACTTCATCATTTTATGGCAAACATGGTTCATGCTTTTTAGTTTTTTATTTTATTTTGCCAAACCCTTTAAAAATAGGTAGCACCCCATTTTACTGCATTTTTCATGCATATCTTGCACAGAAAATAGCCCATGTGGAAAGACAGTGAACAGATAGCTACAGCTGTTGCCACTTATGCTCCAGAGCACAATTTTAGGAATTAATGTTTTCTAATCCCGAAAATAATATAGATACAGAATGGTGTTAGATTCCAAGCTGCCAAGCTGAAGTCCCTTGCTCTTATTTCATAAATATGTTTATAAGAGTCTGCTGTAATCTCTCAACTGCAAGAAAAGCTTTAGCGATCACTCTCTCCATTTAAAGCTAAAGTTGTTGACCTTTGGCAACTCATCAGTAGCTAGGAAAATATACTTTGTTGCTGAAATATTTAAGACAATTGCAAGGCACCAGAGCTATCAATAGATAAAGCCTCCTTCTGGTCCTGTAATCTATTTTAGTGACTGGAAATACATGCAAGTGGCGTTGGCACTTTCTGGCTATTGTTGAATACACTGTGCTTGTTTTATAATTGAAGGTTATTAAAGACCATTAATTTAATAATGATTGGGTAATTTAGCTAACTCTCCAGCCAGAACTAGCAATAAAGTATCTTTAGTCTACAATTTTGATTGTTTTTACTAAACAATAAAATATTAAAAATAATCACATAAAAATTGATGCCAGCCTCAGATTTTTCAATAATGTGAATCATGATCCTGGAATTATGAGGCTGGCTTAAAAATCTCATGAGATTTTAAATAATACGGTTTTGAAAACTTGTCTTTTGTTTTCTGAGCCTTTGGGGGTTCAGGTTTTCAAGTTTCTTTCTACAACTATGAGGGTTGGAAATAACTCATGTTATTTTTTTAAAGAAACCTGAGGTCCATAATAACATGACCCCATGGATTGGGGTTTTAGAAAAAACACCTATTATGCAAGAATCCTGATAAAATCAAGCAAGTTGAAAACAGAGCTACGTAAAACTTTGATCCCAATGAATCTCAAACTGCTTATTAAACACATAAGCACTGACCCCAATTGTCAAGTGCTCCTCCTTTAACAAAACTGGCCACATAGCCAGACAGGCTGAGTACAAGGTCCATGATGCCAGTTGAAATGTTGGACAACTGAAACTGAAAATTAGGCCATTGTCAATTTTCGATAATGTCAAAGACAGGTGACAGCAATAGGGTATTGACAAATAAGAAGCATTCAGATCTATCCTTTTCTTCATGCTACATTAGGTTTATTCTCATCTGTACATGCTTTTTTTTAAAGTGACTGTCTAGGATTATATTGAAACCAGAGGGAGCTTGCTGTTGTCAAGGTCATACCAGTCCAGCTGTTTTTGAAGATTACTTAAATCTTCTTTGTTTCATCCCCTTGGTCTGACAATTATTTTCAAGGCTTTTGTCTGTCTATTTGTATAAAAAATGGATAAACTCAAATGGTAGGTCTTTTCTTTTGATACCTTTTTCTTCTCTGTTTAGGCATTAACATTGGTGGTCTGGAATAACTATCCAGACTGAAAGTTCCAGACTGGATGCTCATGGCATTTTCTTTCCCCTAGAAAGCTTTCCTAATTGCACACTACAGTAACAGTATCCATCAACATCTTTATAAGGCTTTTTTAAAACAAAACCCTCTGGACAAGAAGGATGGGCAGTAATTAGGATGCTAGTTTAGGGTTTCTAGACTTCCTGGTTGACTCTGAGCAAGTGGTTTAGAGATTTTCAATTTTCCAAAGACAGTTCAGCCCCCCAAAAAGCAGGTAGCCCAGGAGAATCTTCTACAGAACCTAGACACCCAATTCCTAGTGATTTCCATGGGGTAGATTCCTGGGTGCTACCCACAAGGCACCTAAATATTTTTGAACAATCATGTCTTTGGACTGCAATTCTCTTTGTGTAAAATGGGAATGATAGTTTCATAGTTTCTAGGGTCGGAAGGGACCTG
>NW_017729025.1:32019305-32040590 GCF_001723915.1 Gavialis gangeticus | reverse complement strand
GTGAAGATCATCCGGGCCGGCTGACTTAAAAACGTCCAGCTTTCTCCCATTCATCATCTTGTCTCCATAGGCCAGACCTTTCAAACAGGCCTAGAGTTAAGTGTTCAACTCCAAATGACTTTTTTGGTTCCCTTTGAATATCCAAGCCCTAAACTGTAAATCCTTTAGAACAGAGATGGTTTAGGTCTATGTGTGCATATAACAAACTCCCCCCAGATGTGGTGCAAACTCCTTCAAAAAACAGGTGGATGTATTTCTTGCTGGGGTCACTTGATCCCAGCTGACGTGGTGGACCTGATGATCTCATGAGGTCTCTTCCAGCCCCTAATGTCTATGAAATCTATGAAAATACATACATCAACTAGTATAACAGGGCACTAATCTTGGTTGAGACTCACTCTAAGGCATATTTATTACAATAAAATGTGAAGTACATTTAAAAGATTATCATGCCCTGAGCACAAAACTGAAAGGTGGAAACTCTTGAGAAGGGACTTTGTTTTGGGGAGGTTACTTTAACTTTCTATCCCAGTTTCCCTAACCGTAAAATGGTACAATACTTATGTAGCCCGGGTATACCCAGGGGTGGGCCCTGTCTGCCAGTGGAAGGGATGGGGTAGTCAGGCAAGGATGCTGAGAGAGGGACCTGCCACCTGGGATCAGCTCCCTCTTCTCTCTACAGAGCTAGGCCAAGACCAGTGCTTAACAATAAACAAATTTATTGTTACAATAAATAAATATGGATAAGAAACATTAAATACTTACAGTAAACTTAGTATGTGACACTATATACAATAACCTGCAATCAACATATTGCACCACTTCGAGGGACTGCAAAAACATAAACCAGGTGATTCACAGCGTATTCAATAATTAACCCCCCTGCACAGAATAAGTATTAACATTTTGGAACAGGTAAGTCAAGCATCAACACAATAAACACATATGAGCATCAACTTAGAGAACCCAGGTAAATCGAGGTAGCAATACCATAGACATACACAGGCAACAACATAGGTAAGTTCCAATAATAGGCAATAAACATATATAGACAATGAAGACAGATAAACCCATATAAACTCCCTTAAGGAGTACCTATATTAGCCTCTGCAATACGAACAACAATAATCATAAAATATGGGGGTGCACTCAGCACCCCACGGGGTGTTCTCTGGAGCCCCTCCCCTTTAGGCCCCCAGGATGTGGACACCCCCCCCACCTCTCACAATGGTGGAGGATAGAGGTGGCAGACCCTCCTCTCCCAAGCCCACCTCCCCTGCGGGACCCGCTTGCCCAGCAACTCCCACTCCCACTCATGTGCTCCACCAATCGAAATTGCAGAATCTTTTTAGGGTTAACAAGAGAATCTAATCCAGGAGGAATATGGATGTGTGCCACAGCCCTGCATGCAGGGCAGTTTTATCTGGCTGCTGTGGCACCCCAGGGCCCCACAGTACCCTGGTTGAGAACCAGAGTATTAAACAGTTGGATAACAAAAGTTGGATGTAAGTGCAAAGAGTTTGATTTATGGAGAAAACAGAGCTCTGAGGATGTTGGATTTTGAAGGATGTTGAAGCCAAACACAGGACAGTAGTACAGGTCCTGAAGCAGCACCACCTCACATTGGAGTGGATATTAGAGCAGGTTTAAAATAAGATATAGGTTAATGGAATTTATTAAATAAATTTTACATAAAATTTGCTAATATGAAGATATTTCAGTAGGTAGGATAAGTAACATGAGGAACAATATGTTTTATGTTCATAGATTCATAGATGTTAGGGTCGGAAGGGACCTCAATAGATCATTGAGTCCAACCCCCTGCATAGACAGGAAAGTGCTGGGTTCAGACGACCCCAGCCAGATGCCCATCCAACCTCCTCTTGAAGACCCCCAGGGTAGGGGAGAGCACCATCTCCCTTGGGAGCCCATTCCAGAAGAAGTTCCTCCTAATGTCCAGTCTAAATCTGCTCTCTGCTAGCTTATGGCCATGTTGTTTTGACTAATTAGGCCACATGTAGCAAGATATTAGCATACTTGGCCAATTTAGCAAGGAAGACAGTACAGGACAGTGTACTGTAGGAGCCGTGTAAACATCATGCTGGAGAGAATAAAGATAATTTGAAAAGAGGATATAATCTTATGAAAAAGAGCTCATGGAAAGCATAAACCAGTGTTTAATGCGCTGCAGACTTCAAGTTCTATTGGGAACAGCTTAAAGAAAACCATGAGGTACAAAAGTAAGATTAAAAGTGCATTTTAATAGTAGAAACCAGCAATGAATATGGAGGTCAATAAATAATATAGAAAAAAATGTTTCTTTCTTTTTTTTTCCCCAAGAAGCAGCTTATAGAAGAAAAAATGATGGAGAGAGGAACAGAAAGCACATAAGGAAAGTAAGGAGACTGAACAAAAGTGATTTATGGAGATTAAAAAGGAGATTGAGGAGAAATCTTAGATCTTAGAGTTCAACTGACAAGAGGACAGATGTGCCAGTGGACAGTGACTGTGATGATATTCACAACCATGAGGGCATAGGCATGAAATGATCTTCCGTCACTTGCTTGACATGGTGACAGAAGGTTTCTCAGATTGTCATCCGACCTCTTGTGTACTCAAGCACCAATGTTTACATTGGGAGTGACTTAAAAAAATTGTCCTAGTGATTCTCCTGTAATATGGCTTACATTTGGCTGGGATTCATTGCTTAGTTTCAGATGAATCAGGCCAAATCGCATACAGATGTGAACCCCTCAAGTGCTAAGGCAAGTTCTTAATAGATGTATTTGGATACTTAAGCAAACTAAGGCACAGTAGGGTCGTTGTCATTGTCCTTGGCTTTGTCCAGCGTGTGTGTGTATGTGTGTGTGTACGTATGTGTGTATTTTCCAGTTTGGACTGCTCTCTAAGTAAGACAGTTGCTTTATGGCTTAATAACATGGACATGCTATGACAAGGGGTTGTCAAGCCTTTTTAAGTATTAATAAAACCTTCCCTCAAGGAATATTTTAAATCAGATTGCATTATAATCAGTGTGGACTTTGTGTAGTAACTTCATATGCTCTTGAATTAGCTCATCTGAGATTAATTTTACTTACCACTTATCTTTAACTCTTGGGATCAATTTACCTGCATAAACTATTTGTTGTCATACTTACCTACACAGCAGTGATGATTTCATATACATTTTATACCATACTATGGCATATCTGTTTGAGTAACATCTGTGGTTGAACAAGCTGTCAAGATTTCTCATGTCAAGGAAGGTTACTGTGATAACTGATTGATTCAAAGATTTTTAAGATCAGAAAGGAATCATTTAGTCCGACCTCTTGCACAGCATTAGCATTGGCCATAGTTTCTTGCCAAGTGATTCCTGAACTAGAGACTATCTGAAATATCTGGCTGAATAATCTTGATTTAAAGACTTCAAGTGCTGGAGTATCCTTGGGTAAAATGGGTCAGTGTTTTATCACCCTCAAATTTTGCCCCACTTTGCTGCTGTCAGAAATCAACTTTTCAGGTACGTACATATAAATGGACTTAAAGTTGTCTCTGAACCCTTTTTGGATAAACTGTTAATTGAGCCTCTTTTCTGAACCCTACCCAATCTGAAAACATCTCTTTTGAAGATACCAGAATCAGATGCAGTATTCCAATAATAATGGGGAAAGAAGGGATCTGACCAAGGATCTGAAAAAGAATACATGGAAGAATAATTATCTGAAAGTTTTAATTTTTCACCTCTATTTCTTTGTAATACGTGTTAACATTCCAATATGGAGGGCATATGTACTCTCTTTGGAAACTAGCAGATTCAGCTCACAAAGTTTCAATTTTTTTTGAAGTTGTTGTTGATCATATGAAAGGAAAAATCAATCTCTTCCCAAGGTTGGGACTTTACCAACCTGTATTATAAAACATAAGAACATGTTTCCCTGAATTCCAGAATGGGACTTAATAATAATAGTCTTTTTTTTTTTGAGGGGAGGGAGGAAGGTTGTGAATTGTTTGTTGTAGCTCTAATATGCTTAGGTTAAGTGTTGCTAGCAAAAATCATCATTGCTTTTTAAAATTTTTGATTGACTCTTACTCTGAATATTTTTAGTATTTGTGGCTTAGTTTGGTTGGGTCTGAAGTGTTTCACAACTTTAGCTTCAAGGATATACCTTCTACATCATATCGCTGCCAGTGGGATTATTTCTTTGACTGTCATTCATCTGCACTTTAGACAGTCATCCAGTTTTGGCCTTGTACTTCAACACCTCCATCTAGGAAATATTTCCTATAGTGAGGCATGAGTTATAGAACTTTATGGAATACAGTAGAAATATAAATTTCTTACCAGTGCAGGGCAGCTCCATAGTAATTGTCTGAGGACCAGCTTGAATTTCAAGTAGGTTTTGCATTTCCTTGAATATTTCACATACTTCTGCACAACAGCCAGAATTCATAAAGATCATGTACTGTTGTTGACTCTGTGTCATTTGACACAAAACAGCCAGCTGCTAAGATCCCCTGATGACCAACATTACCTGGCAACTCAGATGGTTTTGGGAGGGCTATATAGGAAGCAAAGGAAGATCAGCACAGGGATGACATTCATGCTGATGGATTGTCAAAGGGCCTGCTCAGAGACATCACTCTTCAAGCTGCTCTCCTAAGTATTAACCAACCAACCACATAAAGTTAACTAGCAACTATCAGATGACAAGCCTAGTGCAACACAACTGCAGCACAAAAATATAGCTGCTACCTCCTACATGTCCAAGTGTAGTCCAGTTGTCTATAACATAGAAATTTCTTCCTTTCAAAGTAACTATTTCTCTCGTTTTTTGAATTTGAACATGCTTTATGTCCCAAGCTGCAGCAGAAGCAGAAGCAATAATAGTAATAGTCTTATAAACAATGAAAATGATTCCGAAATATAAGGTGATGGAAAAAAATCACTTCTAAAACTAGCAAGCTCTGCTTAGTGTAGAACATTTTTTCCTGAGCATGCTGCCAAAAGTGCACTTGACGCATTATACTACCTGTGTTGTTACAATAAGAAGATGCTCTTTACCTTGGAGGCAACATAAATTCAGTGTGATAATACACAGACTGCCAAGGCTAACGCTGCTTTTATTTAAATACTGACCTAAATGCAGCATACAGCCAGTGTACGTTAATGGGATGTAAATCAGTGCTATGTTATAGCTGCCACAACCTATTGCTTCCTCCCATTTTCTAACATTGTCAAAGTTTTGTTTTGTTGCCTTGAATAGATGTAGTTTTCAGTGTGAGCTCCAAGTAACCTCTTTATTGCTAGTTCCAGGCCTTTTGATACCTGAAGTTAATCACTCTTCAGATACATATTGTTAACTGTGATGTGCCTGCTTATACAGGGGGAAAGTACCCTTAGGTTATACCTGAAATAATAAACATTTCCTCAGGATTCCTAAGCTGGGGAGGGAGTCTTTTTTATTAGTATTATAAAAAATGCCTACCCCATTGAGAGCACATGCATAGAACCAGAGACTGTAACATTTCCTGTGCTATCAAGACATTATTTGTTGCTTGTTTAATGAACTCAATTGCATTTTTATCTGTGTTTTGTATGTAGATAAAGAAACACATGAACACATAAAATAGGAGATTTTCAGGCAACATTTTTGGGAGGGGGGGAAATGATATAGCAGCCTCGACCACAGATAGCACGGTCACATTGTCAGAATGGACAGCTCAGCTTGTCATTCATTGCCCATGGCAGTGGATTGGGACAGGAGTTGTTGACATGACACTAAATGGAGAATTACATTTTTCTGTACTGTATGGGAAACGTAGATGTATTCTTGTTCCTTGTGCCTCTGAACAGGAGAACAATGCTGATAGGAGCCCACTACTTTAAATTGTTGTTGGCTATTCACTGCACTGACAATAGAAGGCAGTTGTGAACTGGCAAAAAAAAAAATTGCCACTACTGAAAATAACAGCAGACCATTTGGCATCCATTGAATGGAAAGCAGTGTTGCTTTATTCAAACGTTGGCTGAATCCTTAAGCAGCTGCCAGATTTGTTTGGGGTTTTGTTTTTTTTGCCTTTGATTTCAGTTCTTTGAATACTAGTGAAACACATCAGACAACTCTCTTAATGTTGTATTTTAAATGCTCAACCCATCTAAGCTTATACATTCAACAGGTAGAGTCCCCTTACACAGCAAGTGAAGGTTGTAGCTCATGCTGCCCATTGCTCAAACAGTTGGGCACCTGATATGGGATATACTGTATTTACTTGTATACCACATGTACCCTTATCCCCAAAATTGAGGTGTGTATCTTAAGCAAGAAAGCTATTTTTTCTTTGCTGGAATAGAAGCAGGGGGCCATAGAAGAAAGCAGATGGTGTGACTCATAGCTCCCACGATGGTTACCACTTCTCTGCACTCCTGAAAGCAGAGGGGGCAGAGTCCAGTGTCAGTCCTCTCATGGATGCATTGTGAGCTGGCTTAGAGCAAGTGAGCTGCTGCACGTATAGTATCCTGATGCATCTGTAGTACCTTAATGACTATTTAGAACTACTAAAAATTGTGGTATGGAAACAACACTTTATTATGTACAGAAACTTATATGAATAACTATCTACAGTAAAGAGGTAACAACAGTCTTGCTACTACCCTTGCAAAGGTCAGGGGCCTAGCCTTTCAGCAGTTCTGCTACACCAGAAAGTTCCTGTTGCCTCACCCAAACTGTCTCCTGAGATGCCACACTTCCTGGACACACTGTTTGCAGGAGGACTTACAGTTGGTCATAACTCCGGAAAACATCTTTTTTTTTTTCTACATTCTGCCTTCTAAAAACAAGATGAGTGTTTTATTTTGGGTATGGTATGCAGTAAAATATGGTGACATACAAATGACCACTGCTTTTCCATGTTGTTTCCTGCACATCTCCGTAGAATTCTAGTTGCCTCTTCGTACGCATGCTTTCAGAAGTTGCATTACCCATATTCAGTTTTGCCTGGAAAATAGAGATGGGATGGATTTTTTGCATGTGCCCCTCTAGTTTGAAAAATATGCCCAGTGAATCCATATATGTATTCTGTAGCTTCACGGGACATTATTTTGTCTTTTTAAAACAAGTGACATCTTATGCAAGTATTTTAATATATTTACATATTTTTATATAGGTTAACTGGCTTGACTCATTTCTATGGGCATATTGGGTTAAAATTGCACCTGCCCATGGCCAGTGGATTAGCTCATGGAGGGAAAGGGCTATTGGAAATGATGTGTTGGTATTCTCTTTGGGTGAGGTTGACAGCATGCTCCCTAGAATGATGAATGTGTGAAAAGGAGGTGTTCAGCCCTTTCAGGTGCTAGCCCCGCTAGCAGGTGGCTGGCTGACTAATTGCATGATCATTCTAATGTTGCTGGGATTTTTGTTGTGTTGTGCATTAGAGGACTTCAGACTTTTATAATTGTCTTTTTCCTATTTAAATCTAAGAAAAAGTAGACACGACTTGGAAAGGAAGAAAAATAGATTTTGTCTTTTTTGCATTCCTTTATGATGTGAAAAGAAAGCTCAAGCTTTTGTTTTTGGTTTTGGGGTTTTTTTCCCGCTGCTCCTAATTTTTTGCTTTCAGAAGATCATGAATGCCAAGCCTAATCTTCCTGTTTTCTACTGAGGATTCTAGCTTATTCAGGTACCTGCATTTCTCAGTGCTTAATTAAAGAAGAGAAGGGTTTGAACACTTACCAAAGAGAGCTCTGAACCGAACTGTTTTAGATAAATACTTCTTAACAAACTAGCAGGGTCCATATCCTCAGTGGATGTATATTACTGTAGATCCATTGACATCGGGGGGCAATGCTGGCCAAAGAATTTTAAATACCATAAAGAATATTCTCCATCCTTATTTAGTGCTTTGTTCTGCAAAGTGTAGAGGTTTGCTTGATTCCTATTGAAATAAGTGGTTTTTGGGATATTCCCCCATAAACTGAAGTCCCCTAGTTCCAAAAAATCCATCTGTGAAGCTGAAGGTTGGTTGGTACTATATACCTTGACCAAACACTGTCTAATTCTCACAAGGAGGACAAGGTCATTCTCCTTGGTGACTTTAACACCAGGGTTGGACGTGAAGGAAGACACAGGGAAAGCCAACTCCAGTGGCATCCTTCTCCGTGCAAAAGCATGGAGCATGGTCTTGTCATCATGAACATCATCTCTCCATGAGGCTTGGGGGTAGCACAGGAGACACTGCACCAACTGGAACCCCCTCTTCCCCCCTGCCACTTGTCCTTGCCTTCACCCCCTTCCACTTATCTTTAACCTCCAGCTTCAACCCCTTCAGCCTCAGCCCCTTCAGCCCCAACCTGCTTGGGCCCAGAACTGCCAACTGCTGCTCCACCTTTTTTTTTCCCCATGGGATTTTTTGACCCCTGACTATCTAGGGGTCAAAAAAATCTGCAGGAAAAAAGTGGAGCATTGCACACATGGCCAGCGTGCCCTTGCAGTGGAGAGAACATCTACATGTGCAGTATGTAGTACTGCAGACGTGTTTGTAGCTCCACATACTGCATGGCTGTGCTTGCCTGGACACGGCCCTGATGTCTAGCTGGGCAATTTCCCCCTCTTTTTTTTTTCAGCACCTTGCAAGGGAGTAGCTCTAACAGTTTGAATGCTATTACTGAGCATGTTCCCATCATGATGGCAATGCCTGATGCTGTGCAGGTTGTTATTCCATTGAAATTTATTTCCTGCTAACGCTAGTTTGGATAAAAAAAAAAAAAAAAAAAAAAGTGGTTTCCTAGCATTCCAGTAAAACTATTTTGGAAGGGTAAGTACTGTAAGCCATATCCTGATAAGAGCTCTCCCAGGAACAGCCTTTCAGTTCTCATTTGCAGGCATGAACGCTTGCAGTAAGCATTGATTTGGGGGGCTGTCAGTGAATGGTCAAATATTGTTTACCATGGCTTTATTTTTATTTTATTTTATTTTTATCATTCTCCCACAGCTAACTGTAATTACTTGAGTTCTCTGAGGTTCCTGCTCCTCAGAAGATCTGCGAACAATAAAGATAATCACAATATCTTTAGACGTAGAAGAAACTCCAGAATTGTTTGTTTGTTTGTTTTTTGTTGATGTCGTAATATCAAGATCAAAGTATGGAAAAAGTCTGTCCTACTCGTTAGTACAGCTAGTACTAACTAGAGTCTGTTGGGATTGTATCATCTAAACTATTAGAAAATATGTTCATGATGATAAGACCATGCTCCATGCTTTTGCACAGAGAAGGATGCCACTGGAGTTGGCTTTCCCTGTGTCTTCCTTCACGTCCAACCCTGGTGTTAAAGTCACCAAGGAGAATGACCTTGTCCTCCTTGTGAGAATTAGACACATTAGATAAACCTTTCATCAGAAACATTTCTCAGCAGGTGGTACAAGAGAGAGATGGATTCTCTGTAGAATAACTTGTAGTCTGCCATTTAGGTGGGATCAGGGAAGAAGGAGATCTGTTCCTTGCTATAAACCAGGAAGACCAAAGACTTGAAATGGAACTGCCACATTCAAGGTAGTGAGCCCTGATCACCACATCACTGGCTATTCCAAAGTGCACGTCTCTCTCTTTTTCCTCTATATTTTTTCAAAGGATTTGGTTTTATTCCGTTGTAGAATTGAAAAATGTATTGAAATCCTGAACAATTTTTGTAGGATGGAACAACACTATCCTGCTCAGTTCTATCTTCAATACAAATACAACTACAGCTTAGTGGTGCAAATGATGCAGACAGAATTGACAAAATTATGTGTCAGTAGATATATGGATGATGAACACATCTGAAAGACCATGAATTCATAAGTTTATATTTGGGAACTGGGCAAGGATCTTTGGCATTGTATGGGTGTTGATATTATCCTTAATCGGAGGACAGGAAGTTTTGCAAACATTTATTTGAGCAAAGTAAAGTGAAAAACTCACAAAAGCACTGAGTGTCTGGAGAAAACCAGTATCACCAGCACTCCTAGAAGTAGCTACTGGAAATCAATCCACTTTTCAGTGCCCAAATAACATGGAATTTAAGACAGCTTACGTTAATTATACAACTTTCTGCAAGCTGGTGCATATGTTAGAGGCTGAGTCAGTAGGTGAAATTTTTCTTATAGAAGTTTGAATTAAATCCAAATGTCCTCCTGCTGGCAGTAGCAGCAGTTAGATAGGCAAATTAGAAAGTCACTGAATATGAATTTGGGAAGATGAATTTATTACTTCCTTTTATAAAATAACATGTATTACTTGAGCTGGACAGAACCAGGGAAAACATTTTTGTGAAACTGCGGCAGCAAAATGTGTTGGTTTCATTGCGGGGGGTGGAGGGGGGTGTGGAAGGAGGAAGAATCAATGGACTTTTCCAACCAAATCCACGTATTAACGATGTTTGGTGTAAGATACATGTGTACATGCCTACACGAGCACACAGTTGCAGCTGACAATATTCATTTGCTATGCATTGCAGGTGAGAAAAAATGATCAAGCAACTTTGAAAATGAAATCAAAGCTTTTATTCAAATGCCTTTTAAAAATAAGATCAAGGGTAACAATAAGCATATTCAGGTACTTATTTTATAGATTGAGAATAATCTGAATTGATTAGAAAATTCAGTTCTCTGCTCAACTTCTTCATGACAGCATTACTGACTTGCTGGAATTTGCCAGTTGTAGTCATGCAGTGGGTCTAGTTAAATATACCACTAAAAAGTTGTAATACCTTGAAGCCTATGGTCTGTGCAACAGATACACACACACACACACACACCCCTAATTGGGCCATGGTATTAAGACAGTACATCTTTAAGTTTTCATATGAAAGTATGAGCTTTGGTATGACAGAATATCAAAGTGAAAATTAATGTCCGCCACTTGTATATTGCCTAGACGTTACTTTAGAGAGAAAACAACAGGAGCGAGACGAAGCCATACATATGTTAAATTCACATCAGTAATAAAGATTAAGTAGAAGTTAATAGCATCCCAGTCATGCTTGTGGAGGTAATCTCCTTTCTGAAAATTCAAAATTAGATTTGGAGGATCGAAGCAAACAGGGGGTGAGACTTTGGCGTAATATTTTAATCAAATTGTCATGAATGAGTGGATACAATTAAGAATTCTGTCAGTCACAGTGCTGAGCCCCTTTTGTTAGTCAGCTGTTGTGAGGGATGCACTAGGGCATCGTGGGTAGAGATTAAACTTGACCTTTCCCAGGATCTTCATATTTGACCCTCTGGCTAGGCTTTGCCTGTCAGATGGCTATTTTTTTTAAAGAGAGGATAGCAGTGGTTGGGGACAAAGAAAGACATGTTCTCTCCCTCTCTCTCTCTCTCTCAATCTTTTTTCCTCCCCACAGACACAGTGGACCAGGCTTGATGTCAGCTCCCGGTCAGCTGTAAAGTATCCATCTGAACTTCTTCCCTTTATTACTTTTTTCTGTGGACTATATACATTTTTGTATATATGGTATATATGAATGTATGATCTAAGACTGTGACAAAGGTGCTACAACTCAAGACAGGGAACTGTTTCTCATTTTAGTAAGTTATGTTTTAACATCATTCCATTGGGGTTGCTTTGTTTTTTTTCACTCCATCTGATAATGCAGACCTATTTGTAAGTCTCCTAATTGCATGACTTTATTTTGGAAGAGCACTGGAATTTTTTTTTAACTTATTAAAAAAAATGCTTAGTATATAGTCCTCTAAAGAACGTAGTAGTTTTTATACTGTGAGGGATTTTTTTCTCTCTTCAGGTTAAATTGGGTGATTTATTTTTAATTTCCATTGATCTAAGACTGTATACATGCAGACTCCCTTAGCTATTGATTTACACTGGAAGTATATTTTCTTTTGTGCATGGTTGTGAATTCAGGTTTGGCAGAAGCTATGTTTATTTCTCATAGCCCCCTTTTTTTGGTTGTTACCCTCTAAAGTGTTATGGCTCCAGTCAAGACTATTGAGCTCCTATTATGCTTATTATTTTGCATGTACATAGTAAGTGATAGTTTCTGTCCTGTTAGTATTAAGGAACCATTTACAAGCCCCCAGAATTCAAGACTTCTAGTAGCATTTCCCAAGTGCCTCAGGTTCCATTCTCAAAAATGTCTTCAGACCCTAAAGCCTACTAAAGTTCAAAGAGATTAAGGTCCTAACTGCATGTAAGGGAGATATTTTCAAAGGTACAAATACCATTTAAGTGCCTAATTGCCATGATTTTTCAATGTACCTTTAAAAATCTCTTCCTAAGTTGCTTTTGGAAATAGCACTTGGACATTTTTTAAAAATTAACTCTGGTCTTGTCATGGTCATCATTTCCTCTGTCCAAGCCTTCAAGTATTATGTGTTCTTTCTATCCAGGAACTGAAAGATCACATGTTATTTCAACCCCATAAATGGCTCCCTGAAGCATTAAAATACATAAACGCAACTAGAAGGAATGCAAATAGTAGAACCAGGGCACACCGCTCATTTATAAATGAAGATAAATCAGTTGTATTCAATAAACCAAGATTAACCTGATGCCTGAAGCTTGTTCTATATTAAAGTTTTCGCATGAATACCTGTAGGTGGGTTTTCTTTCTTTTTTTTAAACTAAACCTGAATTTTTTATTTTAAGCTGATCCCAGATGATTCTTTTATCTTCCCCCCCACTTTTTTAAAGCTTCTCTGCCTTTTTATACAGAGTGTTTGGTAAATAGAAAGAAGTGCTTTTGACTTTGGATGACAGTATGTAATCTACATTCCCACTGTTTGTTTTACCTTTTGTTACAGAAAGAATAAAGTCTGAACAACTTGCACTAGTACATCCGTGTTGTTTTTGCACTCCTCTGTACTGTAGGACCTAATTATATTTTAACACTGCATTTACTCCATTTGCCTGGAGAATTATTTCAAATCGACTGACAGACCTATTGTGCTGTGACATCATAGCAACTCTGGGTTTTCTTTTTGGGTTTTTTGTTGTTGTTTTTTCCAGGGGAAACAAGGCCTTCTGTGAATTCAGCAATAGCACAAGAAATTGCATTAACAACATTTAACCAAAGTGTTGAAAACATACTGAAATAAACACTATTGCACTTCAGGGGTTGAAAGGAATATGCATCAAAATGCTTGGCATTTAATTTTTTTTTCTTCGGGAATTTAGCCAGTGAAATATAGCTGCCAGTGTCTCAGGCCTGCGTGTGTTCTTCTGCAATATGCTCTCGATCAATCAGATTTGCATAACTAAACTGTCGGCAAGCCCGCTCTGCTGCCCAGGTGCAGGGACATTTGCATATAGAACAGTGAGGAGGTCCCAAGAGTCACTTCAGACTCCAGTGACTGCTGAGCCCGCAGTCCACATAGCACTGGAAATGAAATTGGAATGACAAAAAAATGGTAGTGCTAGTCTGGGAGGGTGAAATATGCACTTGTGTTTCAAAGGTTATGTAGAGATCACAAGACAGCATTCAGACATGAGAATACACACAAGCCCACTGAAAAGCAAATGCCATTGTGTATATTTTATTTTCCTTCGCAGTAATACATTTTTAAACCTGTAGAGTTGTGTATTATCAGCATTTCACTGCTTCTTTAAACCTCTGCTATTCTTTGTGTGTGTGTGTGTGTGTGTGTGTGTGATGCATACATTGTTCTCAAAGCTAAACCTCTTGGACATAAAATTAAAATTAATAGATCTTTTTCTTGATCAATATGTGCATTTTCTTCTTTACAGAATGTACATTCGCTCCCCCTGCCAATATGAATAGATGTGTCTCTGTGACTCTTGACTATGTACTGTACAATTAGAAGATATGGATGGTGAAGTAGTCACCATAGTATATTGGTATAACTGGAAAGAAGCTCCTGAAGGCAATGGAGGACAATACTTATACTTAGTGATCTTCATCAGAGAACCCCTGTGACCTTTGTAGCATCATTGTCCCCATTTTACAGGTGAGAAAGTGAAGCACAAAAGTGAAATGTTTTCCTTACTGTAAAGTTATTCATCAGTGGCTCTCCAGAAGGAGATCTGACACGTGGTTCCCTGCTCTAACTTCCTATTTCCCCAAACCCACTTTCTCTATTATTAAAAAAATAATAATTATGGTTGCATTGTTCCCATTCAATTACAATCTATTGTCAATGGTAATTTTCCAGAAGGAATCCTAGAAGGACAATGTCTCCCCAGGTGTTGTGTTTATGCCACTCCCCCTTCAACCCCCCTCCCCCAGCCCATAACAATGTGCCTTCAAGTTCCAGGGATGAAGGAACATAGCAGATTTTGCCTTTGTTCAAATTTGATATTTTGTTGGGGAAGGGGAAAAGACAAGGTGTCCCTCCTGGTTTGAATGTCACTTGTTGTCAAGTTGGCATCCTGAGTGGTTTCTATGACAACAGCTTTTTTGTGCTGGGGGATGAGGTCATGCACCTGTGATCTCAATGAAAAGGACAATGAGAGAATGTACATTATTTAAAGCTTTTATCTTTCAATACGTGTTTGAGTCTAACCTTGGAACTGGGTGAATAAAGGGCAAAGTACATTGCTATGTATGGGGCTGAGGCAAGCTAAATTAGTTAGGAAGAGTTCCAAGTAGGCAGGGCCCACTGCACGGGTACTTACCTAACCTGCCATACACAAGAGTGATTGTTTTGACTAGTTTCCACCCCTAACACTAGCAAAAGGTCCTCTCCAGTGAAAGAAGTCACTCATTTCAATGGACAACTGAAAAGAAGGGAGCATGCTCATTAGTCACCTTTCTAAGCTTTATCTGCTCCTCTTATCACTAAAAGGCATTTGAATCACTTTGGATATATTATTATTCATTACTTGTATTGCCATAGTGCTGAGGAGCCCTGGTGATGTGATTGTCTTAGCATGTGATCAAACATTGAAGCAAAAAGACAGACTGTTCCTGCCCCAAAGAGCTTACAGTCAGAGTGACTGGGCATGATTCCTCATCTGTGTTTGGTGTTATTGGTAAATGTCTTTGTTTATCTGAATATCTCCACAAGGTAGTTGATAGAGAAGGGAAATAATAATGGATGACCTAGCAACATAAAAGAATAATTAATACAAAAGAAAAGGTAAACTGAATATTCTTTATATTTTCCTGTAATTCAAGAGCAAAAACATATTCAATGGCATTTGAAAACAGCTCATTCGGTTGGGGCTTTTTTCTGGGGCTCATTTAGTTGCAGCTTTTTTCTGTCAAAACATTTTTTTGGGGAAAAGTCATCTTGTACTCAAAATTGTTCAGGCTTGAAAAGGCTGGTTTGATAAATTTCACATTTTAAAACATTGGAAAAAAATGAAAAAGTTGAAACATTTGAGTTTAATATTTTGAGCAAAATGTTTTATTTTTGGTGCAAAAATAAATTTTCATTTTGAAATTTAATTTTTAGTAATTTAACTAATTTAATGAAAATATGTCATTTTGAAGGCTGAACTCAAAATGTATCAGTTTCAAAATATTAGAATGAAATCCTTCAGTTGACTTATTCCATGGGTTTTTTTGGACAACCAATGCACAAATATTTTGAGACTAGGAGGTTTTTGTTCTTTTTTCAAATAGGAAAATTTGTTATATTCTCAAAATTCTCTAAATTGTCATAAAAAGGTATGCTTTTGCATAATACATAATTAATTAGACCATGGAAATCCTTGCTACAGGAAAGTCAGGAATCTTAATAGGGTTAAAAAAATCAGATATATACTTAAGTAATGAGAACATTCACAGCTACAAAAGAAAGGGATGAAAAGGTATTTTTAGAAGTGACATTGATACTCAAACTTCAGGGAACAAGCTGAGCACCGTCTGAAAGAGGGGAGATAGTAACCTGCATTATGATATTCCTTGCATGTTCTTCTGTCAGAGACAAGATATTGCAGTGGCTGGACCACTACCTATTTAGGTAAAGCAATTATGTTCCTAACATGAAATAAATGTAATAGATATATGGGTGAATATTGAGATGAATTCCCAGATACATATAACATTAGGGTTAACATTACATTCTCCAAATCACCTTTTTGCCTTCTTTATCAAGTATACATTAATAAAGTATGATATATACTTCCAGGTTCAAGTGGTGGAATTTTTTATCTCCTGCAGATAAATTTATGTATTTTCCCTGATAATTATGTAGCTTTTTTGGTTTCTTGCATCTTTAATGAAATGCAAGAAATGCAAGTTTTGCAAGTTTTCCCCTCATGAATGCTTGCAGAAAAGAATATTAAGTTCCTAGGTCAAGTACACTTGAGAATTGTAAGTGAAGTGTGACTTTCTTCTTTGGCCATGAGTGCCATTACGTGTTTTTGTGTTCTGGAGCCCAATGTGTAGAACACACCACAACAATGTAGAGCAATTGAGAAAATTCATCCCTAGATGTCACTATAAACATGACAGAATTCCAGGGACAGCTGTGACACCTCCTGGTGGCTCTGCGACCATGCTCCGCTCTGCCCCTAGGGCACCCTCCCTTCTCTCCTGCCATGCCTTGATGGAATAATAATAATAATAGGGAGGTTGCCCAGGGGCCTTTGCATGGCCCCAGTCAAACTAAACCACCCACTGAGGTTCCTTGGCACCCTACTTGTCTCTATAATGCTCTGCCCAGGCCACAGGCCCCTCGCTGGGCCTCTCTATGACTTCGCTGCTGTAGGGCATCTGAAACTTTAGGGCTAATTGAATGGCTCCATTCCTCCCCTACACCACATAACAAGCCTCATGGGTGTTATTGCAATTTTGTTCTCTTCTGTGAGGCTTCAGCCTCCTCAGCCCCTTTACTGTCCCTTTACTTTTGCTAGACCTTCTAGGCCACTGTGTCAGACTTGGCTTTGAGGTATTAGCTCTGTTTTGGCCCTCTCAGGCACCAGGCCTCTATCTGCCAGGCCCCCTGACCCCTGTCTAGTTGTGCCCTTTTGGGGCGCTGGCCCCCTGGCCCTGGTCTAACTCTGTGACCTCACTCTCTGCTTGCTCTAGGCTCAGTAGTCACTCAAATTATGAGGTTACCCCTGGCTGGCCTCAACGTGATTGTGTGCCCTTCAGGCACTACTGGGACCTCTGTATACTGCTCCTACAGTCCTAATCCAAATCACCAATGCTAGCTCTGGCCCTCTTGGGCCTTTGGACCCCTGGTCCCACAACCAGCCCCGCTTTGGGCTCCCGGACCCCTGGTCCTGCACCCAGCCCCACTTTGGGATCCCAGACCCCTGGTCCCACAACCAGCCCCACTTTGGGCTCCCGGACCCCTGGTCCCAAACACCTCAAACCCTCCAACGGTTTAATATAAAACAAAGGCTACTTGCCTGTTCTTTCTTTGGCCAGGGAACTTGCCTCTGTTCCCAGGCCTGCAGAACTGTTTAGAGAAATCAAAGTCCCTTCAGGAGCCTGGCAGCTGCTCTGCTATCAGGAGCTCTCACTTCATGGCTGCCAGGGAGAGACTGCCTGACGGGTTCAGGCTCTGGGCTTATCGAACTCCAGCCTGAGCCCTCTTCTGGTCAGGTGAATCTCTCAGTAGCCCCTTGCATCACTTGCAAGCGGCCGCTCAGGCTGCTTGCTCCCTTAAAGGAGCAGACACACCCCAGTGCCCTGCTACAGTCACTTTGCAGGCTTCAGAGATTAATTTGGAATTTTCACAAATCCTGTTTTTTAGTTTTATTTAGTAGGTACTTCTGAAACCTAAGTATATTTAGATACATCATAAAGTTCAGTGACTTTCAAAACTGCCATTCTCTCTGACCAGAAAGGGAGAGGAGTGGAAAACCCACAACATGAGTGGAAAAGTGGTAGGATGGCAAGAAGTATTCAACCTAGTACTAGAAAAGTCCCATAATATGTTCTAAGGTAATAAAGACCATGACTTAGCAATGGTAGCAATCACAGCATGAGCTTATCTTTTCTTTGTTGAAGAAGTCATTTCCATGCTGTGGCCAGTTGGCCAACAAATGGCTCTAAATGGGGCCAAATGGCCCCTTCACACATTAATTCCTCTGCTGCTGAACGCCTCTTACCCAGCAAAGAACCAGGGGATGCAAGGAAATACTAGAGTAGAGATGAGGGATACAGTTGCAGACAGGGTGGAGGTAAGCTAGACATTTTGGAGTAGATAAAGTGATGGTGAATACCTTGCTACCAGCTTATGACAGCAAAGAAATCAATGTAAAGTAGCCCAAGGTTTGCCCTATCTTATTCTATAAGCTAAGCCATCTCCTATGCCATCTAACATAAAAGAGAGAAAAGTTACCTTCCCCACAATCCCTTGTATTGATGCCTGGACCAGCACAATGATGAAACTAGGCTTCATTATCCTATTGTTTGGTGTGCATGAGTGAATGTCAATCATCTTTTACCCCCTCGGAGTCAGCTCCTGATTTGTGTGGCTAGAAAAACCGTAAAAGCCACACAGGATCATTGTCAGTAGTTCTATGAGAAAGGGAGAGATCACTGTGGTGGCATATCTGCTATTTCAGTTTAATTAGTAGTCAGAACTTCATTCATCATGTTAATCGTTTCAGACAGACACCACAGAGATAGAAAGTTGGGAAAAAAAACCCAAAACAAATGGTTGCTTTGGGCATGTTTATTTGTTCCTCAGCTCAGTTTATTTCTGTTTCACTTTTGAAATTTAGAATAGAAGTGCTAAGGATATGTGTGTGTGGACAACAGGGTGGGAATCTGTCATCTAGTGGTTAAAAATGCTCCCATCTCTTTTACTCTGACAATTTGGTTTCATGTTTTTAAAATGGTCTGTGCTGAATGTAGTTTGGGCAGCATACTACCATCCAGTAAATTCACAGGTGGGTGTTGTACCAGGGGTCAACATGCTGTTGCTGTGTGGCTAGGTTTACTGATACCCACATGAGAGCCAGGGGCATGTTTCTTGTGTTTTATTCCAGTTATTGCTTTCTAATGTGTGACCTTTGCTTCCAAAACCTGCTGACAGCATAAGAGCACTTGCAGGTGGGGCTAGCTTCTTCTCACTTGTGACTTATCCTTTTTCCACGTGTTCTTTGCTGCTGCCCCCCCACCAACAGTTTTCAGCAATACAGCGAGAGTAAGATGAAGACCGTTGGCACATTGTTCTGAGTTCTCAACTCTCATGTCTCAGCTGTCTCATCCCTTAAATTCATTACTTCTTGAAGTGTTGCTACTACAGTTATTGACCTTTTACCATTGCTTTTGCAGTATCTGTCCCTTGCTACGTTGTTCACAGTGAACACTAAGTTAGGCTTCAAATGCTCTTTGGCCTTTGATTTTTGTCCCTACAGGTAGAGGCCCTTTTCAATTCTATGATCTGTAGCTACACTGCAGGATGACCCTGTTAACTTGTTTATGGTGGGGCAGCAGTGGGTTGAATTCCACCTGGGAAGCCTCTATTTGAGCTGAGATCTTGGGCATGCTGTTTTCCATCTGCAACTCTCACAAAGCATGATGGTCTGTAAATAAATATCAGCAATGTAGGCCAGTGTGCTAGTTATAGTCTTGCATTGGCATTAAAGCTTTAGATAGGTAAATTTATAGCATTGTAAGAGACACAGCATGCCAGAAACCTCCCAGCCCCAGCATTGTCACTAATATAAAATGAAGAGATTACTTGAGTTAGGAGAAACTCCTGCATTCCAAATCTGTCCCAAAGTATTTGAAATCTATGAGAATTGTGGGCCACCAAGGAGTGCAGGGTCAAGCCAGAAGTCATCTTTATCAGGACCCGTCCAATACAATTGTGATGTCTGAGAATTGCCAAAGTTGTGTGTGTCTGTACGAACTTGCTGACCAACACCCACCGTGAATGAACTTGCTGACCAACATGGCTCGGGGTGTGACTTAATCTGGTACTTGCTTCTTGAAGTGGGTGAGAATGAAAAAAAAACTGTGTGAGTGGCTGGTATGTGGCTTGTAGTCAGCCCAATCCAAATATTAGTGGTTATGAATTTCTCTGACCTACAGCACTCTTGAAAGTTTGCATCTGAGTTAGTTAAAAAATCTTTGTGGTTGTGCTCAACAGTGTCTAGGGGCCCATCTGTGGCATAGTCCCTGCTGTAATAAAATTATAATTGGAATAGGCAGGACAGACAAAAAGTGGGAGAGGAAAGAGAGGTGAAAATACTTGGCAAAGAGACAAAGCATGTCAATGGCAAACTGCCTACCCTGTGCTCTATTCACCATGGCTACCTTGTTCTCTCAAGGAGGCTGTGATATTAAACTTGTTTCTCTTTCCTGAGAGCTGAATTTCTACATGTAAGAAGAATCACTTTGGAGAGCTGTTACCTTTTCCAGTGACTGCTCTGTAATGGTTAATATATGAACTCCATCCTCAAAAGATTACTATGTTGTGTAGTTTTTGTGTTGCAAAGTTGGAATAATGGAAGGTCCTTTTTTGTGGTACTGACTTGCAAAAACCATTTTCATTCAGGCCTTGGTATAAGATGTCCAGCCTTTTGAAGTCTGCATGATTCTTGCTCCTTGCAGGTACCTGTGGACTCTAGCCCCTTGTGCCAGCTGGACTGCTGAAGCAGCCCTAACCTAGAGTGGCTCCTGCACCCTCGACTCACTACAGCAGTCTGACAGTGGGGGCTGCTGTTTGGCTGTGACCTGCTGCCACCTGCGACAGCATCTACCCCTTTGGACCTGTGGCCTCATGGCTGCTAGACCTGGATGGGCTACCCCTGCTTTGCCATCTGGGCAGCATTTGCCCAGATGTGCTCCTTGTGGTGGACTGCTTTGAATTGGCAAAGCATGTCCTCTTGGCTCCAAATGGCCAAGAGGTCAGCCACCTCATCTGCCCTCCAGATGGATCCCCAGTGCTGGCCCTCAACAGGCTACTCTGCCCAGGTCTCGCCACTTGTCTCACCAGGAGAGATCCTGGTGTTCCCTGTTTAAAAATGCAAGTTCTCTGAAAAGAAACCCAAATTCTCTCATTAAAATACCAAAAATAGTGTTCTTCTGCTATTAAAATGAAACACCACTATATAGAAAGGCAATGTTTTATTGATATATTTACAAGTTTAAAGCAATTTGGAAGCCTACTGGTGCCTCTATCATAATAAAATACATTCTAAATATCTATACAATTTGGAATTTACTTTTGGGTTTTTTTTGTCATAGAATAATCAGAGCTGCCCCTACCCCCTTTGATCATGGACTGCCCCTTCCCCCACAGAGTCCACAGCCACCCCCCGCCAACGTTCCCACTAAGCTGCATGGCGTGCGAAGCTCTGCAGGTGCACTCGTGCCATGCTGCGAGGCGTGCCTGCGTGGCCACACAAAGGGAA
>NW_017729025.1:32013750-32014305 GCF_001723915.1 Gavialis gangeticus | reverse complement strand
CCCCTGACCCACCCCCACACAACCTCCCCCCCACATCCACAGACCTGCCCCACCCTGCCAAATCCTCCCTCAGTCCCTACTTACCAGGGACAGCGCCCAGGTCACAGCCTTGCACCACTCCTGCTTGCCCTGCATGTGAACACAGCATGCTAGGGCAGGAAAAGGTACCATAGAGATGCTTTGGTTGGATGCCAGAGCATCTCTGGAGGTCCCAGCCCCAGCTTGCTTCAAGGCATGGTGGGAAACTGTGCCCTGCGCTGCTTTTCTCCAGGGGTGAGGGGAGGAGTGTTTATACCTGGAAATCCAGGTATCAAATTTTGAGCCTGCACTGCAAATATGCAGTGTGGGGAACATTTTTTCATTCTCAGCATGCTTCCTGCAGCATTTCAAAGTGGTTTGAGACGCCACAAGAGGCATGTGCACACTCCTCTGGATGCACCCTTGATTTCCACCTAGGTTCTACTAGTGTACTATTGTGCCTCCATTTTCTGCATTGCCTGTTCTCTGGCTTGCTCATTTATAGTCTAAGCTCTTTGGGCAGCAGTAGTCCTTACT
>NW_017729025.1:32012317-32013719 GCF_001723915.1 Gavialis gangeticus | reverse complement strand
ATAAGATGTCCAGCCTTTTGAAGTCTGCATGATTCTTGCTCCTTGCAGGTACCTGTGGACTCTAGCCCCTTGTGCCAGCTGGACTGCTGAAGCAGCCCTAACCTAGAGTGGCTCCTGCACCCTCGACTCACTACAGCAGTCTGACAGTGGGGGCTGCTGTTTGGCTGTGACCTGCTGCCACCTGCGACAGCATCTACCCCTTTGGACCTGTGGCCTCATGGCTGCTAGACCTGGATGGGCTACCCCTGCTTTGCCATCTGGGCAGCATTTGCCCAGATGTGCTCCTTGTGGTGGACTGCTTTGAATTGGCAAAGCATGTCCTCTTGGCTCCAAATGGCCAAGAGGTCAGCCACCTCATCTGCCCTCCAGATGGATCCCCAGTGCTGGCCCTCAACAGGCTACTCTGCCCAGGTCTCGCCACTTGTCTCACCAGGAGAGATCCTGGTGTTCCCTGTTTAAAAATGCAAGTTCTCTGAAAAGAAACCCAAATTCTCTCATTAAAATACCAAAAATAGTGTTCTTCTGCTATTAAAATGAAACACCACTATATAGAAAGGCAATGTTTTATTGATATATTTACAAGTTTAAAGCAATTTGGAAGCCTACTGGTGCCTCTATCATAATAAAATACATTCTAAATATCTATACAATTTGGAATTTACTTTTGGGTTTTTTTTGTCATAGAATAATCAGAGCTGCCCCTACCCCCTTTGATCATGGACTGCCCCTTCCCCCACAGAGTCCACAGCCACCCCCCGCCAACGTTCCCACTAAGCTGCATGGCGTGCGAAGCTCTGCAGGTGCACTCGTGCCATGCTGCGAGGCGTGCCTGCGTGGCCACACAAAGGGAACGCTGCACCCATAGCAGCAGCGGTCATCGGGTGCTCAGGGCCTGCTGCTGCCAGACCTCCCTGCAGTGCAGCATGGCCCTGGCCACTTCAGACCTGGCGCCATCTGTGCCACTTGTCATGGGTCTAGCCCAGCTCAGCGCAGCAGGGCACAGCGCCATGCACCTTCAGGCAGCACCGCGCCACTCGGGCTGTTCCCCAGGGCTCCATGCTGGGCCATGTCCTGCCTCCACAGAACTGGCCTGGCCCAGCCCGACGGCACGTGAGACCCATGGAGGCAGGATCCAGCCAGCACCATGTGCAGTCTCTGTGAGTGGCGCTGGGCCCTGGGTGACAACCTGAGCAGCACGGTGCTGCCTGACAGTTCATGGCCCCACGCCGCTCCAAGCAGGGCTGGACCCACGACGAGCAACACAGGTGGTGCCAGGTCTGAGGGAACCAGGGCCACACCGTGCCATGAGGGGGTCTGGCAGCAGCTGCTGCTGCGTGGGGGGGAGGCTGTAGGCCCTGTGGGGGGCCCATGTCCCCCAGCCAGCCCCCTGACCCACCCCCAC
>NW_017729025.1:31990373-32012271 GCF_001723915.1 Gavialis gangeticus | reverse complement strand
CCCCCCCACATCCACAGACCTGCCCCACCCTGCCAAATCCTCCCTCAGTCCCTACTTACCAGGGACAGCGCCCAGGTCACAGCCTTGCACCACTCCTGCTTGCCCTGCATGTGAACACAGCATGCTAGGGCAGGAAAAGGTACCATAGAGATGCTTTGGTTGGATGCCAGAGCATCTCTGGAGGTCCCAGCCCCAGCTTGCTTCAAGGCATGGTGGGAAACTGTGCCCTGCGCTGCTTTTCTCCAGGGGTGAGGGGAGGAGTGTTTATACCTGGAAATCCAGGTATCAAATTTTGAGCCTGCACTGCAAATATGCAGTGTGGGGAACATTTTTTCATTCTCAGCATGCTTCCTGCAGCATTTCAAAGTGGTTTGAGACGCCACAAGAGGCATGTGCACACTCCTCTGGATGCACCCTTGATTTCCACCTAGGTTCTACTAGTGTACTATTGTGCCTCCATTTTCTGCATTGCCTGTTCTCTGGCTTGCTCATTTATAGTCTAAGCTCTTTGGGCAGCAGTAGTCCTTACTGTATGTATGTACAGCCCCTTTCACAATGTGGCCCAGATAATGGTTGGGGTCTACCTGCTACTATAACATAAATAATAATATGATTTATAATTCTGTTGTGCAGTCTTCACCCAACTCTGTGCAATATTATCCATAATTTTCAGTATAATTTGTTTCATTTATAAAACTTCTCTTCAATTTCCTTAGCTTTTGATGCACCCAATATATATTAATACAGTAAGGAACAGTTTTAAAAGTGGAACATGATCCTCACAGAGCTGTTCTTACTCTTTCTTTTAGTTCATTTTGTCAGCTTCATTAAAATTTGCTTTTTACAATCAACAGTTAATAGTCTGTTATACTAAGAAGTGCTTTGTTAAAATTTAAGGAAATTACCAATGGCACCCCTCCAAATTCATCATTTGAAGAACATTTTCTGATAGTAATAAATATCTCAGGACCCATCAGTCAAGAGGGTTCAAACACTTGCTAACACTTACGCATCCTCTCTCTCAACACCCTATTGAGCTAAGCTCTAATCCCTGTTTTGCAGGGAGAGACAGGAAACAAGCAATGAAGTGCCTTGCCTTAAGTCACAGGGCAAGTCTGTGGCAAAACTAGGAATATGACACAGATTATCTGACACCCACATCTATGCTTTAATAATAGTCCGCATGTATTCTTTTCTGCCCAACCTCCCTAACATTGTTTGCCACTATTTTGTGCGTCCTTTCTCTTGGAAACTGTCTTAAATTACTTAACCTTGCACCCTGATTAGAACCAATTATTACATATAATTTTCAAAATGTTGATATTAGGAAAAAAGCAGTAGCGGGAGAAAAGGTATTGGGGCCAGGCTGCTGGTTACGCTAATCCCAATTGCTAGTTTGATATTATGGCTTTGGGGAAAAAAGCCCCATTTATTTGGTGCATTCCAGTAATCTAATTGGAAAAGTTGAATTACCACTTAAAGGATGTGCAAGAACAATGGGAAGAGAATATCTTTAAGCCATGAAGCTAAAATGAACTGTGAAGTTATATGCTGGAAAGTGCTGCCGTTGCTGCTGCCACAAGAGACTTTATTTGAAATTACAAAATGAAAATTACCGATCAATGCAGCCAGAATGGAATGATTGATATTTCAATTGCACTACTAGAAAATGTAACATAGCATAAAGATACACTATTTACCTTCTTTTCAATTCCAAGTTTTTTCACATTATAATAACATGTATAAGTATATAAATGGGCATTTCCAGACAGTGAGGTTGGGAGTGGAGATGAGAGTTGCACTGCATATCAAACTTCAGGCAAGGCTGAGCATCAGTAGGATTTACTTTGAGAACTCTGACAGAATGGGCTCCCATTGCAGAAGTCATATCTTTTTGCCTTTACAAAGGCTTCAGAGCCTGAGGACCCAGCTGAGCAAGGAAGCTCAAGTCCATCAGCCAACTTCTATATTGTCCCTGCTCCTCTCTCCTGCAAGGAACTGAAGCAAGAGGCAGAAAGGATTTACTTTCTCAATTTAATCTGCTGCAGATTTAAACTAGTATAACTGAACATAGAATATGGCCCAACAGCCTTTATTTCTTGAGTTCTCCAACATGTACTATTCATTCTTTACCAGCAACAATAATTTTCTATGACATCAGAAATGGTTGCTATGGAAATTATTAGAGGGCCAAAACAGGATTCATGATTATGACATCAGATAAAGAAAAGATGTTACATGCAGATGAGTTATTAAGCAATTCTGTTTTCACGCAAATGCCCATAGTATCATTAAACAGGGGGTGAGGAATACTGAAAATAGAGTAAATAACTAGAATTGCCTCCAAATGAAATGTTTTATCAAGTTTTCCATGAAGCATCAGCAGCTCTTTAAACATGCTGGTGATGGCCCATCACAAAGCCAGATGTTACCATTTATCAAGTAAAGTAAAGAGCCCCTCCTGCCTCCACAAATATGAACTGAATATGAAATCAAATGGAAAACTGCTGCACTAACACTGGAGAAGATATAATGCAACTTTTAAGTTATCGACAGACTTGAGAGTAAAAGAAGTGTCTGACAGGAAAGAATGAGTGTCAGCAGCATTACTTGATTCATCTTTCAAAGGCAAAATTGCAGCCATATGTATAGACTTAAATCACTTGATGTATGTCCTACAGGTTATGATTTCCTTCTCTCTCTCTCTGTCACCTTCTCCTCCCTTTCCATATGCAGGTCAAGTACTTCTTAGGCAAAAGACCCGTTGTGAAAAGAGCCTGTGCAAGTCTCAGAGAAAGGAAAAAAGAAAAACTTAAAAAAAATCTGAAAGACATGCTAAAGCAACAGTGACACCCTCTAGAGAGACATTAGCAAAAAACCAAATACCTTTCTTGGCCCTATTTGGTGGGCCTAGTGGAAAAGTAGTTGATGAAAATTCACTGTGAAACTATTTATTTGTTTCAAGTACCTACAACTTTCCATACCACAGTATGGGCTCTGAGAGCCACTCTAATTATAAAGCACCCAGAGCATCTCGTGTATCAGCATCCCCGCACTTCAAAATGGTGGTAGGGGTGCTTTATCTAAAGCTTGTTCAGTGAGCTTTAGATAAAGCTCCTCTGCCATCATTTTGAAGTGTTGGGATCCTGATACATGAGACACTTTAGCCTGCTGGAGCGTGGTGATTGCCATGCTTCAGCAGACTCGATTAATTGAGTCTGCTCCAATGCGCTGTAATTACATAGCATTGGAGCAGCCTCACCCCTGGATGTCTCACAATGGGGTTTCAGACCAACGCATAGCATGGAAGTAGTACTCAGCTTAAAAGACGACCGCCTCTTTGCAATAGAATACAGGCCCTTAATCCAGGACTCAGTAACAGTGACAGGTAACTGCTACTCTTCCTTTATGGACCCCTTTCTGCTTCCTCTTCTCTCTGAAATGGCTTGCAGAGATGGTGGGATGTCATTGTTCTGGTGCCAAAATAAACTCAGTTACATATTTAAGTTTGCACAGATGCAACAAGTTCATATAACAGAAATGTCATAATGCCTGCCAGATAAGTACCTGGATGAAGGAAGAACTGGCTGAAGTTCACATGGGCAACACAAATTGGCATTGAATGGAAGTGACAAATGCTCTGGTGTGCTAACCCAGTAACTGTCTTCCCAATCCACCAGTGTTATCTGTCCTGACACTTACCAAAATGACTTGGAGTGTCAGAATTCTTAGAATCATAGAAAATTAGGGTTGGAAGGGACCTCAGGAGGTCATCTAGACCCTGCTCAAAGCATCCCCAACTAGAGCATGATTCTTTTGGACTCCAGATTAAGCCCAGAGGATCAAGTAGCTTTTATGCTTTATTTTATCTTCTGTTTACAATGAAATTTTCCTCTTAGTCCCAAATGAAGGCCTGGCTGTACTGTATTTGCTGCCTCCATACCAGATGTATTGTAACTCACCAGATCTAAGCTTAATGTAGAATCAGTTCAAAGGTCCCAGCTTGTGCAGAAGGCAGCCATTTGTGGCAAATGTGATGGGTCAGAATCATAGGTCCCTGCGCTCTGGTTCTTCCACAAGCTACCAGTCTGTTTCTGCCATCAGTTTAAAGCCTAGGTCCAAGCACCAAGCAACACTTGGATCAGGTCCCAGATCCATCCATGACCCACCAAGCCAGCTTGGTTTCCTCAGGGAAAAGCAGCTCACAAACCCTACAACAAATCATGTGGGAGCCTAGAGGCGAAGTGTCTACTCAGTTGATGGGATTTGGCTGTGAAACAAGACCAGATCAGCTTAAATAGAATCTGATCACAGTTAGGACATACTGACAAACCTTCCTCTTCAATAAAGTTCTGTTGCTGGAATTAATATATTAGCCCAAGCAGACCTTCCTAAAACCAGGGAGAAGAGCAGAGTCTATAGAATTGTTTGCTAGGTACCCTGCATGCCATCTTGTCTCACCTGGCTGGTGCTTAAATACTATGCTAACAATGGTGTACTAATAAATAGAATGATATGTCCATACAACGAGTTTAGATTATGTTCTGTATAATGCATGTGTATTCCTCATCCATGATTTTGTAGGAGAGAGAGACAAGGAGTGACCAAGTACTACCAAAGTAATATGAAGAACAAGTACTGCGGCACCTAAATCTGGCTACTGAGCCTTGACTGTGCACGTGAAAGAACTTACTGATGGCAGTGGCAATCCCTCATGGTCAAGGACGATCACTCCCATGGGTCAAGTAAAGGGGTGTAAATGAACCCGTTGATGGCCAAGGCTGATCCTCGAGCTGCAGACTCTCTAGCAAATGCTACAGATCATGGTTAAAGGGAGGGTGACACCAAGCATTTCTTGGTCTTGTTTCCTTTCCTTCTGTCTCTGTTGTTTATCTGTCTCCATGGCAAGACTGTTTCCCTCAAAAGTTAGATGAACTTTCTTACGGAAGTTGTCATCATGTAGCCTTGTCTCAGGCTAGATTTTCCCAATTTGTCATGTCAATGCTGTACTTTTTAATGTTCACCTTGAGAGTGTCCTTGAAGTGTTTCCTTTGGCGATCATGAATGCAACATACCCCTGGAGGCTGGGGGGCATGGAGACCACCCGCAGGTAGCAGCAGCAGGGGCATGGAGGCAGTGAGTGGGGAGCTCCTGCAGGCGGCCGTGGTGGTGTTGGTGGCAGGGGTAGGCTGAGTGGGGACCTTCTGCAGGCAGCCACAGCAGTGTCAGCAGTGGTGCTGGAGGGGGGTTGTAAGTGCTGACTGGTGGTTGGAGACCACCTGCAGACATCGGCGGTGGCCAGCGGTGATTGGGGATTGCCTGCAGACACCGCTGGTGGTGTTAGTGGTGAGGGGTGAGGGTGGCGAGCACTGACCACCTGCAGGCACCACCAGCAGCGCTTTTCACAGGAGGTGCATGTGCACCCCCTACATATCGCCAATGTCCCTGTGTGTCCTTTGTCCTTGGCTGAATTGGGAGCATAGCAGTTGTTCTGGTAAATGTACATCAGGCATGTGCACACAGTGTCCTGTCCACTGCAACTGATGTTGAATAATCAATGCTTCCAGACTGGTCATGTTAGCATTGGTGAGGACACTGGCATTTGTCCAATGATCTTCCTACTTTATTCCAAGGATCTTCTGGAAGTAGTGCTGGTGGTAGCATTCCAGGCTTTTCAGGTAGTCTGTGTAGGTCACCCAAGCTTCACAGCTGTAGAGAAGAGTTGGGATTACCACAGCCTTACATATCTTTGTTTGAGTCCTGATATGATTATTGAACTCATGATGATTCAATCTTCTGAGGGCAGAGCTGGCACATTGGATTCTATGCTGGATCTTCTTATCGATGTTGGCCTCCTTTGAGATATGGTGGCCAAAGTATGCAAAGTGTTCAGCATTCCCTAGATCCTGTTCATTAATGAGAATTTTTGTCAGGGGAGTTGATTGGCCTGGAGCAGGCTGGTGAAGAACCTTTTTTTGTCTGATGTTAAGGGTCAGTCCCGAGCACTGGAAAGGAAAAGAGAGTAGATGCAAACTCTCATTCCCACCGGTAAATCCTGTTCTGTTGAATTCTATTCCTCTGCTACTAGTCCCACTTATGAATGCTTAATATTTCAGCCAAAAAATCCCAAGGAAACAAACCAATAATTCAAAATTACGCTAGAATTTTTAATATTAAAGTGCATCTTGTATTCACTATGCTCTGATTAGCTTGGACATGATCAGTGCACTGGTATAGAAGTGGGGGCTGGAGAAAGGAGCTTCCAATCACTAGACTCCTGCAACAGCACATAAGAGGTATGTTTACATGAGATAATTACTACCCATAGTACACTAATTAGTTGTGCAGTAAACATCTTAGTGTCTACACTTGCAGCCCTATTAGGCTGGAGTAAACTAATTTATTCTGCAGCAGGATAGTGCTTGTAAATACAAGCACTATCCTGCTGCAGAGTAAAAAACACAGCTGCACATGTATAGATGCTGGAAGAAGTGTCAGTGTGGGAATAGCCAGCAAGCAGCCCTTCCACTGAAGCACCCTTGTGCCCCAGCCAGCCCCTCCACAACACATTGAGCCAGGGAGACTCCCTGCCAGTCAGGGTTGCTTCACCCTGGCAAAATGTGCTGCAATCCTGGGCACACGTGCAGACATGTGCCCTGTAACAAGTGGGCATCCCGGGGCTGGTCCAGTCATTGGCCTACCCACTTGTCTCTGGGCTAGCCACCCACCTATCTCATCTGCCATGCCTTAGATGAAACAATTGAAAGTTGATAACAAGGCACAAGGCTGCCCATTTATTTGCCCCGATGCCAAGGACCTATATACACAGCTCCAAACCTCCCCTTACACTGTGTCCCATGCCTTGCAGATGGCATTCATGGCTTAACACCTGGCTTTAGCATACATGGCTGGTCTCTAATCCAGTGTCCTCACACTAGGACCCACACTCCAGTGTCTCATGTTGGGACTCTCACTCCCATTCCCTCACACTGGGCTCTCAATCTCATTTACTTGGGGCTCCCTGCTCTTTCCTTGGGCTCCCTGCCCAGCTTGGGACCCTCCCAGTGCCCTCACACCCCCACACTGAGGCTTCATCCCCCCCTACCCAACACTGGGCCTTAATCCCCTGGCCAACACTGGGCCTCAATCCCCTTGTCCCAGGAGCTTCACACCCAGTTCCCTCATGGGCTCAGGGCCCCACCCCCTGGAGCCTCACACCTGGCTTCCTCATACACCTCAGGACTTGCTGTGAGCCTGGGTGCTGCCTCATGTCCCTTCACCTGACCTGGGCCCTGCCTCAGGACTGACTCTGAGCCTGGGCCCTTGCTTTGTCTTCAGGATGTGCTCCCCTCGCCTTTCCCCTCCACAGGGTAACCCAAAAGGCAGCAGGGGCTGAGGCTTTCTGGTGCCCCCTACTCACCCTTTACTGGGGAGGCACAGGTGTGACATTTCCTGGAGACTGCCCCACCACTGGCAGTCCCACCACACCATCCAGCCCCAGCAAGGTATAGTTTTTGGTCATGCCCCAGGACCAGGAACCTCCTACCATCCCCATAGTTCCTGCCCTGTACCTCCAAGATGTTCTGAGCAACAGCTCCAGCTGAGTAATGTTCCCTCTCTGGCTGCCTACAGCAAACTGCTGGCCCTGCTGCTCTTATGCCTAGCAGCTGGGCCCACTTCCCCAGTCAGTCAGCCCTTGGCTGGCTGTATAATTCCCGATGAAGATTGCAGCCACCTGCAGGCTGCTCTGCTGCTAGTTCAGCCCCTTTGACTAAGACAGCACAACTTGTTACATGTCTGGTAACAATAAATTCCAAAGTGATAAGCTCTGGAGCTTATTGCTGCACATTAATAGGCATATGTAGACATGACTGAGGACAACCAGGATTATGCTGTGCTTAATGCAAGGACTGGTTCCTTTTCAGTTCTGCCACTGCTGCTTGTTATGCCAGCAGAGATACGGCAGAGATGTTGCCATGATAGTCCTTCCATTGCAAGCATAGGGAAGCAAGCCATCCCTTTATGCAGCAGACACTCTCCCACTGTATAAAGAGAAGTTCCAAGAAGTTTTGTGCACAATTTCTTCCCCTTAGAGCTTCCCCTCAGTGCAGTGCCTGCTGTACACAGTTAAGCCCAATATGTTCCAGGAGGGGCGGTGGTTGAAGAGTTGGGGGGGCGGTCACTAAATTATGGTTGCTGTGGGAACCATAACTTTGAATTTCTTGACATCTGTCCAATGACAATTTCAACATTAACGTTGCATTAACATAGTTCTTTTGCATTTAATTAAAAAAGATGATGGTCTGGAATCTGTTAAGGAATTTAAAGCCAACATTTCAACTATTTGCTGGGAGCAGAGATGTCAGAGCCTCTGCTCTCGAAAAGCTCATATGTTCTTACTAAACAGTTTGCCAATGTAAAGTATCCACAGAGACTAAGAGAAAGCAAAATGTGCAAGAGACCATTATCTATTTGTCTGCTTCTGACTGCCTCACCCATTCCTCCTGTCTGAATGAAGCCACAATGACTCGGCTTGAAGCATCTTGAAAACGATAGAATTGCTGCCAGTTCCTCTATAAATCACCCCAAAGCTGGCCACTGACTCATTTGTGTGCAATTGCTGAGATTTTAGTTACTTACATCTCCATCCTACGCTGTCCTCCTTCAGGTTCTAAAGAGCTGTTTGCAGGAGTTCTCTGCATGTGTCAAGATGCTGACACAAAGTAATTGTAAGTGCCTGTGTGTGTTTTTCATCTTGATTTTGGGCTCTAAAAAGGATGTGTTTGGGCTTCCCAGGCTCTGTTCCAACACAACTGCTAATTTGATTTTAATTTTCAAGGTTACACAGGAAGTATACACTACTGATAGGTGTTTCACTTCTAAAGGTTTTGAGGCATTGAGCTTTAAGAACTCCCTTTTACAATTTAGTGTTATTTCAATAAGTTCAGCTATCAGACAAATAGACATATGGACTATGCTAAAGTTAGGTTCTGTAGATAGGAGAAAGATGTTCATATGGCACTCGTGTTATTTAGCCTTCTCTCATAACAGAATACCATACTGTTAAAAATTGTCTATTTTTATGTAATTCTTCCACTTATATTGAGATATAAAATTATTAGTCTAAGGTTGGCTCACATCATCAGAGCTTCTGAATGTTGGCAGCTTCCCTACAGTCTGTTGCAGGCAATAACTGCCAGGGAAGTTGCCTGAACACAAGCAAAAAATAGGTCTTCCTGCTGAGCCACCAACACAGCAATGTAAGGAAGAATTTAATACCTTGGTCTTAAGAAAGTTTACATGCTTTCAGACAGCCGTGCTTTGGGGGGAGTGATGGGAGTATCAAATTCCAGAGTTTCCACAAGCCTCCAAAAAGTTGTGAAAGGAGATTTGGCAGTTAGTGACTTTCTATAAAAGATTTTTGCATATAAATTACATACACATATGACATTTTAGCTCCAACTTTACATGTGTTTTGGAGGTTGGATGCAATCTTGTCCCTGCCTGTCTGTCTACTTCTGCCATTGCTGCATCAATATTAATTCTTTTCCTCAGGTTGAAGAAAAGCTGGATTTCTTTTTTTGTCAAAACAGTAATAGGGGAAACCGTTTGTCCTTTTGTTCTAAAACATAAACATTGTTTTCCTCATTCTGTTAATGAGCTGTTGTATCTGATTCATGCATATTTCATGTCCACTTTTCAGAATACCCTGCCCAGTATTTATACTGGAGAGAAGTGGCTAAAGATCCTTTATGGTCCCCAGCAAGTTTCCTTTACTGAATTGCTACTTTCTTTAAAGGAAAAGAAATGGCTTTTATAAGTTCCTGCTACCTTCACATCCCTTTCAATTCTATTATGGCAGAGATGCATAGCCTTTGCTTTAGCAAAGTGTTTGCATATCATCTTTAAAAAATGCTTTCAACATGAGCTCAGCGCTGGGCGGACTGTTTATAATGAATAATTTGTCAAATGTAGCCCCTTTTCTATTTGTGAATTGTCTGTGAACAGGACTATTTTTTTCCTTTTGTTTGTTATTCAAATGGTTTATGTGAGCCTGTTCAGACTTTGGATTTCTTGCAAACTGTACTTGGTGAAAATTTAGTATGAGCTGCGATTGGCTACCTAAGTGATGTGCAATAGTTTTTCTTTGTGGATTGGAAGACCGAAACTTTTGTAAACAAGAAGGCTTGAACAAGCTACTGGGCCTTTGAGCCTCATATCTAGGGGAGAAGCAGCAGGGGTACAATAGGAAATTCCAGGTGGTGTACTCGTTACCTATGATTAGATTTAAAGAATGAAGTCTCCTCTGTTAATATTCACTCTTCTTTCCATGGCTTGAAATGCTAGTGCTTTACTATTGTTCTTTTCCTTCTTGGCTGGTGCCTAAAGAAATCTCTGCCATTTGTCTGTTTTTGTCCCAGAAAGTAAATCCCACTGATGTTAAATAAAATACTTGTCTCCTAAGGGGATGCAATATCATAGCATCAATTCATAGAGTAAATTGTAATTTACATTTAATAAGCCCACAATACTAGAATGATTTGGGAAGTTACTTTTTCTGTTAAAATTTGTGGAGAAAATATAGGTTTTTAGTCTGATTATTTTCTTCGAAAATTATTTTGCATTTACTAATTTTTTTTTCAGTTTTAATCAACTGAAATTTGGCCAAAGATTGAGATGTTGGATTTCTTGCAATAAAATCCTCCAATAAAATCTTCTAATAAAATCCTCCACATTTTCTTTGGAAGTAGGGGATTTAGGTGAACATTACTTAACTCAAATGTTTTCTTTTGGATCATTTGTATGATTTAATTAATACTTCGGCTTCACTGTAACATGGAGATAAGTGAAATCAACAACTCCTGGGTGGGTTCAAGTTACTCACATACAAGTTTGTGATATTCACACACAAATTTGAAAATTAGGCACATAAGAGGTGCCTCCAGTTGAATAAGAAAACAGAGTTGAGGGGTTGTGAAAATGCATCAGAAACTATGACATCTCAGCTCAAATAATTTATAAACAGCAGAAGAATTTTGAGAACTGAATTACTACCTTAATCTTCAAGAGAGACCAGGTATTGCTATTAATATAAAGAATAATTGTGGGCTGTTAGCCATTAAGTTATTTGAATTTGAAATCTATCAAAGAGGTGGTGGAGGAGGAATATATCTACACTCTAATGTAGGTAGAGGATTTGTTTGTGAGGTAAAATTACTTTAAAAGTATGAAAAGTTTAAAGTACTGTATGTGTTATCACTTGAGATGTATGTTACTTTGTGATGGGTGTTTCTTTCCAATAGCCTAAACTGAGACCCTCAAATCTTTTCAGTTCTGTTCCAAAACAATTACTGAATGTAACAGCTTTCTCTATCTACAAATTAGAAGCAGTAAACCAGAGTGAGTCTTCATTATCACACTGCAATTTCTATGAGTCTTGCAATTTCTCACATTAACTCTATCTTTGTGTAAAGCTACAGTGACTCCATTAGAAATGGAGGATGCAAAGTACTGCTTTCCAGTCACCAGGGGTGCATACACACATACTAAGTCAACTTAAAATAAAGCGACTTAACTAATTTGATTTAAGTTAAGACATGGAGCATACACATGTACAGCTCCTTGACATGGTGGCAGCAATTTTGTGAGCTATGTCAACTTAACTAATGCAACTAATGCAACTCAAGCCACCTTTAACTCAGCTTGGCTCCGCACGTGTGTATGCTCTGACAGTTAAGTCACCTTTAAAAAGTTAAGCCGTCTTAACTGTCAAAAAATGAGTATGTGTGTACACACCCCAGGAAACCAGGTCAGCACATGGATTCTTGCACAAGGCGTAAGATGTTCATTTGGAGATCCTAATTGCCCACTTCTCCCTCCATACATCTTCTCCATGGCTGTTGACAGATTTGTCCTCTCCATGCTGTGAAGAGCTTGTTCAATCTTTAATGATGGAGTTAAATGATGCATGCTTGTTAAGAGGGAGCTGTAGCAAGCAAGTTTGGTTTGCTCTTGACTTTAATCTGACTGCAGTTGAAGCTTGGAGAAGCACTCACTGATGTTGATATGAGATTCCCGAGAGGGGATGGTTGTTTGTGAAAAACAAGGACTAGTTTATATAGTGCTAAATAATAATTTCCGCCAAGAATATATATGTAGACACCCCATCGCTAATTTCTCTTCTAGTGGGAAAACTGAATTACAAGTCCCTGATACCTTCTAGGATCAGCAAAGAGGCAACAATAAAGGGTAGGGGGTCTACATTCTGGATGCAAGGCACAGATTAGACTCTTGTTTTGGCATTAAGCAAATGTGTTTTGAGCTGCCTAATCCTACAACAAAGGATCTCTCTATAACCTGGCCTGAACTAATTAATCATAGATTGAAGATACTCTGCAAAATAGCACTTGGGCCATAGTTTCCATTTTGTTTCTCCCAAGGTATAAGCATAATTAGCTAAAGATTGCTTTTGGAAACACTGTATGGGTCTGGCTTCTGGCTCCAAGCTCCCAGTGCATGCTGAACACTACCTGCTCTGGGCACAGTATTGGGTGGGGAGATTGACTGGGGTGGTACACCTATCAAAACCATAACTGGAAACAGCCACTTTTGTTCTGTGTAAGAATATAAAAAGGTAATAGGTTGATCAAATGTGGTATTAAAGTTAGATGTTGTTACTCCACTGTGGCATGGGGAGTCATATTTTGAAACGAAACCAGTCCAGTTCAGCCTGCAATTTGGTCCCTCTTTGTCTTCCATGTTTTCTTAGCCTTGAATCATCAAGCAGAAGCTTATCTTAGTTGATAGTTTAATTCTTTTCAGGATCAGCACAAGACAGGAAAAAGTCTTCACAAAATGATGGAGGTTCAGGTAAATGGATAGATTAATGGGACTTGTAAAAACCAAATCAGCTTCTGTTTCATTCATTTAGATGCACTACAGATTGGCAGCTTTGGATCTGGGGTGGGGTGAGCAACTTTGTATAGGGAAATTATGGTCACCAGAGTGTAGAAAAAACTATCAAAATTTATTTCATTTCTGAGACAGAACAAGTATCAAGCCAAAATCTTTTATTTCTCAGAGCTAAATCTGAACTTGCATGTGAAAGGAAAAAAGGAAACAGAGAGAGAAGCTTAAAAAAATGAGGCAGAAAAAAAAAGGACCAGTACTAAAACTGCAGTCTTAGCCTTCTAAACCCTTTTGCTTCTCTGATTGATACTTTTCAATTATACCTTCCCATTTCACTGACATTTGAAATGCTATTTTTTTTCTAGCGATAACTTCAAATGCTTAAGTTCCAACAGCACCAGTAACCCTGTTTAGCTGTAGTAGTAAATTGGTTCCTTGTACAACATAATGGCAGTGACAGCCTTTTGCTAGGGAAATGAGTTCTCCAATGGGACATGCCTATGATAAGACGTCCGGTTTTGAAATTGTATTTCTCTGTATCAGAATTAAATCTGGACTTTATATTTCTTTGCTGCCACTGCTCTGTAGCTGGTCCCTATACAGTACGACCAAAGACTGACAAGTAATGCTTACACAGGAACCCTTTCACTTAAATTGGATTTGTCCTTTTATGCTTCCTCCTATTATTAGCTATTAAAATCGCTCAAAACCTTTTTTTAAACAGTGATAGGGTTTGCCAAACCTGAAACTCTCAGACTGGGGGAGAAAAAAAAGAAGAATTCCAGTATTAACTGCACTCATTTCCATCCCAAAGTAAAATTAACTCAAATTTAGTAAAATACAGTATTGATTTCTTACGTTATGTGGTAAGATAGACTGAGTATCTTCTTTGTGTTGGAGGAGGTCAGGACCTGAATGTATTTTATTGGCAAAACTACAGGCCCTGCAAAAAATGATACCAGAAAGAACACAAATTGGTGCCACCCTGGGTACCTATTGAAAATCCAAGCCTGCTTTCTTTTGGCTGTCGTATTGTGTTTCTTAAGAGCCTTTAATGGTTAAAACAAAAGTAAAGTGCCTCCTGTGTCTTTCGATTTGCATTGGTGCTTGACAGTACCATAAGTGTGTGCATTTTGTTAGTGTATTATTAACATGCACTGTAATGGAACAGCACAATGGAGGTCACTAGGAGATCATCAGCACGTGTAATTTCATTTTAAACTTAGGTTTATATTATCACTTAAATAACAAAATAATAATCAGACTGGGGGAAGGGTTTTCCTTTTCTGTTTTTGCATTAAAAATTAACTCAGTGTGATCTCCTTCTTGGTCCCTTTGTTCCTATGTTACAGAGACCATTGTCATGTTGTTTTACTTCTAGCAATATTGTTGATAAATTTAGCAGAGAAACACCTCAGTGGTCCCAATATCTTCAGGGCAAAACATGGTTTAAAATCCTCAGATGGTATCTCATGGAGTGTGCGATATGTTTATGGTGTAAACTACAATGTGTATTACCAAATTGAAAAAAAGGTATTGAACTACAGTTTGTAGGAAGTGCCTTTGGAGTTGTGTAGAATAGCTTCCACAGACAAAATCCAAGGATGATTTGGAAAGGCTGTATTTTCTGCCTCTGGTTTCCACCAGGAATGTCTCTGACGTTGGACCAAATTATACTTACACCTTTCCTTACCCCAGGGAATGGGACCACTATATTCAGACAAACCATTTCAGTGAAGATTACTTATATTTAGAGAGTGATCAGGATTTGGTCATGAGTTGCATTCTTTGTAACTTTTGAAAACTTGACCAAAATGTAACTTTTATGGCCTCTGTGTTTTCTAAATGTCATTAATAATCAGAAACGTTGAATACAGGAGGGCAAGTTAAATCCTGTCATTGAAACAGCAAACAGCTTTAGTCAAATGTATTGGCACAGGATTAAAAATGCATCAAGCATGTATTTGTCTTCTCAATGGGAAGCCCTTATTAATAGTTTGAAGAGTGGAAAGCTTAGCCTTATACAACAAGCACTGTAGTAGCTTTTTTTTTTTTAAATATGTTTTAATGTGTGAAATTGCAGGATGCCAAGGTTGCCATTAAAGCTTCTTTCCAGTTCCAGTAATTTTCTCACTTAGATTCATTCTTTCCCTTTACAAAAAAGCACTTCATAGTGGTCACAGCAGAAATGCACTGATACCGAGAACACTGCAATACTCTTGCAAGGTTAATTACTGTGCCACTGTCAAAATATTGGACATAGCACTGGGGACATGAGTCAGCCTAGTACTGGGGAAAAACTTTCCCTCTCTCTCTTGTTCCTTTGGCTTCCCTAAGGAATGGTCTCGATTTTGTTGTGAAGTTCAGCAGACCCATGCAGAGCTGGGACAGGCTTCTTTCTGGTCTGCGATGCTCATGTAACCCAGTGGTTCAAAGAAGTAGAAAAGGCCAGACTGCCTGGTTTATTTATGGCTAGTTTATAACTGAAGTGTTCTTTTGAAAGTGCACAAAGTGACAGGCTTGAGTCTGCACCCAGAGCATTATTTTCATTTCTGGTTCTAGGATCTTAAAAGGGAAATCCTGGTTGTCTTTAATGACACTGGCCTTCCCTACATAGGTGCACACACAGGAGGCTTTGGGAACTTCAGACACAGCTTCTTTTTATTTGAGATAAAACCACATCCAATTAAACTTTAAAGTGAAATTAAGGGAAGCCACCAAATATGTGTGTGGCCCAGCAGACTCCACAGATTCTGTCAGTAGCTGTGGGGCTGCATGTTGAAGTCCCCTGAAACTCTCACTGCAAGCCACTCACTTCCCAGCCTAAACTGAACAGTCACTGCTCCTTCCACTGGTAGTCCTTTCACCAGAGCTGCTGTGGTGTGCAGTTGCTTCTGTTCAGCCAGTGGATGCCCTGCAATGAAGTTGTCATTGTTTCCTAGGCCACTTCCATGGATCAGCCAGGTCAGCTTGTTTTCCTTGTTGCTATTTCTGCTCCACCCATGTGCTGCTGCTTCTGCTACCTGCTCAGATCGCTTTGGGTCATCTGCTGCCTGCTCCAGTCCATTACAACAGGTGATTGACCAAGATTATTCCAATTGATAGCTGTTAGTTTCAGTCCACTGCCATGAATTGATCGAACTGGTTGGTCTTTTACCTGACTCTGGGCTCTCACCAGAAGTCAGGTCTTGGTCTTTATCAGAAGTTTATTCAAAAGTCTCAGTGGGGCTGCCTGCAGTGGCTGTTGTGGGCTGAGTCAAACAGTAAGAGCAGACTGTTGGCCTTTCAGGTTCCCAAAGACCTTTATTTATTCATGATGCATTCTTTTAGAATGACTAAAATGTGCTTATCACATTTCTTTCTGTGAGTGAGAACAAATTGCATTAAATTAACAATGCAAATAACAATAATGGACATATTGGCCAAATGTCAGTTAACGCGCACAACTTAATTTGTAGGCTGCAGTTAAGACTGCACTCCTTTGCACCTTACATCTCAATCTCTCTCTCTCTTTCTCTTTCTCTCTCTCAAAAAATGATGAGCCTTCCTGCTTGTTTCAAAGCTGGAAAACTTTCAGACCAGAGTAGATGGAACACATTCCAGTAAAAAATTCTTTCCTGAGAAATCCTGGCTGGTGGGCCTCTGACCTTTAAATCTGTGGGCTTTTAATGTGTATACATTAGCAGATCCTAACAATCATGAAAGAAAATGAGGAGGAGGTTAGATTTTTGAGTAGTCACACCATTAATGGCTTGCTGAGTTGAAATCAACATTGCAGATTGCACCAAGGAACAAATTAGAAACCAATGCAGACTGATCCCTGGGAAAAAAGAGCACCAAGTTAAAAAGCCAATGGTGCACTGCATTAAATGAAGCTTCTGAGTGAAGAGTTACAAAAAACTAGAACTCTTCGCTCCAAAACCATACCTTTTATTAGACCAACTGGAAAATGGCAAGAAAATTATCCTTTTCTGCAAGCTTTCGGGATCAAAGTCCCTTCGTCAGGCTCTGGGAAAAGTGTAGATGGTACAAGATGGTAAACAGTCCCCATAGGTAGGAAATAAACTTCATTTTTGCACAGAGGGAGCTGAAGATGGAAGTCTGTCCCTCTGGGTCCATGAGTGTCTTTGTGAGCTGTGTTGAGTAGCTCTTTGATGTGTTGATCAGGTAGAATTCCTTCCCTGGAGGTGTCAGATGGCAGGCAGGGAGGCAAAAAAAAACTTCCTTGTTCTGCAACGAAGTTTAAAATCCAAAATCGGCTGAAATTCAGCATCTTCCATGTTTCAGGGGTGTACTTGGTAGCCGTGTTGGTCTCAGACAGACCAACACGGCTACCAAGTACACCCCTGAGTGAAGAGTGGCACTTCCCAGCTCCAAAGCACTTTACAAAGGTTAACAAACTTGAAATGCATAATGCTTCTATGAGGTCAGCATTACTATCCCAAAGCTGTAGAGGGAAAAGCCAAGGCAGACAAGCAGAGTGGCTTGCCCAAGGCCATTGTGCCAGATTTGTAACTATTGTTACCTGGCATCTCAGTTTCTAGCTATAAATGGCTTTCTGAATCTATCCAAGTTTCTTACACATGGCATTTTGCTACTTGAGGCTTATTGTCAACAGGCTTTTTTTCCTTTAAAAAAATCAATGCAATTTGAATTTTTTTCCATCCAGACTGAATCCTTGGTAAATTGTTGTGGATAGTTATTGATTTCTTATATCTATGAGAATTTTTTTAAACAGCATTAAGGCAAACAGAAGTCTTATTGTGTTCATTTTGCTGGATAACACTTATCTAGACAAAAGGAAACATAAGCACACAGCTTACCTATAGGAAAGATACAGTGAATCACTTCCAATAAAACAAAACAAAAAACCAAAAACCCTTCTCTTGCTGAACAGAATGGGAAAATTGCTCTCTTGTCACTAATTTTGATTGAATTGAGTAGGCACTCTCTGAACTGGTTCACTGATACAAGAAGAGGCAACATTTAACTATTTCCCACACTGCTGTGTGCAGATAAGACACAGTAAGTGAAAACTAGGGAGGATTTTGAGAATTTGAGTCTGACTTTACCCCTCTTTGAATATAGGTGACTGGTAGGGGCTGCATGGGGGTGCACATGCTCCCCAATGGGGCTGGTGCCCTCCTGATGGCCGACACTGATACTGTCGGTAGGGCAGGTGCCCCCCCAACAAGGCAGCCGCCATCAGCAGCTTCTGTGGGCACCCCCCCCCAGATTCAGGAGGCACCAGTCACTCATGTTTTTAAATGTAGTAGGCAGTGGGTTCAGACTAAACTTTTCAAGTATTAGCCCAGCCTCTGAGCATTCGATTCTGGGTCAGTTCCAAAATCCCAAGTTTATTATTTTCCAGTTTAGATGTGAACAAGATACTCATTTTTATAAAATGTCAAGCCAAGGTTATTGATAATGGCTCCTTTAGTGGCCAGAATATCTCAGGAGCTTTCTATTCCATGGAGCCAAAATCTCGGACTATTTGGTGAAACTTCAGCTCTACCTAATCCAAACCTAGATCTTTGCATTATATGACCTTCACCTGAAGTTCAAACTGTCACAAATCCACTCAGATGAGAATCCAGATCTCCCCATATAATTATACTGTGTTGCCCAAGCAACCTGTCGTGTTCAAGATCTATCAGTAATGAGCAAGAAGATTCTGTAAACTTTGTCATAATATGAAAGTGGGTTAGAAATAAGCGCGGGGAAGACTGAGAAGAGCTAAGAGTCCATGGTGATGGGTGTGATGAAAATAGGGATCCTGATAAAATAGAATGGAGAAAAATATAGTGAACTCTAACAGATCAATGAATGGCTACTTTGGGTTTGTGGGGATACAGAATAATTTTAGAGAATGTGTGATCCTAGCAGCAACTTGACTGAATCAAATATTGAAAATCTGTGACAGTCAGTCACAGACTCTGATATCTCTCTTTGGAATATTTAGCCAGCACAAAGCATGCTGGATTTAGGGTAGAGCATGGACTAGAGGTGCTGTGCTGACACCAAGGAGAAACTAGAGTTAATTACTTCAGTTAGGAAATGACCACCAAAAAAAGAGAAAGAAAAAAAAAGAAAAAGAAAAAGAAAAAAAAAGATTCAAACCAAAAAGGGACATTTGAAGATGTATTTTATTTTTTTAACTTTCATTCTTTTCTAGTTCCCTGCAGAGTGTTCAGTTCCTAGGGTGGCCCGAGGAGAGATCAGTGAAGCTGTGCTTTGTAGTCTATTATAGCACAGCTGTTCATCAATTAGAATGGAGAAAATAATCCTGCTGTTTTAGAATAGTGTGATGTGCATGGTACATTATCAGGCAAAATGCAAACTGGATACATGAAACCCACACAGTAAGACTGCTATTGTGGGGGGCACCTCTGACTCAAAAGTTCTCTTTTCTCTCCCTTTCTCCTCATTTAAAACAGTTATTACAAAGTTAAGCACCCACGGTATAATATGAGGGAGCATCCACAGTTGCTTGACAGGAAGCAGTCAGCTGTTAGTGGAATCAGAGTTCAAGAATAAAGCTAAGAATTTTGAACCAATGCTATGCTCATATAGGGTGGCAGTTTGTATGGATTTTTTTTCCTGTCCCTTTCTTCTTGTAAGGCAGCAAAGAAAGATGTGCTGAAAAGCAGATAGTTAGTGCCATTTTGCCACCATATGCCTTTATATTTGGAAATTTGCATAAACAGCAAAACATTAAAAGAGGATTTATAACCCCACTCAAAATTAGAGAATATATTCAAAAGTTTAAAGCAAACTGTGGGAGTTAAGTAAAAATCCTCATCCTTAAATATCATTAATTGGAAATAGTGGTTTATTTATATTCATAACATGTCTGTCTCAAGGACTCAAGAGGAAAAAAAAAATAGTGAAATTGCTGTGGTACAGATGAGGTGTCGATAGGTAAGGGCAGGTCTTTGTCTATGCTTGGGTTGCAATTTTTAAAGTATGGGGCACTCAGGATTAGCTGTATATTGGTCAATGGAAGAAATAAATAAGTATCCAAAAATTAAATCATCAGCTTCCTCCTCTTAACATAGTATCATGTTACATAGTACCATGTAAAATATAGTGGATGCCCTACAATCAAGCCTCAGGAAAGAGTTGTGCATGGAGGTTCAACAAGTAAATGAGGAATGCCATGAGCCAGCAGGATAATTGAGTCCTTGGCTTCTGGTTTTCCATTATGATTCACACCCTCTGTTCTCCAGGGGCCTGATAGTAAGAGAGTAAGTGCCTCTACAGTAGTGGTCTCCAACCTTTTTAAGTAGGAGATCACCTTTGGCATTTAAAAGCAACCCAAGATCTACTGTGCACTGCTCCCCCCTGCCCCCCGTGTAGCAGGTAAGTCTGTGGGGAGGGAAGCAGGGGGAAGACATCAAGGCAGAGGGTGAAAAAATTATTTGGGGGCATGCCTCCCCAGCAGGTAAGTCCCACCCGGTCAGGACTCCACTCAACATACCCCGGCTCTTGCCTCTGCAGCACTATCCCTCACTGCAGGAGCCTCGATCTAGTTCCCATCCCTTCTCTCCCCCACGGACTGACCTGCTGCGCTGGGGTGCATGCATGTGGGCACTCAGCCCTGCACCCAAGCCTTGGATTGACTCCAAGAGGCTCCAAGATTTACCGCAAGAAGCTCTGAGATCTACCGGTGAATCAAGATCCACTGGTTGGTGACCACTGCTCTACAGTATGGAGTCTCTTTGACTACTGTGAAGGGTCTGTATCTGCACCTCATTCAGTTTTCTATGTAGAGGCATGGGTAGTGAGGAGGCATGTTGGTTTTGGGAAGGATGTGTGGCAGGAATACTCGAGCTATTCTGGTCTCACCCCATGCCTGTACGTAATTTCTATCAGATGGCATAAATTAAATTCTTCTAATGTGCTCAGGGACAAGGGTGGTCCCCTATCTTGTCACACAATTCAACAGGTGCAAAGCAGCCACCAGCTATCACTCTCACCCCTGGGTTTTAGCCAAGATTTAAGTCCCCTATTTGCAGTGCCTATGTCTTCCTATTTAGAAACTGTAAGTAAACGAGGTCTTGTCTGTACAAGTGGCGGAGAAGGATAGAAGTGATCTCAGCTCAGGGATAACAGATTTATAGAGAGAGAAGTTTCCCCAGGAACAAACAGGAGGCCTGCGCAGCCTTTGGAAGAGCAGCATAATGTGCTGTTCATGCCTGCTGCCATTGATGAATTTGTCTGAGGGGTTGCTCTTCCTTAGCTCACCCAGAATTATCTGAGGGGTAGTCACAAAATAAACATCTGGATCAGGGAGACCTTTCTGACCAAATGCAAAGGGGTGAAAAACCACCTTCCTTCAGCTGTAGGCAAATGTCACTTTCCACCAGCTTACACAAATTTTGCTCCACTCTCAATCTTTTAACCTATGTCACAATTAAATCTTTACTGTTTTTTCCTTTCCCTGCACATCAAGCTGAAACACCTGACTTATTATCTCACAGTTCTGTTCATGTCTTTCCTGCATAAATTTCTGCTCTATTTTTTTTTCCTCTTTCCTTTGTTGCTCCACAGATTCCTCCCTTGCCACTCCCTTTAAATTCTTCTTCTCAGGGAGAGATGGGTTGAGGTAGTCAACCAAAGGCTGTGGCGCTGGTGTCATTGTGAAGGCTTCAGCTTCCATGATCACAGTTACTTTTTGGTGAGAAAGGCAGTAGTCTGCTGGAAAGAGATGGCTTCTACCTCAGCTCTCTATGTCAAGGACAGCTACACATCCCTGAAAATTGACATTGGCACCCAGGAAGGATGACTGGGTCTCTCTGGGTTAAAATATGTGGGGAACATGGCACAGGGGTCATCATGGTAGGAATCTACTACAGACCTCCTAACAAGAAACAAGAGGTGGACCAGGAATTCACCAGGGAACTGGCTGAGGCTGCACGCTTTCAGTGTATGGTTGCCATGGAAGACTTTAACTACCCAGACATCTCATGGGAAGAGCGCTCGGCCA
>NW_017729025.1:31971772-31989903 GCF_001723915.1 Gavialis gangeticus | reverse complement strand
GAAAGGCTGGAATTACCACCAAGGAGGAGTACTCAGCACTCGTCCTTACCTGCAGGGAGCAGATCAGGAAAGCAAGGTTGCAATTGAGCTCCATCTGGCTTCACATATCAAGGACAACAAAAAGTCCTTATTCAGATATGTAGGGAGTCAGAAAAAAAGCAAGGGTAACATTGGACTCCTGCTGAACCAAACGGGACAGCTGATAACTGACACCCAGGAAAAGGCCAATCTGCTCAATGGGTATTTCACGTTGGTCTTTCATCAGCCCAGTGGAACCGCCCTGCCTAGCAAGACGTGGGATGGCCAGGGTGAGGGTGTATTTATACCCAGCATTGGTGTTGGTCTAATAAAGGATCACCTTGACAGGTTGGACAACTTCAGGTCAGCTGGTCCTGTCAGATTACACCCTACAGTACTCAAGGAGCTGGCAGGTGTCATAGCCCAACTATTGGCAAAAATATTCAAAAACTCGTGGCACTCAGGTGAAGTACCTGCAGACTGGAAGAAGGCCAATGTGGCAGCCATCTTCAAGAAAGGGTGGAAAGTAGATCCTGAGAATTACAGGCCAATCACCTTGACCTCAATCCCCAGTAACTTACTGGAGAAAATTATCAAGGAGACCCTTCTGGATAAGCTGGCTGAGGGCAACATCCTGAGGGATAGCCAGCATAGGTTTGTCACGGGTAGGTTTTGCCTGACCAATCTCATCTCCTTCTATGACCAGGTGACATATCACCTGGACAAGGGAGAAGAGATTGACGTCATATATCTGGACTTTAAAAAAAGCCTTTGATCTGGTGTCCCATGACCTTCTCATGGAAAAATTGGTGAACTGTAGCCTCAGCTACACCACAGTCTGATGGCTGGGAAATTGGCTCCGAAGTTGAACCCAGAGAATAGTGGTCAATGGTAGCGAATCATTATGGCGCTCTGTGACCAGTGGAGTCCCCCAAAGCTCTGTCCTTGGACTGGTTCTCTTTAGCATCTTGATCAACAATGTGGACAGTGGTGTCAGAAGTGCACTGGCCAAGTTTGCTGAAGACACTAAACTTTGGGGCATAGCGTCCACACCTGAGGACAGGCTAGTGATCCAGGCTGACTTGGATAAACTTACTAAGTTTGTGGACATAAACCTGATGACATTCAATACCAATAAATGTAAGGTACTCCATCTCAAGGGTAAAAAACCCACAGCACACTTATAGGCTCAGCACCACTGCTGAAAGAGACTTGGGGGCCATGATTGACCACAAGATGAACACAAGCCACCGGTGCATACTTACAGGCTGGGGAACTCCCTTCTCATCAGCACAGAGGCAGAAAAGGATCTTGAAGTCATTATTGATTCCAGAATGAACATAGGCTGCCAATGTGGGGATGCAGTCAGGAAGGCTAACTGCACCTTGTCATGCATCTACAGATGCATCACAAGCAGGTCCTTTGACCCCAGCTGACTTCCTGACCCTCAGACAGGGGGCTGGACTTGATGATCTTTGAGGTCCCTTCCAGCCCTAACATCTATGAAATCTATGAAACCCTTCCCTTCATCCCTTTCTGCAGTAAGTGAATGCACACAATTTAAAAGCAAGGATGTTGGAACACATATTGTGCTTTATTCATTTACTTTGGGAATTATAACATAATAATTAATTATTCATGATGCTCTATGTGCCAGTGACTCGACTGCCATGTATTTGGTAAAAGTAAGGAAGTAGTAATACTAGACACAAAATACTGCAGCATTGCTTCTGCTATTAAATCTTGGCTCAAGTAATGATAGATCAGCCATTTTTGGGTGCAAATTATAAAGCATGTGGATTAATAAGGGTCATCAGTAATAATAATAATTAAAGCTGAGTGAATAATCCACACCCAATAATTGTTTGATAAATTTTGCCTGTATTCTGTTTGGGAATTGTCTGTGAACAGATTCCAAATCCTCCGCTGTATTTGTTATCCAGACATATTTGTGAATTTCGTCAGGGACTAATCATTAGTTTGCAGATCATTCGCAAACAGCTCATTGAGAAGATTTGCACTTCATGCTGTGCTGGGTTTTGTCTAGACTAGGGAAATTCTCACCAGCATAGCTATCTTGATGGAGTTACATCTGTGCCACGCTCTAGCGTAGGCATACCGTACCAGTACAACATGGCCTTTCTCTCTTTAATTTACCAAAATTAAGCAGTTCAGTGCAGGCTCCAAGGCAACCTATGCGCAGCATGGTTTGCAGAGAAACCTTGCAGATAGAGGGAGCCCTGGCTATACAAATTATGGTTTTATTTGTGTCCCCTGTGTATGATGGCTTAGTCATCCATGAGTCATGCATTCATATATAAGAATGTGGTGAGCACATGCGTGCGTGAAGGTCAGGTGATGGAAATACCTGTGAATATATGTAAAGAAACAGTAGCACTGCCTGGATTGTGATACGTGTAGCACACAGCAATCTGCATTCTACTAAATTAATGGTACTTTAATATTTATTTTTAATTATAGTATTTTTTTAGCTTTCTGTTTCCCATATGAATTACACTGAGCATTAACTAGCCAATAAGCATGCAGGCAAATAAAAATCTCATGCATGACTGTGAAAATGCTGTGTGTGATGTTCTGGTGCTCTTGTACTTGCCTCATGTAATGAACCTACTAAGCATTTTACAAGTGAATACACAGTTTATTTTTGAAGAGAAATTCAGCCCTTTGTAAAGGGCAAGCATAAGGCCTGAGGCACCATCATATCCCAACTAAGCCCTCAAAATGGGTTTTATATGGACTAATTGCTGCAATTGTTGCTCTGGAATTATGCATATACATCAATTTAGCTCAGTGAACAACCATGTGGACCAACAACTGCACACTAGAGTGTCTAAAAAAATTAAGTGCCCATGCAGTTGTAGGTTCTTAACTTGAGACAGCCAAGATTTAAATTGTTTGTTGTCTTTGTTTAGTCAAATGCCTCTTAGTATATTTTTCTAAAGATACAGGTCAAAGGGATAGTGGCAGGCCCTAATGGAATAGAATAGGATATATTTAACCCCCTAAAGTCCTTGTGTTATTCCATATATTCTGAACTAAAAGGCTGGATGAGCCATCACTGACCAGGAGAGGAAGAGGCAGAGAAGGCAACAAATGCAAGAGATAGTTTATAACCTGAAATGAATGTTTTGTACCTTGTGTATGTAGAATGATGGAGGAGTCTCTTTAGTAGTTACCAGCTGAGATGCTCTGCTACCAGACCACTTGCACACAGGTCATCATTTTGTCATTACTGTATTAGACTCACCAGTTGGTGTCATATTAGAAAAATTGAGAAGTACTCATTATGAGCCCATGTAGAATTAATTCTACATGTTTTGCAAATGGAGGATGTTGTTAGCTGCTCGTGGACAGAGGATACAATGGTGGTTATATGATTACAAAATACCATTCTGACTATGTGCATCATTTAAGTACAGGAACTGTTTCCTATGCTTTTCTGACCGCAAAAACTTCTCAGAAGCGTATATTGCTGTGCACAGTGGTGAAAATGTTGTTCAGTCCCTACGGTATTTCCCCAAGAGGCTTTCTCTTGTGTTTCCACTTGTTTTCTCCCTAATTCTCCATTTGTGACCCCAGTCTCCTTGCAGAATCAGGATAGTGAAAGGATTGCTTATTGAACAATGAATGCAAGTGTATTTTCATGTAAGTCCACATTCCTCATTTGTTTTCTTTGTGCAAAGAATCTCAGTTTACTGTTATTTTTAAGCAATTGCCTTAATCAACAAAATAAATTAATGTGCTTTTCCCTGACTCACTCCACTTCGTACAGTTATGTTGATCAAGAAGAGAGAGATTTAATTCATAAGTGAAATGAATTTGACAGTCTCATACTAATTCCTCCTGAATGTCTGTCAGCCCTGCAGCTCAGAAACCCATTTTGGAATGAGTGGCAGACACTGTTCAGAAAGAAGTATTCCCTGGTTGGGATACTGCACTGCTTGAACTTTAGCACTGAAATACGTATTAGAACAGTGTGAGGGAAGCTATACGGCACCATGCCTTACAATCCCACCGCATCAGTTGCCTCAGCCTCTTTACCTTTGCCAGTTATGTCTCTAAATTTGAAAAAATAAAAGAAAGGAAAACTAAGAGGAATGCAGAATCTAGGCAAGTCAGTAAGCTGTTGTTAATTAAATATCAATTTCTACGACATCTCCAGGTAGCGATATTTTCTTCAAGACTAGATGCATTAGGTTTAGGGTGATTGAAATGCACTTGAAGGAATGGGCACACTAAAAGTACCCAGTTTGAAGAACTAGTGATATGTTACCTTCTGTATTTTTAGGTATAGTACCCAGCATTTAAAAATGAAAGGTCCTGCAATATCCTTTGACAAGGTGACATGAACATCCCTATGGTCCCCAGAAAAGCATTTAAGGTCCATTGTTTATATGCAGAAAGGTAAGTAACTTACCTTTCAATCAATGAGTAAATCTCATTGATCTTATGCTTAAATTTAGGACCTAAACATTGTGCTTCCGTCTTTTCCTTAATCAGAACCAGGACTAATCCAAAGCCAACTGGACTCATTGGGAAACTTTGCATTGATGTCAGTGGTTTTAGGATCTGGCTCCCAAAGTGCGTACAAAGCTAGAGAAGTGAGTGAATAACATAAAAAATAAAAGGGACGGGGGAGAAACCTGTGTGTGAGTGTTGTGTGTGTGTGTGTGGGGGGGGTGTTGTGGGGGTGGGGGATGGGAATTTCATTATTTATTTTATCTATTGATGTCGGAGTCCCTAGCTATGTTTTTCCCCACAGTGTGGAGGCATTTTGCTATAAATACCAACATTACAGAGATAAAGAACTTGCTCCACGAGTACTTTTTGAAATGGAAATAAAACTTGTGGTATCTGTGGTCTGGTAATGTTAAAAAATACATAAGGTTAAAATAAACAAGCCAAAGTATCTCTCTTAAATACATAGACAAACACACTTATGTACTTAAATTAATGTAGCAGGTTTGGTTGATCTATTTTTCCCTCTTTTCTTTCTTCTTTCTCTCTCTCTCTTTTTTTTAAGAATATAAATTCCAACCATGTTTTGTGTGAAGGGTCTCAGTGCATACTGACATTGTGAGTGTCAGCTCCAGATCACTTTAATCAGAGAGTGGATATGCATGATAAAACGGATAAGGGACTTTAATCAAAAAATCCGCTGGTCTGGAAACGTGACGCACTCCGCCAAACACACTTCATCCCACTTTTCTTGTGCCACTGCCAAGATTTTTATTTCATGAATATGCATTGGACATGATATTACATTAAAATGTGACATTGTTGTGTGATGGTAGGGATTTAGAATTACAATAAATAAATAAATAAATAAATAAATAGACTTCTGCAAAGTTTTTATCAATTGAACATTAATGTTACAGTGTGGTGTCCCGTCCCCCCCCAGCGTATTTTTGGACTGAATATTAGATTCATACCCTTCTACTATTCTAATCAGAAAACTAATAGTAGCAGATAGGTGCTTTGTTTAAACACTACCCAGGGGTATACTGCATAGAGTTCTCACCCAGGGATCATATTTTTCCATATAAAATGCATATTTATGTGTAAAGACATTTTTGTTTATGTAATGAGAAATAGATTCAAGATAGAGGGCCTGATTCTGAGCCCTGTAGCAGTGATGGAAAGATTGTTAGTGACTTCAATGAGCTTTGGATCTGGCATCTAATGGACTAGGAAATCCATTGCTTTCTCCTATTTTTGCCGTGTTATGTTGGCTCCTGGAAATTGGTGAGGATATTAAAGTGGAAAAATTTACATCAGTAAGCCTGTGTTCATCTTGGTTTTAGATTTGTATATTCTCACATGCTCAGGCCAATCAGCTTTTAGGTGCATTGTGTTAACATTTCTGCATATCTCTTTTTGTAAACCCCCGTACTATGATTTCTGAGAATTGATCTTTCAAACAATGTACCTTGAAACACACATCATGTGGTGATATATTCACCGGATTCAAGATGAATGTATTTGCTGTCTTAGTTTCTCAGCTACAAATACATACAGGATGGCATTTGGAGAAAACAAATTCATCAGAATGAAATGGACTGCCTCTGAAAAAGAGGGGTCAGATCTTTGTCTGGTATAAATAGGTATAACTCCAGTGACTGCAATGGTGCTATGCTGATTTACACCAGCTGAGGATCTAGCTGTGTATATATGTAAATGTGTCCCAGAACCAAGTAGTAAGTAATGGTGGCATATCCATGTACCTTGAGTGTGGCCTGATGTGCTAGCTATTGCACTTGCAACCAAGAAACATGGGTTTTATTTCTGCCCTTGGCTAGGGACAGAAATTACACATAAATCAGTTTAAGAGATCAGAAACTGATTCAAATATGTAACATAACAGAAGTTCAGTTCACATAAACTGCTTTAAAGGGCACCTGTACATGTGCAGAGAGGCTGCTCCAAAATGTTATAATTACAATGTGTTGCACCCTGCCCCCTCCACCCTTCGAGCCCTTCTATAAATGCCCCAAATGGCTGAAACTGGTTTAAGATAAACCTGGATGGATGTAGTATCAGACTTAGCTGATTTAGTTTAAATTGGTTTATTGAACTTTGGTTCCAGATCCCCTCTACATTCAATTTAACTCTCAGTCCCACAGCATCCTAGGATGCTTTGCATCTCCTTTGCCCTCTTTCCCTCACAGGGTGGGCAGGCTAGCCTTAGCCCAAGCTGTCTGCTCCTGCTGAGCAAAGAGGTGTGCTTTAGTGCCCCCCAGCTTCTGGCCTGGGCTACTGCAGGCATGTGACTGCATTTCCAGAATCAAAAGTGAATGTTTGTTCACTTGCTTATCAGTTCAGTCTACACAGCTCAGACTAAGATTGAATTGATTCAGCCTTGAGCTTTTTTGACGATCTGTACTTAGTCCTTGACATCAGGCTATTTCATAGTTTCATAGTAGAGTTGGAAGGGACCTGAGCAGATCATCAAGTCTGATGGGTATTGGGTATCTTTGAGTAAGTTCCTTTCCAATTATGTTAAATAGGGTGCTATTCTGGGTGCTCTGAAATGAAAAGAAACATTTAATAGTTCCTGGTGTTACCCTAGGTTGCGGTGCAAAAGGGGAGATTCTTTATTTCCAGCTGTAAATTGTTGTGTATCAATTGTTCAGTAAGGGCCTCCTCTTCTAATAGATGCTTTCTGAGCCTAATTTTGATTAAACATAAACAAAGAAAAATCGTAATTACCTAACTAATGATCTGAAGCACCAATATTGCATTACCTTTATTATTATGAAGGTGGTACAGTGATGTTTCACTGCAGCCTGCTTGCTCTGTATGGAATTTTGTTTGAATTACAATGATAGCACAATATTTTCCCCAGTTTTTTGAAACACCATCACTTTTAAAACAAGAGGCAAGGAAGAGAATGGGGAGGGTCATCATTGACAAGGGCAAGCTGTCTTGAATGAAAAAAAAAGGCAGGATACTTTATTCTTCCTCTTTAGCACTAAAGTTATGGTCATTTCATAGAGAGTTTCCCTTATAAGACCTAGTTTCTCAAGGATTTATACCTGCCATAAAAATCTCCTATAGGTTGAAGTGTGACAGTGTATTAATCAAGAAGGGGGAACTTACAAGATATTCATGAATTAACTGGAAATTGATAGCCATTTACAGCTAAATCCTGGTCCAGCTACTCAGCCCCAATAACTAGACTTTATATTGGGGATGCCGGGAAGGCCAGAATTTATCTTTCCTTTGACATCCTTATTTTAGATGGGCAGCAGAGGCATTCTACAGCAGTTAGTGCAAGGACAGAACAAGCCCCTTGTGGTGCCAACATTTTTATGTTTGTGAGGAAGGGAACAGCCTTTGAGCCACAGAATCATTCAGCCTTGGACCTACTCTTCTGCTTCCTTCCTTTTCCTTGTCCTTGTGACAAGGTACTTAGCAGAATGTGCAGATTCTTTGGAATCTGACAGGGCTGCACCACGATCACTTCTGTAGTCTCAAATTTTTGACCTCTGGGCTATCAATCACACACCTTAGCACCCGCACCACCCCAGCCCCAACTCTTTTGTTGACCTACATATAAGTCCCATATGCTGTATGACACAGGGATGCCCCCACTGCATAGGCATCGTTCCTGCTTCCCTTGTAAAGCAGACCTGCTGAGGTTTAGTATGTTTTCATGACTTAGACGGGGCAGGAGTAGGCCTTTCCCTGTGTGACTTAGGCCTTCCTCCTACAATTTTTGTGCACACCAAGCTGTTGCCCAGAGTCTGTGCAAAGTCAGTTGCAAAACTGGGACCCTACCAAGCAGCACATCATTTGCTTTTAACTCATTCAACAGTATAACTGAAGTCATTTAGTGTTTTTTCTTTTACAACAAATATATGTCTTCTTGGGAATAACTTGTTCAGAGAAAATGAAGTGTCGGTGTTACCATAGATAAAGTGGGGCTTCCTTTCTAGCATAGCAGAATGAGGAACTTGCATTTTTCAATGCAATGCGTAAGTTGTAAGTCCTGTAGCAGTCGCATAGTAAAATTATTAGTACATTAAGGAGAAATTCCCTTTATAGGACATTGACTTCAGTGGACCTACACTGATGGACATCAACTGAGCATTTATCCTGGAGTGTTTATAAAATGTGAAGACAATTCCAGGATGGGTTTTAATGGCTGATAGAGGCAGAGATCAGTAAGAAATACCCAATATAGAACAAAACGTCCTCAAAGGATATTACCATTGCCAAAAGTTATTTAATATTAATGGTAATTGTAACACCAGGAGCACAACTCATACCCTGTGTTAACCTAAACATGAAAGGATAGTTTTCTCAGTGGCGGTGTAAAGAAGTTAAACCTGACACCATGCCCTTTACCTTTGGTGTTGCACATGATTTTTAGTGGGGCTTAGAAGAATGTTACGTCAGGATGCTGTGCACTCTTATCACCAGTGCTTTATGCCAAATACTTTGGTATTTGTCTGTTCCACAGAATAACTGATCTTTGAAACAAATACCAGATAGGGGTACGAAACTGCCACATTATTTTAGTTCTGAGAACATGTCAGTGTCTTAAACCTTTACTAGTTTTATAAGGAATCTCTGTTCTACTTGTCCACATTTCATGTTTTCTTCCTAGTGCTCTATTCCTTTGAAAATATTTCACAGTACAGTTGCAATGTGATCCTTGGTCACAAACAGACAAATATAAATTATAAGTGTCATATGCACAGACACTTTTTATATCCCAGTTTTGCATATGGAACCATGAATCCTCAGGGGTTCAATGTAGTCTGCCCAGCTCCCAAAGCAGGATAGTATCATAATCCTAAGAAATTGAGTCTTATAAGGGAAACTGTCTATGAAATGCTAAGGAATAAAGCTTCCTGTGCTTTTTCTTCAATATTGCTTTGCCTTTGGCAGTCATGACCTTCCCCAGTCCTTCCCTTTTCTGTCTCTCATAAGGATGCAGGTGTTGCGAATGACTAGGAGAGAACTGTTATAAATAAGCAGTTGATATCACAATCTTAGCATCACTTGAACATGATTTTTATATTCCTGTATGCCTGTATCTCCTGTTATAAACTTCTGTTTCTGTTTGCTACAGCCCTGCACCTGGTCTCTGAGAGGATTTAACCAGTTAATAGTTAGGTAGGTGTATGACTTTAAAAAAATAATTCTGACATGCTTAGTCAGAATGAATCATTTTGCATTTGATTATGCCATGTTGGGTCATCCCAGTGGTTACATCATGTCATGTTTCATTATGTCGCAACTCATGACAGATATTATATGACATAGCAGAACCACCAGCATGCAGTATAGCAAATTAAAAAAAAGGAACAGCTCCACTTTGCTTATCTATTTCCTGCTGTGGATGCAACTAGAAAAACTTTCGTTGTGAATTCTTGTTGTTAATTAGAAGGTTTGGATATCTGCAAAAAGCAGATATTTCAGAGATAGAGTTACAGAGCACATGAATGCGTTAACTCAGTTTTGAGGAATAGGACTATATTTGAAAGTAAGTTTAAATCTAGTGTTAGAATGGAAAAGCAGTATATCTCTAGATAATATTGCAATACATTCTAAATGCTGTTCTATTCATTCCAGCACTTCAATTTTGCCCTGTAAGTTAAATATAAAGTTTTTGCCTTTTAATTATTTACCTTCATGTCCATCATCTGCTCACTGATGGTGTATAGCCATTTGGGGGATTTTGCAATGTAGGACAGGACCCTGCCAGTTACGTTAGGATATAAACCTACATTGTCCAGAAACTTGTTAAAATAAAATAGAGTTGGAAAAATCCTTTGGATTCCAGTTGGCTTTTATTATCATGCAAAAGTAAATACTGTAGCACCATTTTTAAAGGCAGTTGTTCTTGCAGAATTTACACCCAAAATTGAGCATGTGTTTTCCCCAATGGGATTCACAGGAAGAGTTAATTATCAAATGGTATCCCAGAAACAGTGCTGGCACTAAGGATGCTGGAGTGAAATAACACTATGCTGGCTACATAAAGCCCTCAAGACTGTTCAAGGGGGTAGTAGGGCAAAAGGAGGAGGGCACTGGGAATTTTATGCTATGGTCAGATTGGTATGTATTGCAGCAGTTTTTGCCTTCCTCCGTAGCAAACGATCTGGGATCTCTTGAATGTATATTAACAACCTTCTAGAAAAACAGGACATTGCCTGTTGTTGTCCCCTTGCTTTACCTGCCGTGGGTTAGTGTGTTATGTCTTGTGTAGTGTCAGGGTTGATTATAGATTTGTATAGGATGGCTTGCATAGGGATGATCCTGCCTCAGGCAAAGGATTGGACTAGGTGACCTATGGAGGTCCCTTCCAGCCTGATTTCTCTATGATTTCTATCATTTTTACAGGTCTGAAAGGGAGCAGCCAACAGAATCTCTAGCAGCCAGCCATGCCCTCCCGAGGCTGCGGTACACACGCCTGCTGTGGCAAGGTCCCCTCCCCTGGGTGGGAATTCTGCCCTCTTTTGTGCTCAAGCAACATCCCTAGGGGCCAGTTAGCCCCCTGTTTGTACCTTTATCTTTCTGGGCATGTTTTGGTTCTAATTTATAGTAGGGTAACTAAGGGAGGGCGAGCAGGACAGCAGTCCCAGGAACAGCCTTTGGAGGAGGATACAAAAATAGCCACTGCCACAGTTCAACCAGGGAACGGTTGCAACGCCGCCACTGGTAGCATGGTAGCCAGTGTTGCTGCATGTGGAGCCACTGCCTGGGGTGTAGAGCTGCCCTATTAGCCGTGCCTGATCTCTGCCAAATGATACACATGCTCAGAGGAGAGAGGGACACAATAGCCCTTACTGCAGCAGTACAGGAGCCTCAGTACCAATGAGATACACTGTAACAGCTCCGGTCAATGCTCCCTATTTCTGAAGTCCTTAAATATGTATTTAGATGATAGGGAGCCGTCTGTGTGGCAGCAATCCAAGCTCTAAAAACCCCATAAATACATATTTACTTGACAGATTTACATGATTTGCTCTGGAGATCTTGCACAATTTTTATGCAACATCTCTCACAGCCTGCAATATATTGCAGCGAGGCAATATTTCCACTGCAAATGATGATTCAAGGCAACAAAGCAGCCCATGCCTATCAAAGATCAAGGCAGAACTGAGTGTGAGCTGCCTCATTTGGATTCTTGTTAATTTACTAGCAGCTGGACAGGGCACAGAAACAAAACAAACATGTCCTAGTATTTAATGTGGTTTCGATGGGCCATATTCTGCCCAGCAATACCTACAGTGTTCCCAGAAAATTTGGAATTGATTAGATGCAGGATTCAGAAGTTATCGCATTATGTCCAAATAGAGAAATGTTATTAAGTTGAGAGTAAGGGCCTCACAGATTAGCTACTGTGTCAGCAAAATAGAACCCATATAAATATATAATATTCATATACAATTTCATTTAATAGACTGTTACAATAGCACTGCAGTGTGATACCAGGCACAGTAACAAGAAGGTCTTTAGAAGTAGCTCAGTAGCAGTATCTTGCTCAATGCCAAAGCATCTGTATCTTGTGTGTCAGCATAGTGTGTCACACTACATTTAAAGCACAAGGACTGACATTGTTTTATTGGGACTACTATAGAAAGGGAATTACTTTCTTTTTGTCATAATCTTTCTGGATAACTTGTATGAAATAGCACGTTTAATTTCTTTTGATAAAATGTGAGTAGTGATTCACGGGATCCATGTAGAGTTTAGAAACTGTAAGCCAAATCTCTGATGGAAGCCAGCTGGCCAAATTCTCTTCAGCTAGCTCTACAGCAGCAGCATCACTTTTCTGGTATATTTATTCAAGTTTACTCTATTGGGAAATGGCTCCTACTATAGATGCAGCTATAGTAAAATCAACCACTATGAGCAAAGCAGGCTATAAAGTTAAACCACCATTTTGCTGGTATAACTACATCTATATTAGGGGTTTTAGTCAGCACAGCTTTGGCAGTCAGCAATCACACTTCTTCCCATCCCTGAGTGACATAACTATGCCATCAGATGTCTGTGGTATTATCATGGTTTTACTGTCTCTGGTATAACCTCACTGCAGACAACCAAGACAAATTTGTCCCAGTATAGTTTGCCCTTTTTTCCATTCAAGTACAAGCTTTGTGCCAGCTGCATTGCAGCCTGGATCACAGACTGAGCAGTTGAAGGGGAGGGCCATCAGCCTAACCCAGAAAGGTTTCCTGCCCAATGAAGTCTGCTACAAAAACAGTTTTGTATTGCAGATGTCCCTAGATGACACCCAAAGAGAGAGAGACATCAGCATGTGGTGGAGTGTCTGGACCTCTCCAAAGCCTTTGGTTCTGCCTCACCAGCACATCTTCAATACCTTCTGCAAGCCTGGGTTTCCAGATCAATTTGTCTAATTAGTCTGAATGACCACCACCATCTAGTCATTAATGGGCAAAACCCAATCCAGACTGAAGTGAATCGGGCCATGGACGCCCTCCTTAGAACAGTCATGCCGGTCCCAGGACGGTTCAGCCTCTACAGACTGATCATCTTGGCCTACCCAGACAATTAGGTCTTCCTCATCAGCCAGCCCAATGAACTCCAGAGGATGTTGAACATCAGCTCTGAGGGAGTTAGGTGGATGAGGCTGTACTTCAATGTCTCCAAATGTGCCTTCCTGCATATCAACTGCAGGAAAAGAAATGTAGTTCTGGTTGCTACCATCAAGATGTAGCATGAACCCATGAGGCACCTCTGCTGGCTCGCTGGCAGAAGATTGATGCCCTAAACATCTTCCTTAGCCCCTACATCCCAAGAGGTTCAGCAATCCCCAGGATGCCTCTGAAAGTAGACAGTGAAATCAAGTGACTCCTACAGAAGTAGAAGAACCTGCAGCTATGGGCCAGTACTGAGATCCAGCACATCTCCTACTGGTATTGCCACCAGTGCCCTAAAGGAAACTACCAAGAGGCAGATTACTAGGTCTCCATCCAGCAAGGACTTGGTCAAATTCCTGAGCAAGTCACTGGATGGGGAGTTTGAGTGACATGGAAAGGACTTTTTCTGACTGGATGCCAGACAAAGCCAGCAATGCTATGTTGTACCTTGGGAAGTGCATCAGCTGTGGCTGAACATTGTGCAAGGAATGGCAGGGACTGGGAGGTAGGGGTTTCATTACTCCCAGCCCCAACCACCAATCACATCATTATCATTCCCTGCATCAAGACCTGCCTGGAGAGGTTCCTGAATATGACCTGAAGGTGAAATCCAGTCAGGAAAGTCTTCAAGGTCACCTCAAAGTGGGTGCCAGCAAGCACTTCATGCCTCGCAGAAACTTCATGCACTTCGCAGGCTGACGATTCATCCAGCCAGCCTGTTTCAACTGCCTCCTGCTCAATGGTGCCATCCACTGCAGCCACTGAAACAAGAGGCACCAGAAGTGTGACTAGGAGAGTGAGACTCTGCTCCATGTCCTGTCCAACTGCAAGCCCCACGTCAGAGCTTGGCAACTGCATCACAGTGCTGTACCATGAGCTGCATCGTCCCAGGCTGCAATAGCCAGCTGTACCTAGGCATTATAGTGACAGATGAGAGTAAAAATCATACTGAAGATTGATATGACCATCCCCTTTGAGAACCGGTGGCAGGTCTTCATTGAAGCACAGGAATAAAAGCTGTTGAAATACAGGTGTAGTAGGGCACTTTCTCTAGGGTTAACCATAAGCCCCTAGAGGCCAAAACAAAATTTCTGTCTACCCTGGTCATTCTCTGGGGACAATCACCCCTTTGCTCTCCTGCCACACATTGATGTATTTTATGGTTATAAAAGGGAGGCTTCCCAGACCTGATCTCCTTCTAGTGACCATCAGGTGTCTGTGGTCCTTTTCTTAGGGGCTAATTGTGTGGCTCCATTCCAGCCCTATACCATGCCCCAAGCCTCACAAGTGACACCACTCTCAGATGTTTGTTCTTTACACTCATAGCCCCTTGTCTGGGCTCTCAGACCCCTTGGCCTCATTCAGCCTTTCTTTAGGCTTCTAGACCCCTCAGCCTCTCTCTAGGCCCTTGGTCCACCTTTGGTCCCTCTCTAGGCTAGGGGTAGGCAATGCTTTTGGCTGGAGTGGTAAAAAAACCATAATGTCTATCTTGTAAGGTGCTGAAGTGCCAGCATGACAGAAAAACAAACCAGGTCAGGGGACACATGACAGGATGCACTGCATATTAATATAGCTAATAATCTTAAATGTTGCTTTTCTTTTTACAGTAAATAGCAGGTTTTCTAAAAATTCTAAACCTGGTGACAATAAATAAAACTTCATATACTACCTTTTGTGTATTGTTTTCTTGTTAAGCATGTTGTGAGGAGAGCAGAGAGAGAAAAAGGAGAAAAAAAGGGAAAGAAAGAAGAAAAGAGAAAATAGGAGACAAAAAGGTGGGGAGAGAAAAAAAAGAGAAATAAGAGAAAAAGAGAAGACAGAGAAGAGAGAAAAAAATGGAAAAAGAGAAAGTGGGTGTGTCCCTCACCGCCCACGTATCCCACCACTACTGGCTGTGACTTGGGCTCACTGGTCCAGGGCAGCGTCCAGCGGAGGGAGGCAGTGACACCCAAGCAGCAGCTACCAGGGCGAGGGTGCTCAGGCCTCTCCAAGAGTCCTGGAGTGTGGGAAGCCCAGGTCCAGGGCTGGGAAGGAGGGCCAGGCTGAGATGGGGGCAGCACCTGGCTGCTGAGTGCCAGAGCTGGGCGCTCACGGCAGGGTCCAAGCGGTGCGGGGAGAAGCAGTGGCAGGAGCTGTGGGCGGACTGGGTGGGAAGTGGGGGCTGCCCCAGGGCTCAACAGACTCAGGCCACAGTGGTGGGAAGGCAGGCAGTGGCACTGGAGGGATGGCCTGGCCTGGCCTGCTCAGCTCCACAGGGATGGACTGCAGCCACCCTGCCCATGAGGGGACACCAGCTGGGGTGGGATGCTGGGCTCCCAGGGCTCTTGGCTTGGCTTCCCTGTACACCAAGTGCAGCAGTGGTCATCCAGCCCCCAAAACTAGGGCGCAGGCATGGCCACAGGAGCCTCCAGGCCCTGGAGACAGTCATTGTGGGCAGTGCTTGGGGCTGAGCCAGCCAGGAGCCTCCAGCATAGTGGCCCTCTGCAGTGCCAATGGAAGGGAGTTATGGGTGGGCGAGGTCGGGTCCCGGGTAGGAGCTGCAGAGGGCCACTATGCTGGAGGCTCCCAGTGGGCAGACAAGCTCTGGGTCCAGCCAGGGCTTGGCAGATGGATGCCCTGTCCTACCCAGCTGGGGGTGACACCAGGATGCCAACAGGCAGGGCTGGGTGCTTGGAGCAGAGTCTGGGCCGTGCAGAGGGAGGTACTGTGGGGATACTGGCCTAGCCAGGACCTTGGGAAGGTGGCAGCCAGAGGAGAGTGGGGCCTGAAGGGAAGCAGGGGCTGCCTTGGGCTCAGGCAGCAGCAGGTGGGCAGGGGCACCCAGTAGCACCCAAAGTGAAGCCTGGCTTGGCCCGTGCAGCTCCATGGGGATGGGACACAACTGCCCTGCCGGCAAGTGGACACCACCTGGCCAGAGTACGATGCCCTGTTTGGGGGGTTCCTGGCTCTGGTGTGAGCTCCCTGCATGCTGGGTACAGTGCAAGCAGGGCAGAGCTGCTTGTGGTGCAAGGGCCCAGCTGCAGGACACCCCCCGGGACCCAGGAACAGCCACTGCAGGTGGTGCTCGGGGCTGAGCTGGTTGGGTACTTCCAGCACAGTGGTCCTCCGCAGAGCCTGCCCAGGCCCCAGCCTCACACACCCATGGTTCCCCTCCAAGGGCTGGGCTGGGCTGGGCTGGAGGGTGCAGCCCAGGGACAGGAGGCAGGATCAGCAGAATGCAGATAGCTGCCTTGCCTGCATTCTCATGATTCCACCCTCAGTGCCTGCTGTGGCTCTGGGACCTGTTGTCTCTGGACCAGTAACTTTAAAAAAAAATTTTTAAACAATTTCCTTGCACACCTCTTGGTGTGCTGAGGAAAATGTCTCCATGTGCCACTAATTGGCATGCATGCCGAGGGTTGCCTATCCCTGGTCTAGGCTCTTGGACCCTTTGGTCCCATTCTTCTATGCCTTTGGGCCCTCTCTGATCCCACTGTCTCTTGGCCTTGCAGGTATCCCAGTTCACTTCACTCCCAGCCTCTCCTCTGGGACCAGGGCCCTGGTACTTGCTTCCTGCTTCTCTGGGAAGCAGGCCCCTAACCTTGTTACTCTCCAGCAGTGGTCCTCTCTTGATCTTTGGCCTCTCCTGGTCCCTGACCCCACTCCGGGCCAGTTGAGATCTTCAGGCTTTCTATACCCAGTTGCCTTTGGCAGTGGTCCTCCCTTGACCTTTGGCCATCTTGGGCTCTGGCCCCACTCCAGGTCAGTTGAGACATCCAGGCCCCTTGACCCTGCACACCCCTGGGCTACAAGTTGATGATTCTGCCTCATGCCCCTTCAGGCTACTAATCCCTGACCTCCTATGCTTTCATGATCCTTTGGCTGGGCCCTGCTCTTCAGCTGTGCCCCCTATCTTTTGGGCTTTTGCATCCGCTGGCCCCTGTCTTTGGGCCCTTGGATCCTCTGGCCCCATTCCCAGTCTCTTTCTGGACTCTAGGCTCCTGGGTCCTCTGATCCCTTTCCCTCTCTGGGACCCTCTAAGTCCTTTTCTGTCAGTGTGCTCCCCTAGCCATCCCCCTCCATGGTGTAACCTGCAAGGCAGTGGGAGCTGAGGTTTTCAGGTGCTCCACACTTGCCCTTCCCTGGGGTTTGTCTCCAGTGGCACTTTATAGGGGCTGCCCCACCACAAGTAGCCCCACCACTGTGACTGCAAACCCCAGTAGGGTATAGTTTTCTGTCTTGCCCAGGACTATCTCCTGAGTTATCCTGCCCTGGCCATCCTTACCTTTCCTGGGCTATAGATTCCTTGGCCTCATGGTGCTGTCATACATCCCTTCTGGGCTCCAAAGCCCATTGGTCTCATTCTCAGCCCCTGATTTCTCTGGGTTTAAACTCCTCCAGGCTATGGGCTTCCTGCCCTCTCTCTCTGCTGTCACTGGGCTACAGGCCTCCAGATGCCCTGGCACAATCCACAGTCACCTTTAGGTCTATCCCCTTCTGGCAGTCCTTGGCTGTGGCCCTTCCTGGACCTTAAGCACTATCTGGGCCTTTGCCTCACCTCTGGCAAGTTGAAACCTTGGGACCCCCTTGGCCTGACTTTCTCCCTTTGGGCTCTTTCTCCAGCAATGGTGCCTCATGGTCTTGCAGCCCTCTCTGGGTCTGGTCTTAAACCCACACTCACTTGCCTAAATGTACAACTCTCTCTCTACCCAGGTACTATTTCATAGTTTCATAGTTATAGTTTCATAGTTTCTAGGGTCAGAAGGGACCTGAGCAGATCATCTAGTCCGACCCCCTGCCATGGCAGGAAAGAGTACTGGGGTCAAACGACCCCAGCAAGGTGTTCATCTAACCTCCTCTTAAAAACCCCCTGGGTAGGAGCCTGCACCACTTCTCTTGGAAGTTGGTTCCAGACCCTAGCTGCCCTGGCCGTGAAGTAGCGCCTCCTGATATCTAACCTAAACCTACCCTCTGCCAGCTTATGACCATTAT
>NW_017729025.1:31957774-31966772 GCF_001723915.1 Gavialis gangeticus | reverse complement strand
GGAAGTCCAGGAAGACTATGTCCACTGCTACCCCTGCATCTAATGATCTGGTGATCTGATCGTAAAAGGCCACCAGGTTGGTCTGACAGGGCCTGCCACTGATGAACCCGTGTTGGTTGCCCCTACGCATGCAGTCCCCTGCTGGCCACTCCTGGATGTGTGCCAGAATAATTTTCTCAAACACCTTGCCTAGGATCGAGGTAAGACTAACTGGCCTATAGTTTCCCGGGTCCTCCTTCCTTCCTTTTTTGAAGATGGGAACCACGTTGGCCCTCTTCCAGTCCTCCGGCAGCACTCCAGAGCACCACGAGTGCTTGTAAAGCTGTGCCGGGGTCCTGCAATGACCTCGGCCAATTCCTTTAGAACTCTAGAGTGGAGATCATCCATTCCCCAGGCCAGTAGAGTTGCTTAGCTTTGTGTCTCAAGAGTCCAGCTGCTGCCTTGCTGTCTGGAGCACCTCCCTTTTTGACTCTCAAGGCTGGACTGCCACAAGCTACACTCTCCACACTGGCAGTCAGGAGCTGGAGCCATCTTGCTGGGGAGATGTTCCTTCAGCAGCCTTCCTTGCCTACTTATGGATAAACTCAGGGACCTGGGCTTATACTAGGGTTACCATACATCTGGGTTTTCCTAGACGTGTCCTCTTTTTTGGACCCCTGTACTGCATTCGGGTGGGTTTTTAAAATAATAGCAAATGTTTGGGTTTTCTGCTTTCCAGGGCTGGCTGCTCCAAGCTGGGTGCAGCAAGCAAGGTGATTAGCTGTCAGGGGTCACATGCTCTTAAAAAAATAGAGGACATAAAGGTGTCAGGTTTTGTATCAACAGAGGACAGAGTAGCAGAAAACTGGAATGTCCTCTATGATGGCCACCCTACTCTCAGCAGCCTCCAAGGTCTTGCATCCTGTTCCAGTCAGAGTCTGGGCTTATCTCCCAGCTAAACTCACCCCTTTGTAGCCTCCAATATCTTACTGCCTGCTCCTGTCCAGGGTTTGAGCTTATCTCCTGGTTAAGACCAGACCTCTCCCAGTCAGGTAGGGCCCCCTTTAGCCCCCTCACCAGTTGCTGGCTGCTTTTGCAGGCTGCCAGTTCCCATAAATGGGAAAGCATGCTAAGCACACTGCCACAGGATACTGACTAATACCCAGAGGTAGGAGGGATATGAAGTGATGGTGCAGTCCCTGATCATTGGGGCACCTGGAGTGGGAAACTAGAACAGTAAAAGCATCCTATGAGCCTTCAGAGTGCTGTGCTGCCATGCAAAACTGAGGCACCTCATCTTACCACCATACAAATCTGTACCAAAGCAGTTATTAAGTATGGGGGTCTTGCCTCTCTTTCTGTCATTGCATGGTATTTGAGCTTCTTAACTCATTTATCCTGAAGAAATGTTGAGTGTATGACTAACTGCACATTTTAGATTACATCAGCTCTGTACCCATGTAGCCACCATGAGCAGGGTCCTTTATTCTCTTCCAACACTACAACACTACAAAGCCATGTAAATAACCACAGTTTTTAACATTTGCTAATAAAGTTTCAGTACTGAAAGAAATCCACCATGATAGAAGGGACATCGTGAAATTAATCATTCTTTCTGGGGCTTCTGATTACAGTGTGGAGTATGCTAATTTAGGTTCAGGTAGGATTGTACTAATGAAAATGAGAGTAGAATCTGTCCCACTAAGTTAATTGAGAGTTTTGCCAAAGGGCGTTTAAGGCCATGCATGTGATTTTGATTCATGGGTACTGGGCAATACCTCTCCTCCCATAATTATAGGGACAGGCATATATAGGGTGCAAACAACCAGTCACATGACTTGGCTCAGGTTTAGGTGGCTTAAACTAAGCCACCTAAACCTGAGTTAGGATTGCTGCATGCAGATATTTGCTGTTTGCTGGGAGGAGGCATGGGCAGCAGGAGGCAAGTAAGCTGGAGGCAGACGGAAGCTGTAAAGATCTGCAGGTCTGGTGGGAGGCTGGTGGGTCTGTGTTGGGGGTGGGGAAAGTTAGTTGGGGAGTAAGAATAGCCCAGTCAGGTTTGGGGTGGTTAAAACATCACAGCCCCAGGGCTGTGGAGAGTGGATGGGCTTTCCATGTTGCTGTGAACACGTGTAAGTATTTGCTGCCTGGGTTAACTCTTACTGGGGTCAAATTAACCCTAGGACAATCTCAACTTATTTCTCATCTGACAAGAACTAACTTTAAACTGGGTGCACCCTTTTTAAGGAAACCTAAGTCTTGCAATCACTTGTACACCAGGGCATTTAGATCACCCTAACCTTGGTTAAAATCAGGCATGTTCTTTTGCCAGACTGGAGTCCACTGGGCAACCTTTACATATGTAGGCCTTTTAAAATCTATGGAGTCTTTCCATTGACATCAGTGGGCTTGGATCAGGCTTGGATCTGTCCTTTGCAAAGGAAGAGTAATGTAGCTTTTAAAGGCCTACCCCTCTCTAGGACAAATACCACAGTTCCTGTTTAGTTCTTTCTTCAGGTGGCATTGATGGAAGTTTTTCTTAAGAAATACCTGAACTTTTAATTGATAATGAATAACTTGCTTAGCTAGGTTAGCATTTTTTAATTTTCCTATTCTCTGTCTATTAGAAGACCCTGATTTATTTGTCATTCAAATTTATTATCACTTGACCAATAGTTTGCCAAGTACTTGATGAGCTCTCTTTGTGAGCTAATTGCAACAAGTTCAATGTTAGTATTCACCATTCAGTGTCCAAAAGATAAAGTGTTGTGTCTGGTCAGTGACTTTGCATCATTTCTCTTTCCTGACTGGAAGATTATAATGTTCATAGTTGGGGATAGAATTTGCAAGTCAGCCTTTGAGGGTTTTATTTTCACAAGTAGCAGAAGAACAGGGTAGAGATACTCTGCTAAATTTTAAACCTGTCCTGTTCTGGGCCCCAAAGAGGCACCATCACCTTGAAATCCAATCAGTTAAAAAAATGGATTGAAAGCAGTTTCGGGTACTACATCTGCTCAAGTCCCCTGCCAATTTTTGTGGATTTATATAATCACATTTTCCAATTAAAAATAATCTCTCCTGTGTTGCATGTTGCAAGGAATGTTATTAACTATGCCTATTTTTACATCAGTGTGGGTACAGTGGGGTCTGTTCACTTAAACATGATGGTCAAAATAGATATCTTTTAAGGCTATTTGAAAAAAGTTTGAATAAAAAATTTCCCATCTGGAATGATGTTGGCTACTAATGCAGAGATTTGGTAGGAAAAGATAGTTTTCCTTTAGGAAAACAGAAACTAAATGTTTTGTTCCTGGATGATATTTATGTCTACTTGAGCTTTCAGGCTGTCTCATGGGAATTATTGTTCAGAGTCCTTCCCAAGACTTTTATAATGCATGAATGATGCTGTTGGCTTAGGTCTAGTTAGGATGATAAGAGAGGGTTAGTTCCTGAAAGACCCCAAAGCTCATAAATAGTTGAATTGGCCATATTAGCAGTATCTGATACCACCCTACAAAGATGTGGTACAGGTTGGGGAACAGGATCTTTCTTGGCATCATTTTCTGACTCTGTAACTCACACAGCTACAGTAAGTCTTGCAAGTCTTCCTTTCATCCATAGACTCTTGCTTGGTGAGATCAGTGGGTTGGTATCAGACCCTGAAGACCAGTAACTGATAATCTCCCCCTTGGAATGTAGCAAAAAAAGCACATTGAAATCTGGGAGGGCTGGCATTAAGGGACTAGAAACTAATTAATGCACATATGCTGCATGTTTTTTTTACATACCTTAACAGAACTGATGTAATCAACAGGTTTGCAGTGTATATGTACAAGGTGTGATTTGGTCTGGGCCCCACACCCCGCTTGGGTCACCTTTGCAGGGGAGTATTCAATTCGGATTCAGATTTGGCCGATTCAGAAGACAATGATTCAATTCAGTTGTTCGAATTACTGTCCCCATTCATTTTGGCCAAGTCAAAATCAGAGATTTGGCACGGATTCAATGCTGATTCAGAGATTCAGATTGGCCAGGGAGAGGCAGGCACAGCCAGGTGACTGCAGGTTCTCCTGCAGCTGTGTCTGACTCTGCCCCAGTGGGAGAAGCTGTTGGAGAAGCCCCCATGGCTGCTTTGCCCAGGTCAGTCCCAGCCTCCTGGCACTTAAGAAAAAGAAAAAAAAAAGCCCGTACTCACCGGCTGCAGCAGTGGTGATCAGGGCCTCTGAGGGCTTGTGACAGAGCTTCCTCATGCAGCCTGGGGTATCAGGGGGAAGCAAGGATTGCTCCCTCAGCTGGTACCCTATTGCACAGGTGGAGCACAGATTGGCAGAGCACCGTGCGCTGTCTGGGAGATAGGGTGGCTCCACCTGTCAGCTGGAGCTTGGCACTGCTCAGCCCCAGCTGCTAGACAGCATGCAGTGCCCTGCCGAGCTCCACTGCACCCGTGCCATGGGGCAGCTGCCATGCGGGTGCCAGGTGGGGTGGGGGTGATCCCTGCTGCTCCCCACTGTCCCATACTGCCGGGAGGGCTCTGCCATGAGACCTCAGAGGCCCTGATCTCCACTGCTGCAACCAGTGAGTGCAGGGCTTTTTTTTTTTTAAATGCCAGGAGGCTGGGACCAGGCAGGGGATGGAGCTGGGCAGCGAAGCTGTGGGAGCTTCTCCCGCGGCTACCCCTACCCAGGGAGAGGCAGGCACAGACAGAGGAGCCATGGGAGAACCTGCAGACAACTGACTTTACATTATTCTAGCTCTTGGAAGATTGAAGATACTCTACTGTAAGTCATAAGGCTTTAGAACAATAGGTTTGATTATGTCAATCTATTGGAGACAATTAAGTTCAATTATAATTTTGGTATGTTCCCAGTTTCAAAAGAAAAAAGAGAGAGAACTTATTTTTTTCTTTGACTTTGGAGGAAGCGGTGTAAAATCTGCCATGCCTGCCCATCTGTTTCTCTATTGAATTGGTACTATGTTGAAAAAGGATTCTGAACAAGTTGCATATTTTGAATTTCATAGTATTGTAATAATAGAATCATAAAATAAGGCTGGAAGGGACCTCAAGAGGTCATCTAGTCCATTCTTCTGCCCCAAGGCAGGTTCAACTATAACTAAACCATTCTTGACACATGTTTGTCTAACTTGTTCTTAAAAACCTCCAATGATGGAAATTCCACAGCTTGCCTAGGTAATCTATTCCAGTGCTTAACTACCTTTACAGTTAGAAATTTTTTCTTAATGTTTAACCTAAATCTCTTTTGCCATAATTTAATTTTTGTCCTATTCCTAATGGACATGGAGAACAATTTATTATCTTTTCCCCGTAGAGCAACTTTTAAATACTGGAAGACTGTTATCATGTATCCCCTCAGTCTTTGTCTCTAAACTAACAAACCCAATTTTAGTCTTCCCTGGTGTTTTCTCAGCTCTGACCATTTCTATTGCTTTTCTCTAGATTCTTTCCAGTTGGTTGACATTTTTCTCAAAGCGTGGTGCCCAAAACTGGACATAGTACTCCAGATGAATCCTTATCAATGCTGAGCAGAGTAGAAGGCTTAATTTACACGTCTTACATAGAACTTTCTTATTTTTAGGCCCCAATATGGTGTTTGCTTTTTTCATGGCAATGCAAATAATGTAGGATTATGCAAAGGATAAAAATAAATGAAAGATCAAGTTAAGTCAATGGCTATGCTAAAGCACTTTTTTTTTCTTTTTAATGCATTAAAACACAGCAAACATCACTATATACTAGTGATTCTATTTTATCCACCACTTAGTGGTGCCCTTCTTGCTGATATTCCATTCATTTGAAGTGGTTCCCTTTTGTCTTTCACCTATTGGTATCCAAGCAACTGTGACAACGTCAAAGCACATGTTTGTACAGTCACTGCTACTTACTGTTCACAGAGGTTTAACAAGAAACATGATCTCACTTCAGATTAAGAGTATTCACTTCTTTTTGGAACCACAAATGTTTTTTGGGAATTTGGAAAACTGTCACATTGGGATCAAGCCCATGAAATTATGATTTAGATTCTATGCAGTTCAAAGTTGGAGTCCTGTCAGCTCTAAGGGTGGCTTAGATGGGAAGATCACTCATAGCAAGTTATCATAAGACTAGTCACCACACAATAGAATATTAAACTTTTTCCTCGTGGATCTTTCTCCTGACACATATTCCACATACCTCAAGGTGGGTCTTAAAGTATCAAAATGGTGGATGGGGATCACTGAGATGTATCTTTGCCTCAGCAACCAAATTGAAATGCTGAAAGCATAACTGGGTAGCACTGGGAGACTGTCTTTCCAGGTTGAACTCAAGGCCCTGTCTAAAGTGGAAACTGGCCATAACTGGTATGTAACTATTACACTGGTGTAACACCCAAGGTGAAGACAAGCAAAAACCATAATTAATGCTTGGTGGAGTTTTCCCCAGTAAACCAAAATAAGCACAATTGGCATATGTCATGTTTTTCCTTGTCTACAGTTGGGACTTATGTAGGCATAGCTATATCACTGTCTTGCAGCTGACTGCTGAATTTAGGGTACATTTTCAACATAGGGGTGATATCACAACTAAATGTTTAAGTTTAGAAATGTCCTATACTGCACTCAAAGGTGACAAGGGAAGCTCCTTCCTGAACAGAAATCTTACTAAGGGAGAGCTCAAGAGCACAGATCTGCTCCTTAAAACTATGTCATGTCGAGCCAGGAAATCTGAGTGGGCTGGACTTTAACTGTACAACCAAGCCTGCGTGGTTGCGTGCAGAGAAGACTGCAATGCCCTCAGGGCAGGGCAGGAACCAGAGTTTGATCCTGAAGGTCCCAGTTGTTTCACGGATGAGGCGATCAGTGCTAAATCTCTCTGTGGTGGCTTTGGCCTGTAAACTGGTATATTAAGGGGTAGAACCAGGGCTCTGACCTCTTGCTGCCTCCCCCCGCCCCCAGCGTACAGCACGTGACTGTTCATGGGGGCTGCTTTCTCTTTCACATAAACTCTGGCAGTATTGTCATCCCATAGAGGATGTAAAGGAATTCCTTTCAGCCCCTTTTTGTTGTTTGTGGACAAGCAGTAAAGCTCACAGGGGACACTAATGAAATAAAGTACTGTTTGACTTGTGTGAGTTTAAGCAATCTAATCGGCCCTAAAGTTATAGCACCACTCCACCAGCAAACAATATGGCCACATTAGGGACTATCATGCCCATGAGGGGTCGGCAGAAGGAAGAATTTGTCCTACTGTGTTACCACAGAAAGCTTCTCCTCTTAGCTAGCTTGATCATTTATAACTGGGGTTGGAAAGTGCAAACCAAAATGAAACCTGCATTAAAAGAATTTTGTGGGCTGTACAAATCATAAGGGTAACTACTTCACAAAATACTGTCAACTGAGGCATATATTTAAAAGGTTAGATAAAATATCTCCTTGCCATTTTTTCCAGTTCTTTTCTTTTTATAGTCCACTGCAAAACAACAATAGATAAAAAGGCTGTATATAATGCATGTATATTTTGTTGTTTTTTTTTTTACCTTTCCCAAAGGAGTCTCTGCGCTACCCACACTAATTGTAGGTTTTTCTGAAAATGCAGCATGAATCATTTATAAATAAAGAGACTTTAAAATCCCTAAAAGACTCCCTGAGGTATTCAGTATTTCAGCATAAAATAACTGTTAAATGGAGTTATTCTGAATTAGCTTTTACTGGAAAGTGGTGAAAATAAAGTTTTCTTTTCACTGTGAATGTGCAATAATTCTTTTACACAGCTACCCTGGGTAATTGACAAGCGATTTTCATAATTCAGGTTTTAGCAAAGAAATAATCTGAAGTGGCTAACATTAAATGAACAGAGCTGCTATTAAAACATAGCTTTCAAGAAAAACTGCATGAGATGTCAGTACCAAGGGCTCTGTGTTGAGACCTAGAAACATAATTCGGGCTCTGAAATAAAAACACAGACATTGAGGCTCAGTAACAAATTTATACACACACCCTCCTCACACACACACTTAAAAACATAAAAAAGGACTTTTTTATTTTCATCTTTCTTTTTTAAATAAAAGAGATTATTTTAATGCAGAGATAACCCCAGAAAGGCCTGGAACTCAGAAGTGGCGTTTGATTTGTGTGACTTCTTTGGACTTGGTAACCTTGACTGTCCATACCCAGTGTACAATCAGAGGTCACATTTGATCTCTGTGTGTAAAATTATGCAGAGGAGGCTTCCTCAACACTTTGTAGTTGATTGACAAATTGGTCTGTCACTCAAATGCTCCTTCAACTTATCGTGAACAGTAAAGAAAATTATCTGTTCTGTGCATATGTGAGAAAAAGCTTGTTCATTAACCTCTAGACTGCTGAAGCTGTGGAACATATCGAGCTTCAAAGAATATATACTTTATACGACAAGTATACAAAAGATACAGGTCTATAAATGTATACATGTACATATGTTTGCATGTCTGTTGGTACATACATAGAGTGCCTGCCTGATCAATTTAATAAACCAGAAGTGTATCTGTATATGTATTTGTATGTATATATAGATACAAACATGTCAACACTTAAACAGTCACTGACTCATTCTTAGTACTTCATGTTTCATATTATAAGTTACCTCTTGCTTTATTTGCAAAAATTATTTTACATGCATTGCAGCTTTCAGATGCTAGTCTATTCACAAAACTGCGTGAAAATGCAAGGGTTTAAATGCAGTAAGATATTTAACTAACAGTGAAAAGAGGGCCTAATTCACTGCAGGCATAAGCAGGTGAATTTGATTGAACTTAGGGGAGGTTTGCTATTGAGGGAGCCATGAATTCTATCCTGTTTACCCCAAAGTGGTTTGCTGGAGCTCACTTGTAACAGATTGGGAGCATTCCCACAAGCCATACATGCCTACATGCTTTCTCCCACTGCTGCAAACCTGTAGCCTATCTAGTCTAATCAAGTAGGGCATATCCGTCCATTTCAATACACGTCCTTTATGTGGAAACCTTAGCTCAACCTTAACTCGGTG
>NW_017729025.1:31916364-31952774 GCF_001723915.1 Gavialis gangeticus | reverse complement strand
TCACTTGTAACAGATTGGGAGCATTCCCACAAGCCATACATTCCTACATGCTTTCTCCCACTGCTGCAAACCTGTAGCCTATCTAGTCTAATCAAGTAGGGCATATCCGTCCATTTCAATACACGTCCTTTATGTGGAAACCTTAGCTCAACCTTAACTCGGTGTCAGCACCAAAACCCTCCTAATCTATATAATGGCAAAAGGCTCCTTCCTTTTGTTCTAGTCATTATTTCTTCCACTCTTTGGAAAGTTTTCAAAGAATCTTTTTTTCCTTCATGCCTGAGGATAGCCGACAATGAGACTCTTCCTTTGACAAATGATCGGGGGTCCACATTATTAGCAGAGATGGCTTCCTAACCAGCCCTCTTCCCTTCAAACTTTGTGAAAGTCCTGATCAAGATCCCAGCTTTGAAGCTCTGGTCCATCTCTGTCAATTAAGTAGCATACCAGATCAAACCACAATAGAATATGGTCTTTCTGCTCTCAGAAAGTATAATCAGAAGTATGGTTATTGTCTGTTTAAGGGTATTTTGCTCCAGATCTGAGTTGTTAAGGGATGACATAGGCTTAAACAATTGGTCCCAACCTCATTTTTCTTACACACAAAACTTTTTTGCTTTCTCTATTAAAAAATGTTTCTTTGCCAGTGGCTGACTGGCTTGAAGTCTTTGAAACACTGAGCTTCCTATAAAATCCAAATAATTCTCTGTAAATCAAAGTACTTGGCATGCTTGCTGCAAAGCCTGAAGCTTTTTTTTTTAAGGTAATCTCTAGAAAGTAGTTTGTACTCATGTTTTCACAGTGATTAAATATGCAAAGTAATTTTCATGATTATCACCCCGTTCTGAACCAAATCAGATGCGGCTATGCTTCTCTTTGTACAAAGCCAGTTATTGGATCAGATTCCAAAACAAATCCCCTGAATTTGGCGGATCATCATTTTAAAAGGGGGCTTGTTAAGGTAATGATTAAATTAAACCACCCCTTTAAGAATATTTAGATCTGGTCCGCCAAGCGGAACGGTCTAATGGCTTTTAAATTAGAAGCTGCAAATGCTGGTGAATTTCTTTTGTGGGTCAAGTGGGTATTAACAAATGCTAAGACTGTTCTCTCTTTTGTCATCACCTTGAAATCTGCAAAGAAAAGTGAAGAGTGGGAAAAACACAAGGAGAGAAGCAGTGTTAGTATTTAACATCCATGCTTTTAACCAAGGGCAGCCTCAGATTTACAAGGTTGGCTAGGAGAAGGTATGAGATGATGTTGCTAGTAATCTCTTTATACCTCACTCTTGAGAGAGACAGAAGCTGGAATCTTCAAGGAAGTGGAGAACCCAAGTGCATTGAATTCTGGCAGTCTTAAGCTAACCATAGGAGCATGGATAACAACTGATAACCTGTGGCTTCAGATTTTTTAACTTTGACACTGGTGAGTGAGTAGCAGCTTCACACAGAAGATGAGGCTAAATTCTTTCTAATACCAGTACATCCAGTTTGTCTTGTGCATACCCTATGCAGATTGTACGTTGCTGCTGTTTGCTACCAGCTGGTACCAAGGGCCTGCAGAGACTGCTGCTAAGTAGATATAATTCTAGTGGGACAATTTTAGAATTCAAATCACAACAAAAGTTAGTCTGGTCAGGTGAATTCAGAGCTAACAAAACAGATGCTGTTTGTCTACAGGTACCAGAATTGTCTGTTTACATCAAAGTGGAGGTGGCTGCTATAGTTAAGATTGTTTCATGGGTTCTATTCAACCTCCTCGTTTAGTCATTCATAAGTTTTTGAAAATGGCAGCCCGTGGGATGAAGTTGTTTTCTTTCTGCGAATGAAATTTTGGGCAAGTGGGTGGCTGAGAGGGAATTTTAGTTACCCTGAAAAGAGTAGGGAACATAGTTTCCCCATTATTACAAAGAAAAAAAAACTTGCATGATGCTTCTGTTTTGAAAAGACCTTACAACCAAAATGCTAGATATGGAGAAGCTGGCCTTTGGTATGGGACTAGCCTTAACTGCCAAAATGCATTCTTGCATATTCAGGTGAAATATTTAGCTTTTGGTTGACTGAATTCTGATTCTTTGAAAAGTGCATGCTCTGCACATCAAGTGCTGCACATTTTGCATGGGTTTATTTTGTTCCACTTGTAAAGTGTGCACGAGAGGAAGGCTGTGCTGCATGGGTGTATGTTTGGCTAACTGTTGTAAAGTGAGCTGTTTCCTGATTATACAGGATGGTTAGGGACTGTTTTTAAACACTGCTGCACACTCACTGGGCTCAGTTCTGTGAAACTTTAAAATTGAGGCTTCAGAGCATGGCTGCTGTCCTTTCACAAAAAGAATCACTCTCATGTCCCTCAAGAACTTTATTCAGCAGTCACAGAGGTCAAGTACCTGTGGTCTCCCAGAACCTTCCTCAGTATGTGCTAGTGAGAGGTAGACAAGCAGCATGCTGGGATACTGGGGGAGTGTGGTTTAACTTAAACCAGCAAGAGGTCTGGGACAGACATTGCATAAACTGGTTTGACCCAAATCAGTTAAGTCTGATACTACATTCAACCAGGTTTATTTCAAACTAGTTTCAGCCATTTTCAAACTGGGTTATGTGAACATGTGTTCTGTTACAGGTTTAAAGGAGTTTCTGATCACTTAAGCTGGTTTATGTGTAATGTCTGTCTGTCTGTCCCTGCTCTAGGAGAATGTTACTACTACTGCATATCTGCAGATTCAAAAATTGGGATATGTCCTAATTAAGGATGGATGTACAACCTTAACTCTTTCTGTTATCCATATGCATTATGATTTTATCCAGGAATTATTTGATTTATTTATATAGAATGCTGGTCCTAAAGACCCAGGAAAGACCTGACCTTACTATGGATAGTTCAATATCAACCTCTGTTCAGTGAGCAATAGCTATCAACAAAAAATTAGAAGATAAAACTCAGAGTATCATAATGAAATTGAAGTACACAGAGGTGGTATGGTTTCACCTGAAAAAAGTGTCCAGACACTCAGTCAAAAAACAGCAGAACTAGAACGGTTCCAGATATAAGGCAAAATAAAAGATTAGAGGCATGGCACTTAGAAAAGATAAGGGGTGTTTAGCTTAGAAAAGAGACAAATAAGAAACATCATGCTACAAATACGGCATACAAACCATAGTGGTGAGTGGGTAAATTGGGCCCCCACCTACATAGTACAGGAACAGAAAAGCAATAAAAGTGAAAAAAATATGTTTCATATTTTTATATAATATCTAATTGACTTGCAGAGCTTATTACCACAAGATATCATTGAAGTCAAGAGATGAACTGAAGCCAAAATTATTAGATTTTAGACAGCAAGAGGTCTGCTTCTCATTGGATTAAGGTCTAGGTCAGTATCAGAAGTGCCTTAAAACATACTTTAAGGCACTTTTCCATTGTCAGAGTGGTAGGAGAGGGGTCTTTAGAATCAGGCCTAGTGAAAACTCCTAGTTACATTACAAATGATGTGTTAGACTGGATATAAACCTTCGTGCTGTGAGTTTTAATTTAACAACTGTCTGACGGGTTATAAGGAAATTTCCCCTGTTGGGCAGCTTAGTGCATAATTATCTTTTTCAGACTTTCTTCTTACTTCCTTTGAAGCATGTGGTACTGGTCACCGTCAGGTCTGGCAAAGCAATTCCCATGTTCCCAAGTATATTCTCTAAAGAAAAAGAGGTTACACAAAGTAAAATGTCAAACATTTGTAAATGCTTCAGCTAAATAATCCTTGGAGGAGGGACAATATATAAAGAAAATCATCAACACAGTTAATTAGAGGGAATTTCCAATAACAAACCTCATTTCCAGATCAAAACTCTTCCCAGTCCAGGCCCATTCAGATTCCACTTTTGTTTTTTTCTCTCAGTCTATTACGGAGAAAGTGCAACAGCTAGTTCCTTAGCTCCAAACTTCAGTGGAGTTCAGTGTGATCACCTGTTGGATTTTAGTTGGAGCAGACCGTCAACAGTTACCTTATCACCAGGTCCAAATGTGTTGAAGGTAAGGGGGGCATTTAACTTGTGCCCTTTATATTGTAAGCCAGGGCTATCCAACTTCTGAGTGGCCAGGGACCTCATGCACCCTGGGCTGAATGTCATGTGGGTAACATACAGTGTTATGCTGTTGCTCCCCTCCATGTCATATAGGGGGTCCTGCTCCAGTGCATGGCAGGCATCCCAACAGTACACAGCTCCATGTTGCATGTGTCCTTCTTCCCACTGCATTGCACCCTGTCCCATGCAGGATCCACAAGTCCTCCAAACACCTGGCCAGAGAAACTGAGTATGTGGGGGTCCAAGGGCCTTGCCCCCCTTGGGAACAGGGCTGTAACCTGAAATGTGGAAAACTTTCCACATATCCATCATCTTAGGGTCCCCCTGGCAAAAATAAACATCAGTGCCTATGCACCTGGCCATGGGTTGTCTCCACCCTGCCAGCTGTGACACCCTGACTTGCCTTGCCCCTAGGAGAGCAGTAGGAAATGGAAGCTGGAGAAAGTAGGGGCCTAGAGACCCCAGTGGCAGCACTAGCTAGAGCAGAGTGGTGCCTGGACCAAGAGCATGGGGATCTTCAATTAACCCCTCAGAAGCCACATGTGGCCCATGGGCTGCCAGTTGGACAGCCCTGCTGTAAGGAATGTGGGACTGGGTCTCTTTTCCCATGTGAGAAGTGGTAGAGCATATCACCCAGTGTGGCTACAAATATACATAATTGTCATCAGGATTTATAGATTCCTTTTGGTAAATATGACTATAAATGTGGCACCATTGGATTAAAAACCTGTTCTCTTTCTTGATAAGTAAGCTGCCTTAAAATGGAGGCTGTATGTTGAGACAGCACATGGAAGCCCATTCTCCTCTTCTGAAGCTGCAGTTTGCACATGCAGATTTTTATATGTGGAAATCAGGGGCATAGGCACCCACAAATACTGCTGGTATGAAACTGGCATTTACAGTTATCTGTAGACCAAGCATTTTTGGCACACAAGTGGAAACCAGGTTGAGATCTTATTTAAATTTAGCTTCACATTATGTCTTCAACAGGTTTTCAAAACAGTCTTTTTTTACTTTATTTTTTATAATCTCACAAGAAAGCTTGAAACAGAACTGGTATAAAACCAGGATAAGAATTCTGGTGATTTTGTGTTTTGAACATTGCCTTAGGTTTTTAAGGTGAACATTATTAGTTACTGCTCTCTTATTTGGTGTCTAGCTTTCTTTGCTGAGTCATAAGGTCAACCCTCTGCTTTCAGGTTATCTGCAGAGGGGTTCTTGACTGCATATTCTGCTCTTGATCCCAGCACAAGACAGTCATTGGCGTCAGCATGAGTTTCACGTGTGGATTAGAGTGGTGTGTGAGCATTTCACAGCAAAGGCTGAAGTTATGTGAGCCTCTGGTAAGTTTGGTTTTGAACACAAAGCCAAACCCAACAGTGTTTTATGTAGACTGCACAAATAGTTACCTTTTTTTTCTAGGTAGGCATGGTTTTACCTCCTGGTTTAGCTGGTCTAATAGATGATCATCTAGGTGGATAAACTGTTGCTTGTTAAGCCAGATGCAGTGCATATAGTTTTGTGTTTTTCCTTTATTACAGTTGATTTGAACAAAGTTTAAGATTAGAGATGAGTCAAGATTCAGAATTTTGATCCAGATTTTCAACCCCATTACACTTGGAGGGGTCCAGGCCTTTTTGAGCAGAGAAGGTAGGCAAAGGGGTATTGTCCATTTTAAGACTGGCGTAACAAGAAATGTGGTTCCAATTATGGGTCTGGATTTCAGGTTCCTAACCCATCCACCAAAACTGTCTGGATCTAGATTGTTTTTATTTAGATTAACATCTGTTTAAAGGAATGCAAAACCACATGAACAAAAATAACAACAGAATTTAAATGTTTTTTAACTGAAGATAGAACTCAGCAAAAGGGAGTGGAGATGTATTATGAGGTTTGAGAAAAGGAGCTTTTTTGTTCAGTCTCTAAAGATCAGTAGCCCTCCATGGACAATATCTTGTTTTACGACTTTTGTGAGGTTTAATTTGCCCATTGAAATAGTGAAACTGAATAAGTAGAGTCCAATCTTGGAGATATGTCTGAGTAACGAAGGCATATACCCATTCTGTGGACTCACAGCAGACCTGTGGACTCACAACAGATAAATGTTGTACATTTTAAAAAGCTTTATAAATATGTATTTAACCAAAGGATTCACTCTGGTCTCTTAGATAATTAATATGCATTGTAGAACTTTTCATTAAAGATTTTTCCCTCTCTTCTTTTACCTTTAAAAAGCGAAGAAATTAAATACAAAAAACAAAACAAAACCCCATACTGTTTGAATAATGATATAGTTGGGACATGAACCACAAAAAACAGGACATTGAAACTTTAAGGCTGTTGCAACTTGTACAGTGAAACTGCTTTTTCTTTTATTTTCTTTTCCATGACAGCTGGAACTAATGGACAAAGTATCAGCTTCATTTTAAACTTCCTGGCTTTTGTCCCATCATGGCAGTCTTCATCGTAAGAAAATTGTTGCTTCTCCAACATTAAGTTTAGAATGTTTCTGGTCCATGAGTGGGTGCTCAAAGTTAATGAAAAGGCACAATACTATGTGCAAGCCCTGCTGCCAGATGTAGGGATAGTCTTCAGTCATGGGTATGCTCTCATAGGTTGTGTCCAGATGAGCATGCGTGTGTCTCTTGCAGCAGGTCAAAGCCCTTTGAGATGCTGGAAGAGGCACATGTGGGAACAAAAAAATGTTCCCTGTGCTGCAAATTTGCAGTGCAGGGGCAAAATTAGACCCCTGGATATCCAGGGGTCAAAAAATGCCCCAGGCAAAAAAAGCAGGGACCATGCCCTGAGGCAACAGAGGCTCAGGTCCTCCACAGAGCTGCTGTGATAGCCAGCAAGAGCATCTCTATGGCTGGCTCTCACCCCGGTGCTGAAGCAGCTGCAGGGAGCTAGACCCAGGCTCTGTTTCAGTAAGTAGGAGGTGGGGGGAGGGGGAAGGGGACCATGGGGAGACCCCTGTTGGCCCCATCTCCCGCCCACTCCCCGAGCCCCTCAGATCACTACCCCACCAGGCCCCATCCCCTGCCGGCTCCTGTGGCCCCCTGATGGTTGCCCTGCCCAGCCCCAACCCCACTTGCACCCCCAGACCCCCAATTGCTGCCTCACCCAGCCCCATCCCCCACACGCTCCCGCAGACCCCTGATGGATGCTCCACCCGGCCCCAGCCTCCCAGCACTTAAAACAAACAAAAAAAGCCCCGCACTCACTGGCTGTAGCAGCGGCCATCAGGGGGTGGTGCTCGTCCTAGGCTCTAGCTCCCCCTGGCTGCAGATCCGGGAGGAGCAAGGCAGGGTTATTTTGCCCCAAGTGGCACAACTTGCACCACACCAAAGTGCATGTCTGGGCACATGCACTGAGGCAAAAAGCTCTGGCTGAAATTTGCACCACTTCTATTTGAGCTGCTGCAAGCACATGTGCCTGCATGTGTGGATGTGCCCATAAAGTGTGATTTAATAGCCTATAGATATACTGTCTCTCAGGGCTCCCCCAAGACCATTGCAGTTGCTCCCTATTTTGTGGGTCTGTGTCTCAGAGGAACAACCTAGCTTTCAATTTATAACTAGCTTTCCATTACAACCCTGATTGCGAGCCCTCCAACTATATTGTTCCAAGTGAGAGTTCCCAGGCATGGTTTGAGAAGGTTTAAGACCCTAAACTTCTTGAGGCAGAATTGGTAAGATGATGGAATTCTCTGCACTTCCTGTCCTTTGCCAAAGGAATTTTTTAAAACTTGTGTGGTAATTGGCCAAGACATGTGTCAAACACCTTGGTTTGATATATCAGTGTTTTTATGGTTTATAAACATTTCTGATTTGGTTTCTTTGTCTCATCATACTTAAAAAAAATGCTTTGTTATCAGTTGTCAAAAAGAGTTTGGACCTTTTTTCCTTAGGTAGTCCCCTGTGAGAAATGGTAGCCTTCAATGGATTAGCAGACTTTCCTGAGTTAGTTTTGGAAGTTGTTGGCATATTTTAAGCCTATCACAACCGTGTAGAGCTTTTAGGGTGTTGACAATTGTGCAGCTTTTTGCTTTAACTCATGGTACTTCACAGAAAGTGCCATGAGTTAGAGAGAGCCCCATCAACCCAACAGGCATTCACTGTGTGGCCAAAAAAGGAGGAGAGGATTGAGCTCTACTTTGAAGCTGATCCAGCCAAGGAGCTGCCTGCCTGCAGCCTCTCTCCCCTAGCCCTGGCCCTCCTGCTCCCAGCTCCACTGCTGTCTGCAGGAAGGGAAGGGGGATGAGGGAGGGGGAGTGTACTTTGGGCCCATTCTGAGTTGGAGGGGGAGAGGGATGGGAGGGGTCACAAGGCAGGGGGCCTGCAATCCATTTGCCTTCCCTCCTGCTCAGCCTGGGTAAACCACCGCCCACATTTTTCTCCCCTTCCCTTCCTGCAGACAGCACCGGGGGTAGGACTGCAGCAGCTCAGCCCTAATCATGTATAGGGACTGACAGAAGTTCTTCTAAGGCACTCTGCTTTGGAGCACCTTCATCTGGTCCCTCAGTACATGAAGGTTCATTTGTTGCATGACCATCCTCTTTAAGGGAGCTGGTCATGTGACAAATGTCACTTCTATCAGTGCCCATAATGTCTGTTGGTCCCCAGGGAGACAGAAAACCATCAGTACTACAAAGCTCCTGGCTGGGACTTGTTGAATAAGCTGTAAAGGAGCATAAAATCTCACTTGGGTGGCATAGGGCACAGAGCTTGTAGGTTACTCCAGGCTGAGGATGTTGAGGCAAGACCCAGTGGCTTCCTCTTGGCTTGTGGAGTTTACAAATGCTGTAGTACAAAAGAGCGGCCAGAGGACAAAAAAACACTATAGTGGTGCTGGACAAAAATGTTTGTTTAAACTTTATTTTAAAAGGACATTAGTTTGGCCTTGTTTTCTTTCTTTTTCTTATATTTTTATCAAAACAGAAATTTAGATATTTTAACATGTCCTACCTTTCAACTTCCAAATAAATCCTGGTTCCCCACCTTTCATGCTTTTAAAAATAATTATGCTTGAAAGCTGAATTTAATTAATAGTTGGCTGTTATTTCTACCATACTCCTATCTTTCAGCATGATCCAGATCCTATTGAAATCAATGGAAAACCTTCCTTTGATTTCAAAATACTTTGCATCAGAACCTTTATAAATATTTTTCACTTATTTAGAGCACCTTATTTATGGTAAAGCGGTACCCTTTTCATTTCCCTAGCTACAGATAAATGACACAAGTTAACTGCTGTTATGCTAACAAAAGACTCATGCTCATTGAAATAAAAATTTTGCTGTTTAACCAGACATATTAAACCATGGTGTACAATTTCAGATTTATGTATGAGCTTCATATGAAAATGTTCTGTGGTGGCACTGAAATTTAGAGTGAATGAATTTCCTGCTGTACCTGGTCCATTCTGAAAACAAGACAGTTTATCTCATGAGGCTATCCTGGCAAACCGAGGTTTGAACACACAGAATGAAAGCTCTTTGCTCTTACAAGAGCAGCATGCCTCAGTGCCAAACATTTTAAATGCTATATACAGAGTAAAAAACATGATGGGTATAAGCAGACCTAGCAATGGGGAGGTAAGGCTCTGCAGCATTGTATCAGAGAGCAACTGCACAAAGCTCTTTAATAAAGGGCATGGATGCTATGTTGACTTTTTCGTTTGTTTTATTGTAGGGATGCCATTCATGCTGCTATAATTAAACTTGTTTCAGCGCCTCCATTATAAACTCTTTTTTCCCCCTGAAGCAAATGTTGGCATACTCCATCTATTTTAGTACCCTAGAGTGCCCTGTTTTGGGGGGTGTTTTTTGGTTTAAGTTTTAAAACCCATATTGGATAAATTGTAACCCCTACAATCCTGACCCATCCTGAAGCATTATGGAATGCTTAGCTGTATCTTTCATACACTGCAAGACACTAGACCCTTATCTATTAGTAATAATAATAATAATGAAAACAGTGGAGGTCTTGAGTTAAGTCATTGGACTGAAATGACTTATGAAATGAAACCTGGAATGAAACCTCTTATGTTTTAAGTTTTCCCACAGACCATTCATGATCTTGGGCAAGCCATTAAAGCTTGATCACTGAAGTCAAGGTGTCGGGGGGGTTTCAATAATGTCATCTCTTTGGCTAGGTCTGTTCCATGCCCCAGGTTTTCTTGGGGAGGGTTGTTTGCGAGTACACCTTGTTCACCCACTCCAGCCTGCACATGCTAAGCCCAGAAATGCAGTGAGGAAGCTGCTCTGAGGGGTGCCCACCATGGTCTGGTCCCCTCAAAGCATGTCCAGGGCAGAGGTCTCAAAAGTAACCATAGCTGGCACTCTCAGAGCAGCTTCACTGACACATTTCTAGGTCTGGCCCCTCTAAGCAAAAGAGGGTGGCCAGGACATGGTAGATACACCCTTTATGCCTCAGTTCCCTGTCTATAAAATGGGATGGTAATACACATCTTTTATACACTTTGTCTTCCTGATATACTTAAGTTTTAAGCATTTTGGGGCAAGGACTGCCTGTTACCATATTTATAGACAGTGCCCAGTCCTTACCTCAGTAGGGGCCTGTCTTCAGAAAGCCATCTGTTTCTTACCTAGCTAAAAACAAGGTTTGGCAGCTATTGGCGAAAATATATTGCTCACATTCTATTTTTAGCAATTCAAATGTACTGAAAATATTCAGGTTGTAATCCTGGGCCCAGGGAAATCAACAGCCAAACTCCTGTTGACTTTAGTAGGGCCAGGATTTCACCCTGAATGATAAGGTAAACAGGCAAGCCCATTCATCGCTGCTAATAACCCTTTGACTTCAGTGGCTTATAGTAGGCTTCAATTTAGCCCAAGGCACTGACCATATTAAATAGCTCCTTTGTGTCTCTACCCTGAGTCTCCAAGATATGAATGCTGGGTGTACAAACACAGGCAGGCACTCCATGTGCATTGGAAAGGATCAATACACAGACAGTGCCCACTCATGCATGTACACCCACCTGAGGTCCATGTCCAGGAGTCACATCATGTTGCTACATTAGTGTGTTCAATGGTTTGTGTTTAATATTTTTAAAAAGAGAGGAGGACAAGGAATGAGAGTTGTATATTACTGCTGCAATCTTATAGCTCCCAGAATGTTTATTTATTCGAATATTTTTTTTATAAAATATATAACATACCTACCTTCTCTGCTTCAGGGTAATTTAATGTGCTATTTGTGTCACAGACCCATAATATCCTGGAGATACTTTTCTGTATTTGATGTTTTAGAGTACTGATAAACTACAATATTACTGTACAGATAATTCATAGTGGCTAACTATAGTAGATATATTAACCACAAAACTGATTATAGCCTCCCTTAAGGAGATGAACTAAAATGTACCACACCATCCTTTAATACCAAGGTTTCATGGTTATCACATTTTCAATAGGATTAAGATCATAGATTATTTTAGTAGGAATGAGTAAGCACTCTGCTCACTATCAGACTGGTGTAATTTTTTCTCTTGTCTGTTTTTCACCATTTTGTTAGATGCTATTTTTATAGCTTTCCCCTCCCCCCCATAAAAGTCCTTGCTTTCAATAATATAACATTAATTTGTGATTGATCTTTTTTGGGGTGGAGAAATAGGGTCGAAGTATATATTGGCATCCTGATGGCTTACTCTGGTCACTGCCAGCTCTTGATCAGCAGCCAACTTTTCAATTAGGAGGTGAGAGCGAGTGATCTGGGCTGTTTTTGCCATTTATCTCGTCTCCAAGGAGAGACACTTTTTGCCTTTCTGAAAATGGCTCCGTAGACTTTATCACAGCAGTTCTCTCAAGTCCAAATGCACTTTGATCAGTGGCAGATCTCCGCCTCCTATCTGAAAAGTTCACTGGGGTTCTCAGCATCATTCAAAACGCTTGGAGGTGAAGCTATGAAACATGGAAAATGATCAGAGGAGTAATGATGATAATACCAGAAAAGGGATAGACTGTTGGAGCAGCTAAAATATTATAATCCAAAAAATGTTATGGGTAATTTTCCCCTCATAATCTGAGGACAAAAAACTTTACTACTCTTTAAACTTCAATATTGCACCAATTAAATTCCAGCTTCAGAACCAAGGTTTCCTGTCCACATTTAATTTGAAACCATGTTTCTTATCCTTGTTCCCATATGTCCTGTAAGACCAAGTTCTTTTTTGTTCTACTTTTTCCCCCTTTCCTACTTCCAGTAAGAAAAAAAGCATGACAGTGGTTACAAATGGTCCTTCAATTTTGCAAAGCAGAGCCTTAAAATATTGCTATTTTCTCCAAAAAGAAATGTGTGTGTGTGTATGCACGCATATGAGAAGCAAACTTCAGGCCCTTTCTTTTCCTGCTGCATTTAACTTTTCTACCTCACAGCTCATACTTCTTTTTGTAATCAAAGCAGTAATGGAAGAACAGTCCTTACACTCAAATGCAATCACATTTAATCATATTTAATATCCTTATTTCTCAGCTGATCAGACTTTAAAAATTTGATTGCTTTAGTTTGATATAAAATTTAAGGTAAGTCAAACCCAATAAAAGAAGTGTATTTTTGTTGTTACTCTACTCAAATTGCATGGCTTCTCAGCTTGCTTCCATTATGGCTATTTTATGTTTTGTGGGAGGTTTCTGTAGAATGCTGTACAGAGAGCACCCAGTAAATGTAAATGTACCTATACCAAATGGCTAAAATTTAGCTGACCACATATTTTTTCTGAGTGAGAAGAGAATCTAGGGTTTGATTCAGTTATATACCATATTTTCTTGCATACAGTATGCCCCAGAATAGAAAAAACACCTTGTTCTTGAAAGGCAGAATGAAGATTTTTTTCCAGACTTCTAGCTGCATAGAGCAGGGACAGTATCAAATCTTCATCTGCATCATGTTCCTTTTCCTACTTAGGTTGAAATAGCCGAAGAAAGATCAGGAGGAGCCAGCAACCAGCAAAATAGCCCTAAGAAAGGTTAGCTTGGGTAGTGGAACATCAAGACTATAAAAAAAGAGAGATGATTGTTAACACCTGAGGAGTAGAGAACAATAAGCCAGTAAGTAAACTGGGTCCCTCAGCTTCCTGAGCAGTAATATTACAGATGCTGCACTGTGAAGTGGAAATCAAAGCAGGGTGCATCTGTTCAGTGCAGAAAATCAGTTTCCCCACTTCAAGCATGAGCCACAGATTTAGGGGGCTGATTAAGGGGAAAAACATGTGCAACGAATGTGAGAAAATACAGTATTATTTTTTCCCCTCAAGATATAGTCTAGGACCCAGTCTCTAATTCCATATGCACATGTTGTGCTATTGCATGGGTTGGCAACTGATGGTCTGCAGGCTAGATCTAGATCACAAAGAGGTCTGATTTGGTCCTCCAAGGTCTGATCTGGCAGGAGGGATCAGTGGCAAGGAACCACACTATGCCACCCATCCCCTTTGCAGCACTCCCTTCTGCTGAGGAGCCCGCTGCTTCACCATGTCTGAGCTTACATTCACTGCAGAAAGAGCTGGTATCTGCCATAAGAGAGAGTGCAGGCAGCTGGCTGCTGGGGGTGGGGGGACTACTAGTTTGCAGCCATGACTAGGTTGCAAGCTCTGGCCCACGCTAGTAGAAGGCTGACAACCCCTGCACTATTGCATGGTCCAGCTTGTATTTCTCAAACACCTCAAACTTGTTTCGTAACAGCATACAGTGGGAGCAGATTCTGATCTCCTTTACTCTGAAGCAAAGCAGGAGTCACTCTTGTCAACAACATTATTTTCAGTCTGTATTTGTAACCTTCACTTCCAAATTATAAGGGAAGGTCTGAAGCTGAAGTGACTCTCATCAGGCCTTTCGACTGCATTAAAGTCCATTATAATTACTGTAATTACCCTCTAACTTCTACATCATAATCTCTTTATAATATGCAAAATGATTGCTTCTTACTTATTATTGTAAGGGTAAAGCGTGTGTTCAAAGTGTCAGGCCTTTTTTTAATGTACACTTTGTGGGTTCCTTTATTCACAAAGCAGATTATGGATGTCACATGAGAGCACAACAGTTCAGCTTACCAAGAACATTGGAAGCAGTGATCATGGTAACACATATACAGAAATTGTGTAGCAGAACTTTGGCAGGCCATTTACCATGCCAGGGAGTGAGCTATAGGGAAATGCTGCCTTCCAATCTCCTAAGTACTGATACTCCCTTGGAGTTTTACTTAAAGGAGAATGAAAGGAACTACTATTCTTTCCATAAAGACTGACCCTGAAGAAAATACTAAAACTTGATCTTCCCAGCCTATAAAATGTCCAAAGCCATGGAATTAAACAGAGTTAATGAAATATTTTGTTTCTTGCTAATGTGATGCATGTGTTCTAGGTGAGGTTTCTTGTGCCAAAATTCAGAGTGGAGATATTGCATACAGTCAACATGATCATGCCAATTTGTCATCTTTGATTTTAGGGCTTTTTCCTGGGCAACTTGACCTTATGAAAGCATAGCTAAATCATAAGAAAACTATTCTTGATATAAGAACTAACACCATATGTTGTTGATACTTCAAGCACAGAGCTAATCAAAAAGTATAGGCGGATTAATGAATGGGCCAGCTGGGCATGGGACCAGGGGACCCTGCCAAATGGTAGCCCCCAGATGCCTGGAGGGTGACATGGTGGGGATGGGGTGCAGCTCAGCACGGACAAAACCAGTGGCTGGACCAGGCTGGGCATGCACAATGCGGCGGTCCATGGCTTCTGGGTATTGGGTGGGGTACAGGGCACAACTGTGCCAGAGCCCTGGGAGTGGCCAAAGCCCCTGGCAGCAGGGAGTGGAGCTGGGTACAGTGTGTGGCTGGGACCTGCTGGAGACAGTGCAGTCTTAGCACAGCCAGGTCCTGGTCCGGCCAGCCACAATCCTGCACATTTGCTGGGAGCTGCTGCAGTGGGACAAGGGGCCACTCCGAGAGCTTGGTATGTATTACCTGTGCCCAGTGGACAGTGACTCCACACCCCTCGTGCTGCCTGGCCATGGGAAGATCTTGTGCAGGGCCCAGCCCTGGGGTCTAGTTCTAGTATAGACCTGCAGGGAGCTGCAGCTCCTGCCCCGGGCCTGGGGGGCAGCATGTCCCGCTCCAGCCCCTGCTCCCACTGCGTTGGCTGGGAATGGAGTTTGCAGCTGCCGAAACAGGTGTAGGTTGGGGGGAGGCTGGGCCATGGGGGCTGGCCCAGATCCAGGGCCCCAATGAATCTTAATGTGCCTCTGTCAAAAAGTCTAACTTCTGCCTCTGTTGTGAGTGTTTTGGTGAATCTGTAGAGTATTTTTTCATTGAAACCAGCATTAGAATGAGTTTATCAAAATATGGCCACTGTCTTTTGAATCCGGAAGTGTTGGTACATTCTTGACCACCATTATTTTGAAATATGTTTCCAAGCTTACAGTTATAGGTACAAACCTGTTAGCTGTATAGCAAACTGACTTCAGAGTGAATGGTCATGAATTCAAGTACTTGCAGCATCGATAACTTAGGTAGATCGACTCAGTGCATGACTCTAGGTTTCAGAGGAAGATTCCAGTCTAAGTCTAATTTTACCCCTGAAAATTCATCCACATAAGGCATGCAGTGTCTGAATTTTTGGTAGCTATATCACGGCCCCATGTCTAAACATTTCATGGCACCTGCCATGGAGGAAGCTGTGAAAGACAACAGAGAGCAGGAGACTGTTAAGAGCTTATATTTAAGAGCCTTTGTCATCTCTCTCTTGGGTTTTGTGAAGCCTTCTAAATTTTAATCCTGACCACTTCTGGTCATCATGATCTAGGGGACCAACTCTTCAGGAGGGAACCTTAAGGGAGGATGAGGACCAATAGGCACAAGCTAATAGAGGGAAAATTGGGGATGGACATAAGCATTTTTTTTCCATAAGGGTTACCAGAATCTGGAACATACTCTCAGCAGAGGTGGTACATTCACCATCCATGGAGATGTTCAAGATGAGGCTGGATAAGCACCTTGTTGAGCTTATTTGAGCCCACTAACTTCTTGCTCATGGCACGGTACCAGACTTGATGATTGTGCAGGTCCCTTCCAGTCCTTTGATTCTATGATTCTATGATTAGAAGACAACCTACCTTTTTGCTTTTTAAAAATAAATAGCTGTATTAATCCTAGTGTGTCAGGTACAGTTTAGCTTGAGAAGGATATTCTGCCTCCAAATATTCTCTTTATAGTTGTTCACTTTAATACAGTAGTATCATCTAGTTATTCACTTTGCAAACTAAACTGTTGTACATGGTTGCAGTGTGCTGCTAAATTGCTCCTCCTAGAAGGGGGTGGATCTTGATAATGTGTGAAGCAATTACCTTGTAAAATACTCGGTGAGAGAAGGTACTGCATGGATATAAAGTGATATTTTAGAGTTTGGCAGGCTTGGAGGAGAATTGCCATGCAAATTTTCTCCGAATTCTCCTAATTCTACTTAATAGTCAAGTCATGTTTTTCCTCTGGTATTCTGAGCATCCCCCCATTAACCTGCAGCCTTTGATAAATATGCATTGCTTTATAATGTTGCATAAACATTTTTTAGATGGCAAATGGAGAGTAAACAAAACTGAAGTTAAAATGATATTAAAGCCTTTGATGGCTTATTAATCATTTATACAGAGCTTATTAATCACATGGATACTTTAAAACAGAACCCTTTCTTCCAAAATCTCAGGGCTGAGCCAATATTGGCCTTGCTGTCTGTCTAAGAAAGTGAAGGTCAATGGGAGCTGATTCTCCATCAGCTCTATTCAAATCATAGGGACAGTATAAAAGAAGTGATCCTCCCCAGTCATCACAGAGACAGTGCTACAGCATTTCAAGTACTTCTAAAGAGTTTGAGGGCAGTGTTTTGATTCCAGGAACCTGGGTGCAATGCAGTAGTGACAAGGGAAGTGGTTCATGTGACTTGGGTATAGGGATGGGTATAAACTGTTCAGGAAGGACAGGCAGGGGAGAAGAGGAGGAGGAGTTGTGCTTCATGTAAAAGAGCTGTATGATTGCTCAGAGCTCCAGTATGAAACTGGACACAGGCCTGTTGAAAGTCTCTGGGTTATAGTCAGAGGGGAGAGCAACAAGGGTGATGCCATGGTTGGTGTCTGCAGTTGTAGCTAGCAAGGGACATGAAGAGGGAGAAGAAGGCTTTCTACAAGTATATCAGCAACAGGAGGAAGATCAGGGTAAATGTGGGTCTTAAAGGGGGGGGGGGGGGTAGTCTTGTGACAATAATACATAGTGACCTACCAAAATTGCAATTCCATGGATATTGCAGAAATTGCACTGAGAGCAGGGCTATAAATTGGGCAGCTCCAGGCCCTGAACAAGTCATGCATGGGTCAGCACCAGCTACCATGCTGCCAGTGGCAGTGGCATGGCCAGCTCACCCTTGCCCCTCTGCCTCCCTCCCCACATAAGGCAGTGCCTGGCGCTGGTGCCCCAGTCTCCCCTCCCTCAGTTACACTACTTGGGCAGCGCATCCTTTGGCACATACCAAGCCTGTTATATGGAAGCGGAGTCTCCTGCTTAGCCTTTCCTTTGCTCATTTTAGCTTTGTCAAAGGATATATTGCCTTGATCACTTAAGCTTGAGAATTTGGTAGCTGGAATATGTTCCAGTTTACCCCTAAATCCCAGTCTAGACATAGCCACACAGTCCCAAGTTAAAGAAGATACCTGCATCAGGTTGATTAAAGGGCTAATGCAGATGTGAGATTGAAAAGTGGCTTTAAGTCTTTTCTGCTACATGGAGGTAAGGTTTGGCTCTCACAGCAACAGAAAAAGATGCATTTCAAAGGAGGCTGATATTGCAGCCAAAATGCATTAAATGATTATACAGCCAGGACTCACTTTGATCACACCTCAAAAGTAAAACAAACACAAACACACCAAAGAAATTTTCTTTTCCTCCCCAAAATAGTGCAAGATGATGAATTCATTAAAGAAACATATGCTTACTGGGATAATGATACCCACCAGCAGTACATGGTGTTTGAACTCCCTTAAGGGAGATTAGCCTCCTTAGGGGTCACTTGTGTAAATCTGTTTGCTCTGCCTTGTTGGCACTGGTTTATGACCTTGTTTTGGGTGGACCCAAACCCTCAGACTGACCACAACTTCTTCAATTTGATAATAGGCAAATTTTATTGATATACAGTGATGGCAGATGAGAGTAATACAGGCAAGCAAACAACATAACACCTCCCCACCCAATTCTATATGTACCAGTCCTAGGGTTGTTACAGAGGGAAGGTGTATCCGGCCAGTATCCAAGCTTCACCATGTGGTTCTTTCTTGAATGTCAGATGTCAGCATTCTGGAGGTTGAGGGCCAAAGCCCACTATCCCCCAATGGGGTGGGTCAGAAGGTATGGTGATATCCATAGTGGCCTCAGGCTCCCCTCTCAGGGACCCTTTGCTGCTCTGAAATCTCTCCTTTTGTATCCTTTTTCTCCTTTGATGACTGTTTATCTCTGAGTACCGTTGATTGGTTTCCCTGTGGTCATCATATGTCCATGTTCTGTCCTGTCAGCATATTCCTGTGTTCCAATAAACCCGTCACAAGCATACATTTTAATTTGGTCATTGTTAGGTGCCTTAATTTGGGCATGCCTCTTAATTTGGTCCATCCACCAAAACCAGAAAACCCAAGGGCTCTGCAGCTGGGCACTGTGACCTGGCACAATGCAGCAAGCCTATCTCATTATAGAATACTGTTTGGATGTGTATGCCTGCTTGATTGAGACACAGTGGGCCTTTAAGGACACTTTGTCACAAGCAGGTTTTTAGAAACCAATTAAACCTTGCTATTCCCTTTGACCATTTTAAAAATAGAATCTACTTTACCTACAAGCTAATTCCTAGAAGCAAATCTATAAATATTATTTTCTAGCCATCATGCCTGACCCATAGGAAAGGTTGGGGTTCTCTAACCCTCACTGGGTGTGTCTACATGTGAATTTAAGTGGTCTTATATTTAATGCACATTAAGATAATGTGCATTAAGCATTTTTTGACAGGTGTCAACCAGGGGCTAACTTTAGCCCCTGGTCAGTGCATCCCTGCCAGGTACCTCTGTGGCCACCGAGGGGAACTCCAGCCTCCGGACATGTGTCCAGCATGTGGCTGCCAGCACTTGGCAGCCATGTTAAAGCCAAAGCCAGTTGTTAGCAGTTGGCAGCCATCTTGAAAGCACACCCTCTGCACTATGACCTCTGGGCCAATGCTTCCTGTGTCAGAGCAGCAATGTGGCAGAGAGACAGGCAGCATGTGCCTGTTCTGCTCATGCTGCAGCTGCACTTCCCAGCCCTGGCTACCCTAGCTCCTGGCCCTGGCACCCAGGGACAGGGTCCCTCACTCCTCAGGGCTGCCACAGTTGTCTTGCTTACCCACCACTGTACCATGTGCCTGGCACTCAGCCACCTAGTACTGCCTGACTCTCCTACCTACTCTGGCTGCCTGCTGGATGACTGGTACATGGCCTATCAGGGCCCCTACTGCAGTGCAGCTGCTCCCACCAGCTCTGGTGACCACAGGCTCCAGGACAACACTGCTGGGACTGCTGTCGCTCTCCTATCTCACCAGCCCTGCCACCTCTTGGCCACTGCACCAGTCAGCACTGGTGCCAGTACATTGTGCTGCAGGAATGGGACAAAAACCAGTGGGTTGAAACATTCCAGATGACCCGGGCCACTTTTGAAGACCTGCTGTGCCAGCTCCAGCCCCACCTGGAGTGCCAGGACATAGAGAAGTGCTCAGCCATTGCCGCCAATACCTGCTTGCCCTGCCACCCACACCCCCACTCCACCCTGCCCACCCCTCCCCCCCCCAGCACCACTTTGGGACATGCACATGAAAACATTTATTCCCCTCACAAGCCCCACCCCCATCTACCCCACCTCCCCCCTCAACAAACAGAGTCCCCTCTCTGCTCCCTCTCCAACATACAGACCTCCGCCACCACCCTCCTTTTCTGCCAACAATAAAATCTTCCTCTCAAACTGAAAACTATTTACATCAGTCTCAGTGCTTCTTTGAGTCCCAGAGTCAGGGGCTGTGTGGTAGGGTGCCCAGGGTGTAGATTCTGGCATCAGGTGGCCAGCACTCTGACCATGGACAATTCACCCACGGATCCAGGGACCATGGCAAATGCCAGGGGATTCTGTGGCCAGGAGGCAGCGGAGGCCCTCCTCTGAGGCCCAGGTGGGGCCTGCTGTGGGCCAGTGGGCAGGACCCAGGGGCCCTGGCTCGCCAGTTGCTGCTGCTCCACACAGTGCTGCTCTAGTGTCTCTAGTTGGGCCCAGTGCACCTGCTGCACCTAGTCTCGTGCCTCCTCCCAGGTGGTCTCCCAGGCAATGTCCTCATCCCACCAGGCCAGCTCCTGCACCTCCTCAACCTCCTGTTGCACCTGCTCCCATACCACCCAGTTCTCAGCTGCTTCCATCAGCCACTGAAGCAGGAAGGTCCAGTCCCTGATGTGCCACTGGCGCAACCACTACATCTGGATGGCTCGAGCGGTGTGTGGTGGTGACCCTGCTATGGCTGTCCCGCAGGGCCCTGCATCCTCTCCCCCATGTCAAGGTGTTGGCCCAGCATAGGCAAGAGACAGAAACCTTTTGTGTGAGTTTGCAACCATGTAGAGGTATGATGCTCTGCACAAGGGGCCCTGCACTGCCTGGTCTCAGATTGGAGGTCAGCCTTGTCTAGGTGCCCAGGGACCATGGTAAGCTGTCTGGGTAAGGCTGGGCCCAGGCAGCTGCTGGCTGAGCCTCCTGGCCCCACTTGCTCACTTAATAGTGATAACTAACTCGCACAGTTTTTTCATTAGTGGATCTGAAAACACTTTGCACAGCAGGTCAGTCGTCCCTGCTTTAGCAGTAGGAAAACTAAGGAGGAGGGAAGTGAGGTGATCTCCCTAGGTTGACCCAGCAGGCCAGTGGAGGAAACCCAGGTCTTCTGTTTCCTAGTGTTCTGCCTTCCAGGCCAGTCTGCTTCATCTCTAAATACAGAGCAAAGGAAGGATGCAGATTAACCCACCGTTTTAGGCTCGGGACTGATTTTGAAGTTTCAAATGGTGGAATGAACGATATATAGTTAGGTTTTTCTGAACTGAATATTTTTGTTGAGAGAACTGTATGATTTGAAATGGTAAGGCAATTTGACTCACTTGTTAGTCATGGCCCATTTACTAAGACTAGGAGAAGAGCCTGGAAATTTACCAACCAATGGAGTTCAGCTCCAGATTCTAATCTAGATCTGAACTTCATTAAAGTTCTCCCATGTACATATTCTTTGTTCTGACTGTGACCCATTTTAGAGAGGAGGACCAAATTGTGAACTTGCAGAAAATGTCTATAAATTCAGCTCTGATCCTGAGGACCATCTTTAACAATAATTAGGACTTTACACTTCCAAAGCCATTGTCAGGTATTCATTAACCCTCACTAAATGGTGAGGTAGGTATTGACTCCATTTCTTGCCTTATGAAAGTGAAGCATGTAGTGAAAGTATTTAGTTGAGGCAGTAACATAACTAAAAGGAGATGACTAGAGGGGCAGGAAGCAAAAATAGCAGCTGCTGTGCATGCTACTGGCTTGGCTGTCATCAGTGGCACACTTGGCTACAGCCACTACCCTATGCACCACTGCCCCCTGTGGTGTAGAACTGCTCAGTTACACCTTTGGGTTGAGGGCCCAAAAGGAGAGACTGTCTTAGCTTACACTACAGACTTTTCCTGACAGAGCTAGCTAGAATGAGCACCCCTATGCAACATACCTTTGCCTGCAACTGCCTACCAACCTGCATGTTACTATATTAGCAGAGAGGTCTTCCACCAGCAAGGCTTCTATCCTACAAGAAAACAGTGAAACAAAACTGAAAGAAAAAAAAACACCCAAGAAAACCCAACCTTTTCTTGCCATATATCGTATTTGTACTAGGGAGCTCTGTTACAATCACCCTGGGTGTGTCTACTGACGACATTTACTGTGGAACTGCCAAATTAGGTCTGCAGTAAAATGTCACTGTCTACATGTGTGGTGCTATTAGGATGGAGTAAACTAATTAACTTCACCCTAGGATAGCTCTGACAAACACAAGTATTATCCTATAGATGGAGTTATTTACTCTGCTGCAGTGCACGTGTAGATGCTGACAGGGCTGGTTGGGGCATGACAGTGCTTCCTGCTGGCTAGCCCCACACTGGAGCACCCTCAGGCCCCAGCCAGCCCCTTTACAGCACATTGAGCCAGGTTGGAGCAGCCCCAGGCTACTAGGCTGATTTCTGGGGTCCACTGCTAGCTGGGGCTGCTCTGCTTGGGCTCAGTGTGCTGCAGTGCCAGGTGCATGTGGAAACAGCATGCCTGAGAGCAATACACTCCAATATAAACTGCACCTGAGTTTATTTCATCACCTTAATAGCATGTGTAGATGTGACCCTTGTGGGCAAGGCTGTGGCGGCAGCCACCCTGTAGCACAGATAAGGCTTCAGTGTCACAGGCGCATCAGATTCTTCCTCCTAGCAGCTTGCTCAGTCAGCTAACTCCTTTAAAAGAGGCTGGAGATTTGGTTCTGCCTTGTCCAGCACCTGGTATAGTTGTTGCAAAGTGTGTGTAAAGTGCTGTCAAGTTACATTCAGGGTCTCAGAACAAACAAACCCTTAGACCTTTTTAGACATACCCTTAGACATACCTTTAGACCTTAGGCCATGTAGATACACCCAAATGAGCACTTTTTTGCTGGGATAACAGTATCTACAGTAGGAGGATTTGTTTGCATAGCTACACTAGCAAAAGTTTTCTAGCATAGAGTATGACTTCAAACACATTTCAACCCTGAAAAAAGATTGCTCAGATAACAGATTAACAAATAAACATAGATTAAACCAACCATGGAAAAGTGCAAGCACTTTTTTTTTTACTCAAAAGCAAAATGCTGATAAAAAAAGTATAGAATAGGCCTACAGACACATATTTCAACCAACTCCAAACACCTTAAGTGAGTCTAATTCTGAAAAAAGATTGCTTAGATAACGTGTTAACAACTAAACATAGATTCTCTGAACCTGGAAGAAGAACACATGCATTTTTTTTTACTTAAAAGCAAAATGTTGATAAAAATAGCAGCAGAGAGTGGTTTAAATAAACAATGCCAGCTTTCTGCATGTGTTAATTTTAAGTCTTATTTACATGCCTAAAAAAGGGGGAGAAAGATACAATATAACTTCTGTTAGAATTTTTACCAGTACCTTGAGCAACTTCGATGGTAATAAGCAATATGACAGTTTCAGTTCCCTTGTCAAGGAAAAGGGTGAAGACTTCATTTACTTCTAGTGTAATAGATTAAACTGGAGAATCCATTTCAGTCAGGGAAGGGTGGGTGCTGATGAAGTTATGAGCTTACTGCACCTTTTAAAATGAAATATTTAAACAAGTGGAACCTTATGTGGTTGATGCATTAAGCCGACACTAGATGTAAATCAAACAACACCTAAATGTCCTTTAACAAAGTCAATTACATTATATAAGCTTAACAGAGATAAAACTCCTTTATCCTGTGCATCTGCCATTTTTTTTCTGCTGAGATAAAAACCTTTCCACAGATGCAGAATATCATTTATAACCTTTGCACAGTGTGCTGTAAATTTTAAAAAATTAAACAAAAATATATTCTTTAGTAATGCTTTTGAAAATGGTGTTCCTTAGTCTAAACATCTACTAGAAACATCTATTTGGTTCCTGAAATCATCTCTATTAGATTATGTAGATACCATCTATGAAAATACTTCTATACATAATCTGTCAAGACTTCAAAGAGTCTATAAGCAAATACTTAGATTTGCATTAGATTTTTTACTTTGAAATCCATTATTTAAGTTCCTTGCTGACTTTGATGTGCTGCCTTTACACCTCCTTTCTGAAAAAGGAGGTGTATAGGCAGCACATTAGTTTATAGATGTTCACAGACTGTTTTTCGGATAAGGCCATTTAAATCTCTTTTGAAGGTCAATCCCGGCTCTTATCATTCAGGAAGTAATAATAACAGAGAGAGTCTGCCTAGAGTACAGACTGCTTTAAAACACAAAATAGCAGGGGTGGAATGAACTTACTTAACTCTTGACCTCACACAATATCAGCATTCTAGTATTTTGCCTTGATGATGCCCTACTAGAGCATGGTGTGAAATTTCAATGCAGGTGTATGGAATTAAGTGATTAAGGGGAACAACAAGTTGTAGTTGTTTACAGCTGGTTTATGCCTTCTTTAATATCTGCAACAATTAATGTAATGATAATCTATTAAAATGCATGCCGGAAACAGATCGTAACCAAGTTGTCCCTTTTCCAAACCCACACAATAATTTCCTTTAATTTCCTTTATGGAAACACTAACAATTTCAAAACCTGCATGACTATAGTTAGATTCCTAAAACCAGTGTTAAGCACAGAAGTCTCACTGTATTCCAGGGGAATTATGGTTACTTAACAGCTCTGAAAATCAGGCTACTTCTATTTAATTGCTTTAACTTTGAGTTAAGAAGCCTAAATTTCAACCAAAATGTGTATATTTTCTCAGTAGTCTCTGACTCCAGACTACAAATAATATGTTATTATAGAGGATTCAAAGTGAGTTTGACACTATCAGGGCCAAGATGAATGTCCCCTACTGTAACTCTGAGATCCTTTTTGAATCATCTTTGAATTTTATTGCTTTGCTTCTTATCATTGTTTTCCTCTGTTTATCAGTGAAAGATGAAAAAGCTGTGCTTAGTACATTAAGTACTACTCAGCTTCTGAAGTGTGCTTCTGGTCTCTCTTTACATCAGTCCAGTCTGATTGCAGTGATTGGCCTGATTTTTTTATCTGGCCTATTCTGAAGTCTAATGTAGAATGAAAACTTTGGAAGCTATTCCAAAGGATCTTATTCTCAGAGCACAGAGCCTTACTTTTGAATGGAAAGCTTGGCAAACAGAGAAGTAGAAAATCTAGAGGAGAAAGAAGTTGCTAGATTTGTTAGGGATTAACGGTTAGCAATTTTTCCGTTTTCATCTTTCAGATTTTGGATGGAGTTTGGCAGCAATTTTTGTGTTATATGTTCTGCTAGTTGAGTGCTGGCAACCTTACCTTCACATTACCTAAACTGTTTGTGTGTGATTTATAAATAGTGTTGGTTGGCTTTAAATCTTGAGTAATGTAAGGTCATGTGGAGCTTCAGCAGAATTCTCTGCTGATGAATAGAGAGAAGCTCTGCAAATTGATGCCGCAGCGTAGACACTTTGCAGAAAACCTTGTGTCTATCCCCTTAAAGACATAACAGCATATTGCCTGGTCTTATGCTGCCATGCTTTCCTTCCGGTAGGCATTGACTACATCAGCTAATTGCTGCCTCAGAAATAATATCAGTGTAGTAAAGCATAGCATCAGTGGGGTCAGACCAGAGCTATACAAACCAGATCTGCAACATTTTAAGAAATTTCACACTGATGTTTTCACCATTTTACATCAAGACGTTTTCACATTCCTTGATTTCAGGTTTTCTATCTTCTTGAATAAGTAAATGCAATGTACCATTTTCATAGGGTATCTGGAAAAGCCAACTTCACTCCAGAGAACGCTCCTTGTAAAGGCTCTATTTGCTCAGAAGATATAACAAATTGCAGTGTGAAAATTGGCCACTTTTAGGATTATATTATATTACGAAGCCAGGCACATTTTTTTCAGATTACTCAACCAGAAAATGCAGTTCAGGTCAACTTAAGATATTCCAGAATTCTCACTGAATTCACTAACTGTTTGATTGAGAAAACATGGGGCAAAATCTGAAAATGTCAAAATGTTTCCATTTGAAATAGCATTTTAAGATTAAATTTAGAAAATTTTCTTTTTTAAAGTTTTAAGGATCCCGAATTAAATATTTTATTTTGGGTAACAATAATTGTTTTCCCCAATATTTGGGTTTTAGGCACTTAGTCCAATATGAATTATTAACACTGCTGTAAATATAAATAAACCTCATTTTTTGATTGATTTCCTTAGGTTTGTATGAAATGTATCATTGTACTACCTGATCTATTCCCAAAACTATAAAAGGAGTATATAAATACTGATGATTCTCTCTCCTTTTCTCTTTTGTTCTTTTCTTTCTTCCTGTCAGTTGGCACTGCCTGGAATTTATTTTTTTCTGGAACCCAGTGAAGAATTAATTTAATATCTTCATATATTTCTTGTTGATATTTAGGACAGGGGTCTACAAGAGAGGAGAATCCCTTCAGGTCTTCCTTTATGTAGGTTTGTTTCCTTATGGAAAATCCTGGATTCCTATCCAGCAACCTATAGGAGACTGCATACTGAGCTAATTGCTCTTATTCCTCTAAGCAGACACCAGATGCTCACTATATCTGGCAATACGACTCCAACAAGTTTCACAGCCAGGAGCTTTTCTGGGCCATTCTAGCTCTCCTGGGAATAACTACTGGGGAGAACATCATGTGTTGTCTTAGCCTTCCCCTACCACATCTAGTCTGTCTTTTGATGACAGTACCTGCCCTGCTTTCTAAACTCTGTCACCTTTTAGGGTTCCACTATCTCAGTATTTGAGTGTTTTTGGCTTCTAGATACCTCTAGGAGGTAGGGAAATACTACCACCCTTATTCTGCAGGTGAGAACTGAAGCTCAGAGGGGCTAAGTAACTTGTCCAGTGTTACATGGGAAGATTGTTCCAGAATCAGTACAGACAGTCAAAAAGCCTGAGGCTAAATTGATTCAATTTTCACAGAATAGTCTAAACTGCATAGATTGAATTGATAAGCAAGTGAACAGACATTCACTTCTGATTCGGAAAATGTGCCCACATGCCTTCAGTGGTCCAGACAGAAGCCAGGGAGTGCTACAGCATGTCTCCCTACTCAGCTGGAGCAGACATCTTGGGTCAAGGCTAGCATGCCCACCCTGTGAGGGTAGGGTTTGCAGGGGAGGTGCAAAGCATCCTGGGATGCTGGGAGATTGTGAGTTAACTTGAATTTGGAGGGGATCTGGGACAGAAGTTCAATAAACTGATTTAACATAAATCAGTTAAGTCTCATACTACATCCATCAAGGTTTATCTTAAACCAGTTTTGGCCATTTTGAAAGTGGTTTATGTGCACTAAACTTCTGCCGTGTTACGGATTAGAACCAGATTCCAATCACTTATCTCGGTTTGTGTGTAATTTCTTTTCCTAGCTTAAAAGTGCCATGCCTATATCCTAGGCAAATTCCCTGACATCTGGAATATGCTTCTGCTCTGGAGCCTGGATCTCCAGAGCATACTCCCTGATGTCTGAAGGTGGGGATGGATCACATACTCCATACATCTAAGTGTCAGTCTAGAAAGCATAGTTCACTCTCACTCCTGATTATGGGCTGTCAAAAGAAATTCCTTTTTGACCAAGCACTGTAGTGGTGGTGGATTTATGAGTACAACAAATTTATTGTGCTGACTATTCTGACTTCACAGGCAGGCTGGAGCATTTGTGTTACAGTCTTACTTAGAAAGTTGGAAAAAGGGAACAGCTTGTTGCGGGAAAAAAAATCCTCATAAGCCCTCTACACACAGGGAAACTATTTCATCCTGAACTTTCTAAGCTGGCCTAGAAAAAAGAAAGATCATAATGTAGGTCAAGAGGACTAGCAGTTGTTTAGTCCTCTTACCCTAAGCTTACACACTGACTCACATGTCACTGATGTCAAGCACTAGATTTAGATAGTTAAAACTTTAACTCCTGTAGCGAAGATAAGGAATATCCAGGATCTACTTATACTAGTGTAAGCTTATGTTTTGTAAATGTAAATGAGAAAGAACTAAGACTCATACTGTTAAGAGACTAGTTGAATTTCACTCAGTAACTTCAGCATGCACATGGAAAGATCAAAGAAAAACTTAGTTTTACAAATACTTCTAGAAAGATTCATGAGTTTATAACTTCAGAGTTTATTTTTTTAATTTTCAGATTTATCATATCTCTCCTCCCCTGTCAAGCTAAAAAAACCCAGAATCATCACAGACCAGCTCAAATTCTGCTTCTCTGCCGTGTGGTTAAGCCTGAGGTCCAGTTTTTTCTTCATCCTGCTGACCTGACAATAGCAATTTATTTCCTGTCTGACTGAGGATCACTGGGGAAGTGTCAATCATAATCTTCCCCTCTATTGATTCTGGTCAGCAGCTATCGACAGCTTTAAAAAGATTATGTTTTAATTGGGGATCAGATAAATGGCATTTTAAGGTATTTAATTTCACTTTGTAACTTGCTATAGATTATCTGAGTGGTTCTACAACTCAAGGAGGATAAAGATGAATGTGTTGTCCTTTTCTTTAGGTGACCCTGAGTGCAAATGTAGCTCAGGCTAAAGTGACTGAAAATCTTTTTCTATCACAGGGCTGAAAAGGTTGAATGTGAATTCATTAATGTTATCTTTGTTTAAGGCACAATATCTACACATCACAAAGCTCATGTCTTCAGCAGTCACATTTGTTCTCATAAGGTTTCAGGTAGAAATAGATTGGCAAGGTGAATGAAGAAAAGGCTGAGGAAATCAAGACAAAGAGTTTGAATTCTCCATTGCCTTCCAGATTGTATATTCATTTGTAGTGGTGCAAAGTAGGTATATAGTGCTACCACCAAAGAGATTAAATAGAGAACCCTGATTTAGTTGCATTTTATAGTCCCTTTGCACAGCTGTCAATAACAACGGGCTGTGGAGAATCAGGCTCAGAGGGAATTTTCTGCACAGGTGAGGAAATACAGATATAATTGTGGGCGTTAGAAGAGACAAGACATTCAAAAGCAACTAGAGATATTGGATGTCCGATTTTGGGCACCAATCTTGGGAACCCACTGAATGACTCTAAGACTTAGAAAGTGCTGAATACTCATATTCTGAAAATCAGGCTGTGTGAAGACTTCACTAAAGCACTGAAGGCAGTAGCACCTTTCGTAAATCTGAGCCCTAGAGATGTCTTCCCAGCTCCGTCACAAACACAGGCTGGTATTTCTGTGTCCGGTGCAACATCTGCATTCTTCTGAAGCCACCTTTAAGACACTAAATCTCCCAACTAACTTCTTTCCAACTGCTCTGAGTGAAACCAGACTGTAGCCTGCTCTTCCTCCTTTCTGGGAGAAACTCCTAAAGCAGCACATGTTTATGAAGTCCAGAAAGAAGATGTGTTGTGGAGCAAAGATACAAAATGAGGAAGATACAGGAAGCACATCCGTGGGCTCAGATGGCACGGCCAGTGTGTGTTTGAGCCCACAGTGCCAGGCAGAGGTGACCCGAGGGGGGTGCGGGGCCTGAGGCAAATTAGCCTGTGTGTGGGCCCTACCCCTGGATGTAAGGAAGTCAGTGGCAGATTCAGCGGCAGGGGGTGCCAAGCAGCTTCCCAACAGTGAAGCTGGTGGCAGTGTGGAGTCACCTCAGCAGCTCTGCCTGGTTCCATGGGGCCCCCCAAAGTGCAGGGCCTGAGGCAGGCAGTCACCTCAATTCATACCCCCAGGGAAGGCCCTGGTGCCAGGACTTGCTGCTGCACACAGTGTAGACAAGCCTTAACAGTTGTTACAGAAGAAATTTGCTAACATGCCCCTGGCAGAATGGAGTTAATGTTGATCTGGGGACAGTGTTTTGCTGTTCATTTGAAGAGCTTTGACAGCATCTTGGGCACTATAATAGGTACAGAAGCAGGCCCTGCTCAAAAGAGTTTTCTAAGACCCTGGTCCAACAAGGTATGTCACACATGCAGCAGCCTGTGCTTCCAGAGAGTAACTTGGGGCCTCAACAACACAAGGGAAAGATGCTGAGAGCCAAGTACTACAATATAAGAATTTATTTTTGTTTTTTTTGGTTTTTTACCTTAACTAATTTATTTTATTCTGTAAAATAGCAATAGTAAATAGATTTGACTAGCATGAGGCATTTCTTACAGGCCCTGTACAAACTTTGGATCTTTCCTGGTTTCCCTTCTAGGAAGAATCCCTTGATACACTGAGATTGAAAACTTTTCTAGCAAGGTTTTGGTCCAAGTGCTGCTTAGTAATGTAGTCTATTTATTGCTGAATCAACAGGTTTTCAAATGCAGGAATTCTGCATAGCTTTATAGAGCAATGAGTTGACACAGAGGCCCAGCAGTCCATACACTCTCCATTTCCTGCCCAGCTCTCCCTAGTATTTTCCAGGAAGAGGAGAATCATTAGCAGCAACCAATTTGATTAAGGAGGAAGAAGGCATAGCTACAACCATTTTATCTTCAACCACTTTCAGTTAAGCCAGTAATTGACAGCCCTTGAGTCCAGAAGTTGGACTGTGGGTTGGGTGTTACCGCTGTTCTAGGAACTTGTAGACTGAGCTTCTAACAAATGGAACTGATAGAAAAAAGGGGAAGAAATACCCCCAGTCACTGACAGCAGCTGGAGAACTTAGGTGGAATAGGGTCCTATTCCTCTCCTGGACACCATATGAGTCAGTAATCCAATCTCCAAGGGACAAAACCAGGAACCAAGAACTCAGAGGCAGGCATCTGAGCTGTTGTCAAGCACCATGGGTGGGTATGCAAAAGGAGAACTGTGCTGTCCCAAGGCCAGGAGAGGGGCATAGTTCTTCCTTTACATGTTAGATGTATTACTTTTCTTAGGGGCACTTCTAAAAATGAAGTGTAAAGATTCTTCGCCAAAAGTAGACTACATTACTAAGCAGCAACTGGACCAAAACCTCACTATGTTGCAAACACTAGAAAACTTCCCAATCTCAGTGTATCAAGGGATTCTTTCTAGAAGGAACACCAAGAAGGATCCAAAGTTTATACAGAGCCTACAAGAAATGACTCACACCAGTCAAATACCATCATTTACTATTTCTATTTTACAAAAGGACACACCATGAGAGGCTGGGTTTTCTGTGTTGATGAAGGACAAAGTGGGCTGATCATTGACTTCAGAAAAAAGTCATTAAAGTATTTTTGGATTTTAGATGGAAGTCAGCGCTGGAATGAGTGATAGTTCCCTACTGGGATGATTGGGTGAAATTTTTATTCAGTAACAAAGAAAGCATGAAACTAACAAGAAATATGTTTCAATGTCTTGCTCTCCTCTGCTTGTATGGCTTCAACTCCTTGTTTTTAGATTGTCACCTTTTGGGGGCAACAGGGTAGTCTGTCCCTTTAAGGAGGCCCAGTTGCCCCTTTCAAGGAGGCCCAGCTGTGCGGCGTTCAGGTAATGAGGGAGTGTCCCACTGGGAGCATTAAAAACACCCAGAAGAGGAAATAATCTGGGAAGGGAACAGCTTGCTGCAAGGAGGGGTCAGAGTAGGAAGGGATTTTTCCTAGTAGTATCTGGAAGAGGGATTTTATTTTTCTTGTTTGTTTAATTAAAGACAGAGCTTCACATTGGAGAACTGGCTGAGGAGCTTCTCAGGGAGTGAATTCTCCTGCAAAAGCAGCAGGTCAAGTGCCCGGCTTACAGGGCTAGCACATGTAGCACATCTGGGGCATGGAAGGAATTATGTAGGGTCTGGAAGCTGAGGGTGTATATCTGAAATATGATGTGGGGGGCCAGTGGGTGCAAAGGAGGGTCATGTGTAGACATGTCTCTTAATTTCCAGGACTGGCTCTAAGAGACTGAAATTTATCTAATGCTTTCACCGTTATTGCTGTAAACCAATAGGAGTAATGATAGCAAAGTTGATAGTAATCCATAGTGAACTGATTTAAACCCTTTGTTCCCTCTCACTCTTATTCTTGTCTGGATCTGCTCATTACCTAGCCTCTTCTCTGAAATATGTGGGCCACAGTTCTTTCCCCCCATGAAAGGAAGTACCCACCACATACTTTCTTGCTTTCTCATAGCATCAGCTGTGGCCACTTGAGGAAACTCCTCAGTTCCAGGCCAGGCAGTCAGCTTTTCTGCACACATCTGTTCTTAATGGCCAGTCAGCACATCATGGCTGGAAGTGCTGTTCCTTGCTAGGGGTGTGCGAAATGGGCTGTATTCGATTTCGATTCAGCCCGAATTGGGGACAGTGATTCAATTTGCTGATTTGGATCACTGTCCCTGATTTGATTCAACCAAATTTGAATCTGAAGAATTGATGCTGATTCAGAGAATAAGCTATTCAGACATAGACACAGCTTTAAATGTTTTTTCTACATACCTCGAGGTACCAGGTGTGGCTCATGAATGCTGCAATGGTGGGGCAGATGGAGCATCCCACAGGAGTGCAGCCCCCCCCCGCCTGCTCAGTGGCAAACCTGGAAGTAGACCAGTAGTACTTTCGGTCCACTTCCGGGTCTGCCAGGGAGAGTGATTCCCCCCCCCCCAACCCCCCAGCTTGGCGATCGGCCACAGGGGGACCCTGGGTTCTGGTATGATTTGGAGAGATTAAAGGGTCTGTTGATTTGATTTGGAGATTTGGCCACCAAATCAGGCCAAATCTCTGCTGAATCAAATCAGGGACTGAAGCTTCACACAGCTCTATTCCTTGCTGCTTATCTGGCTTGGACAGCAAAACCTAGCAGCAGGAGGCAGCTTCTCCAGGGGGGATTTTCTATGCCGAACTTCCCCTCCTAAATTTTATTTCTCTTACTCTCAGTGATTCAGTTTCACTGGTGATAGGAAGGAACTGTGGGATTCCAAGTATGGACCAACTGCCAGTAGCCACTGATACGTAGAGCAATGTATTATTTTGGCCTGCTTTGAGCAAGGTAAGGCATCTGGATATAAATTAATTACCAGAAAGCAAAGGGGATTGCAATTTATTGTGCATCAGCTACTCCATGGTAACTGCCTGTGTGCATGTCCTTACTCTGTGGTAGATGGAAGTTAAGTCAAAGTAGTTAGTCCTCAGTGAAAAGGTGCCTGGGCAATCACTGTAGAGCAGCTGATGGACTGTAGATCCTCCTTCTTTTTTAACCTCAGATTAATAGTTGACTTGCTTGTACCTTTAGTCAATACAGTGCTTAAAGAGTGGAGACAGGCCTCAAACTGTTTCCATTGCTGTGGATGGCATGAATGAGAAATTATGGCAAACAGAAGCACAAAGCATAGTTTAGACACAAACTTGGGGAACGGGAAGATTTACTACAGGCTGAAGTCACAACCCAACCCCAGTTCCTAATGATCTGTAATCTGTTCGCTGCAGTGCGCTTTCCCCTTAGCAGTGTCATTATACTCCTGGTACCAAGCTAGTGCCTGGATTTCAACTACAGTTTAGAGGTTAAAAGGAGACTCTGGCTATGGGTATTTTGTAGTTCTGCATCCACTGCATTTTTATACATTCCCTTTTTATTTTAAGTGATAAGAATAGCCCCCAAGTCCCAATCAGTGCGTGTTAGCACCGTTCTTTGTAAAGAAAAATATAACGTTTTTCTTCTAATTGTGTAGCTGAGACCATATTTTAAAGATGATTGGGCGTGGAGAAAAGGCTTCAAATTATTCTTAGTTTTTTCCCCTCAGAGCTGAAAAGATGTATATTTGATAGCAAGGTGGGACTGTGCAGAGCTGTAAGACTGCAACATAGCCCTGCAAAATGGAATACTTTAGATTAAGATCTGAGTTTTGATGTGACAATGTCATTTCCTGTTGTCAGTGTTTCCTGTAATGGCTACTCAGATAAGAGCCTACATAATTAAGCATATTTAATTGCAAAGTTCCATCTCCCTTTACACAAAACAGCAATCAAAACATTTTATTTCACTCTGAGCAATCTTAAAAACACCAACTTCTTAGCCAAAAAGTGAAAGAAACAGTGCATGTCATTTTACTATTCTTGGGGAAGTAAATGAATCTTCCTTGGAAACATTTAGTGAGCGGTAAACCCTTGAACCTTCTTTGACATTCAATATAATTATATATCCAAGAATTCTTTGTGTTGGTCAGACAGTACTCTCTCCGGAGTTGTTTGCATCAGGTGAGCAAAAAAATCTGTAGAGAAATCCTTTCCCAACTCTGATTTTCAGACTGAGGACAGTTAACTAACCATTCTGCTTTTCTCTGTATTTCAGCTGTTCCTATTCATGGAACAGAACGGAGGGAAGGGGCAACCTGATGCTTGCATAGAACAAGCCGAGTTTGTGGTTTTGAGAGACTGCTTATGTGATACTTGTCTGTGGTTGCAGAAGCCTCCGTAGCAGAGGCTGTATTGGCACAAATCACATTTTGTCTTGGATTGCCTGTGGGCACAGTCTGCATCCCTTTGGAGAAATATTCCTGAGATTCACAGAACCAGCTGTGCTCATTGGCAGGCTATCCCAGGTTAGGGGGCTTCTCTGGGCTCGTGAGAAGACTGTTAGGGGTGGGCCATGAACAGGACTACACTCCTGAAATGACCACAAGGTAATTGCGTAAGAACTGTTTTATCCTGTTCTGGGACTTTAACGTGCCCTCTGATCCTGGCTAACCTGAGTAGCAATGAATTGCACCATGAGAATGGCATTACTACAGTTCATAGAGTGAAGGTAATAATAAGGTTTCTTATGCCCAGACTAAAATCTCCATCTCCATTAGTGCTTCAGAAAGCAAAGCGACTTTTAAGTGGAACTGTGTGGAATCAAAATTAAGAATAAAAGCTAAATTGCTTTGGCTTTGTTTTCTGATTTTTGCTCAGTAATAGAATATTTTACCTGCAGATAGCAGCAAACTCCTATGGATTGCAGCATGAGAGCTGAGTTGTAAGGAATTTCCTGTTTATTCAGAAAAAAAATTAAAATGAGCCCCTCTCCCAGCATTTTCCCATCTGACTGATGAATTGTGACATCCTTCTTGTTATATAATGTTTGGTAAAATCATGTGATGTCTTAGGACCTGATACACTTGATATGTGTAAACTTCCAGTTTGCAAAGTTCAGGTAAAAATGAGTAGGGGAGAAGAATTTGTTGTGTGATTAGCATGTTGTTTTAACAGAGTGAAATAAAGCAAGTCTTGGAAAGTTTGATAAGAATGTACTTTTAGTTTTGTCTATAAACTGGTATCTTGAGTGCCTTCAGAAAAATAGATTTGGAACTGGAACCCTTTATGGGTTTAGTTTCTTAGGTATCAATACAGAATACATAGCACCCAGAATCAAAGTAATTGCTGCAACAAGAAGCTATAAAATAGAGCAAGAGGAATGGTTACAAACCTTATTCTTTTTACATCTCCCTCCTCTTTTCCCCTTCTCCCTCCTTCCCCCCCCAGCTCAGTATCCTTTGCTGGCTACAGTGCTCTTCTTGATGATATTTTAAACTTTTTTTACTTTCATAATTTCCTTTTTTTCTCTCAGGAATTATGTTGCTGATATTAAAGAAAGTGGATCTCTTCATGTATATTACATACCTACTTTAATCTGACTAGCAAAAGGTTGAAGGAATTTTTCCAAAGCCTTGAAGAATTTGCACATAAGATGAGGAAAATAAAAAATAATTGTGCAGCCTTGTAATACTACTTTATACACATCTTGAGTTCAGAAACAACATTTTCGGAGCAGAGTTATTTTTTTTTTAAATCTCCAGCTCCTAAAATACAAGCAGGCAGGATAGTAGTTTAGGTTGAAATAGTATTTTATAACACAGTATACTATTGTCATTCCTAGCGGCTGTCAACATTTAGCTGGTAGTCATTCCAAGAAATGTAAGAGAAAGTACCATACAAGGACTTTTCTGCAATCTTTGACTTATGTTAGGAGCATGTGGCTGACTGCAGGGGCTTTTCCCTCTCTATTTATTGCAGGTCTTCGTAAATACCTGTGGCTCAGAATTGGGCAAGTGAATTTTCAGAGGGCAGTTTATGGTCAGCATTGGTTTAGGGCATCCAATCTCATGTCCTCAGGGCAGAAGGGGAATTTTCAAAGATTTATGTGGGCAGGGCACCTACTCTGACTATATTTACTGTAAGCCTTGGCTGCTCAAGGATATTTATGAGCTCCAGCAGATGATGAGTCAACGTAACAGTCAATTGAGACTTGAGGTCCTCCTTGCTCTTGTACAGTTTGGTTTTCAGATGCCGCTCTGGTTTACATTTGGTAGGTGTAGAGTCAGGAAATGAATATTCAGTTTCATACAACCACATAATTTTGGACATATTGTCAGAGCTAGTATTTTCTATTCCTATATTTTATTTTGAAGTATATTGTAAATTACTACGCATGAGCAGCATGGCTAAGTTGACATCATCAAATGCATTTCCTGGCTTTTTGAGCTTTAACTTGGAAAAGTTTGGCACTGTACAAACAAAATATTTTGAGCAGGTCATCAGCTGATGTGAACTGCCACAAGTTCACTGAAGTCAGTAGATCCAAGGCC
>NW_017729025.1:31896684-31911364 GCF_001723915.1 Gavialis gangeticus | reverse complement strand
ACCACACCAGAGCATCACGAGTGCTCGTAAAGCCATGCCAGGGGTCCTGCAATGACCTCAGCCAATTCCCTCAGTACTCTGGGGTGGAGGTCATCTGGACCAGCTGATTTGAATACATCCTGTCCCTCCAGAAGTTTCCTAACTAGTTCCTCACTAACCCTTGGCCTAGGTGCGCCTCCCCTGGGATCTAAAGGGGGCCCAGAGTGGGGGTGACTGTTTCAGTCCCTGCTTAGGAAAATGGAAGCAAAGAAATCATTAAATATGTTGGCTTTGTCATCTGGTGTGACAACCAAATTTCCTAACGTGTCCTGCAGGGGCCCCACATTACCGGGAACCTTCTTTTTACCTCCTATGTATTTAAAAAAGGACTTCTTGTTGTCCTTAATCCGGGAAGCTAGTCCCAGTTCCATCTCCACCTTGGCCTTCCTGACTGCATCCCCGAGCAACTGCAGTATAGTCCTCCCTGGTGATGGCCCCTCCCTTCCATTGGGTGTACGCCTCCCTTTTTACTAGGAGACATTCCTGGATGCTTTTGGTGAGCCATGGGGGCTTTGTGCCCTCCTGCTCCCTTTGATCCGTGTTGGGATTACGTCCCTTTGGGCTTGGAGGATCGTCTCCTTAAGGAGCGACCACCCTCCTTGGACACCTGGCTCCCCTCCCCTCCAGGACCTCAGTGCTTCCCCGACTATTCTCCTTAGCTCATTGAAGTCCACCCTCCTGAAATCTAGGGCTGCTGCCTTGCTGTAAGCCTTTGCCACCTTGTTCTGGATGGTGAATTCCAGCAGGTGACGATCACTGTCCTGTTGATCACTAGATTTAATCAATTACATATTTCTTATTGTGAACAATCTTCCTGGTAAAAATGGACGTTCATCTGGCCAGAACATAAAGAGTGGAATCTTTTTTCCTTTGATATTTTTACTTCCTGCATTATGGTTAATCAATAATTTACTTGATCAGTTGCCCATCAACACAGCCATGTGTTTAATGATCCCTATAAGTTTGCAATAAGCCCTTGGCACCTGATGTGCTAGTTCTGGGAACCCTCTGAAGTGAAAGGATGGGAAATGCCTGCCGTATTGATGAGTGGAATGCTTCTGAATGAGACTAACCAGGACCAACACACATTGTCAGGCTATGCTTTAGAGTCTAAAAGCTATAGAGCTTACTCTTTGGCTAATTTTCTGATTTCATCAATTGCTGCTGTTTGGTTGGTCTAATTCCATTGCTGCCTGGAAAGCAAATTGTGCCAAATGATCTTGATATTCAGGAATGTTTATTTCAAGAGTGCTTAATTCTTTTTTGGACTAATTTATTATGCAAGCCCCTGGGAATTTGGTCATCTAAGCGTCTTGCTTTAGCTTGGCTGAAGTAAACTGGTCTCTGTCCATATCATTTGAATATCTTATACTGTCAAATGACAGCGTGCTCAAAGAACTCCATAAAAGTACATTTTGCCTTATTTATCATTTGGCACCAGAGGTCTGTCTACGCCACACTTGTATGACACCAGAGAGCACTGGACTAAGACATACCATACCTGTCCCATGAGAGGCGCACACAGTATTGCATTGGTGTTGTATCACTCTTCCCAGGCTCAGGAGGTAGCATGCGTGAGACATATAAGATATGTCTCTTAGTGGTGCTCCCTCACACTGTACTGAGGCAGTATAGGCAGACCCCCTAACAACTATTTCTCCTATTTTTCAATGAAGGAATACCAAATAAGGATATATATCCATCTTTTAATAAGATCTGTGCTCCCTATCCAGAAACAAAACCAATAAGCCAGCTGTTTATGTCTCCCACATGTTACCTTCAGACATACATCTCAGGTTGTCTTTCAGCCTGCCTGTTTATCCTTCTGATGCCATCAACTTGAAGACCAGCATCTAGTACAGAAAACAGCAGATCTGATTTATTTCATTCACAAACCCCACCCTCACCAAACATTGAGTTTGTAGTAGATAATGTTCATTTCTTTTTATTTTTTTGAAAGCTTTCTCTATTTTTGTGGCTGTATGGAGAACTTTCCCCAAAACGTTTCCAGGCCTGCTATTTTCAGCACTTCTTTCTGAGGCGCTATTTTTGTCACTAAATGTTTTGTTGTTAATTTTTTCCTTCATTTTCAAGGCCTGGCACAACTCCACCCCTACCCACACCTATTCCTCTCTCTTTTCCTTACACTTCTTCCAAGCTACCCTGAAAGTCAATCACACTATGAGCAAACAGATAGTTGACACAATGTCTCTTCTTGCTGCGAAACCCCAACAATTTCATTGTTGGATCAAGCTTATTGCCTGGTCCACCACTGAGTATAAAACTGTAAACAGCTGTGGATCTTTGTAGTCATTAACAGACTCCTCTTGAGTGGTGCATAAGCCTGAATTTACCAAGGGAATAGTCTTGGCAAAATGCCTAATGGTGATACTTGCAAGTTTTAGAATGGGGGATCTGAAAATGGGCCAGCAACCCTGTTAAGCTTAATTTCATTATTTATTTTCTTCCTAATGCCTCATATTTCCCGGTCCAGTGAATATGCTGGAAAACTGAGGAATCCTGGACTGTATACTAAAAGCCACATTAACATTGTACAAGTATAGGTAGCCTGTACTAGGTCCGGATGTTGTGAAGGGCATTACCTGTACACAGTGTTACGATGAGGCATAAGAGTTCATCCCTTCATAGCCCTTTGTAGCCCTTCGTATGACTGTTTTTTATGGATTGGACAATTTTGGATTTCACTGATGCCAATAAAAATCTGGAGTAAAGCTGACCATTGTCACCATTCTGGTTTTTACACTGGTATAAGCTACAGCTAGGTGAGAAATGGCTTTCCCAGCCTGTGAAGCTTTGAGATTTTGAACAGTTTGCCATTTGGCATTGGGATGGACCCCAAAAGTTTTTCACAAAAGAGAGAGGAAGACAGACGCTCTAATAGCTACCTGGTTTGGTGATCAAAGCACTGACCTGGGGTATAGGAAGCCTAGGCTCAAGTTCCTGGCCTAGCAGAGGCAGACTAGAGTCTTGAACCATGGTGTTCAACATCCCAGCGCTGAACACTGGGCTGGTTTTTATACTAAGGTCAAGTTCTCTTTGATTTTGCCCAGAAATTCCATCCTGGACATGAGGAAACTTTCACACAAACCATTTCAGATTAGATGTAGCAGCATTTTCCAACCAAAAGACATGTTGTTGAAAAATTCCTGACCATCTGGAATTAGTAAAGCCTGAACCTGACCTTTGGCTCCTAAAATAAACAAATTTACCTGTTCTTTTATTTTCTGGGCGCATCTACATGTGTATTTACTGTGCAGTAAATTACAGCGCAGTAAATGGTTTTTCGGCCAGCATTTATATGTGCAGCCATCGAAATGCAGTAATGCTGTGTGGACTGACTTGAGACTAAAGTTAGTCCACACACACAGTGCTACTGCGCAGGAAGGCAACAGTAACTAACAGGCATAAATTTGATACCTGCATGATGCTGGTATCAAATTTACACCCAAGGTGGCTTAAATTACTGCACAGTATGGGCATACACACTTAGATACGTGCCCATATTGTGCAGTAATTTTTGGTTACCGGGTGGTAACCTAAATTATTGCGCAGTAAATATGTACTTGTAGATGTGCCTGCTGTGAAGTAGTCAAGGAACTTAGAGAAGGAAATTACCTATTAGATGATATAGTTCAAAGGTTTGCAAATGCAGGATGAATAAGCTCAAATTTGGTTTTTGGCTGTTTCCACTTTTAATTTCCTGCTTACAGGCAGAAACTATGCCCATATTCTGTGTTTGAACACAGACACTCTTATCAAGGAAATGTTTACAGAATAGATCATAAATTATGAAATCCAATCATTTAAAGAAAACTTTTGGCTTCTGTTTTTCTTTGGGTTCCCCCCATCTCCTGCCCTTTCTTCTCTGTCCCACTTTGTTTTTTCTATATTAAATAATGAAAAAACAGCAATACTCTGTACATGGGGTTTTTTTCCCCTCCTGCTGCAGTTTTCGATAAAGTGCTTCCAGCAGGGGGTCAATATATCCATTCCAAGGTATGATCATGTGGCAGCTTTATTACAGTCATAGCAATCCTTTGCTACCATTGTTGGGTAGCTGCTTTCACCCTTTAATATTTTAGTCTTCTCTCCCAAGCTGTCTGAATATAGAATTCCAACCCTCCCTGCGTCTGTCTTCGTTCATCACATTTAAAAAGCTGCAGATTGTTTTACCAAGAGCCACTGAAATTGGAGGACCTTCACTACATTATGCTATAGAGTAGGTGTAATGCAACTGTTGATGTATGCAATTTAGATAGCATATTGCCCATCTGATTTTTTAAAAAAAATGAAGTTGACAATCCAGGCATACTTTATATACTGTCTGCATACTAGAACTATGTAAAGTATGTTATGGCAGAAAAAACACCCAGTTGTGTCTGGTACCAAGTTTTCTGAGCTTTTGGGAACAGTTTTCTACGAATATTTTCTCAGCAGTTTGTCATGACTAGGTACAGTTTTTTGGGGTGTTATTTGGGAATCCAAGAAAATATCAAGTTGGTTTTTAGTGATGCATTCTGGTTTTGAATGGGGATTAGTTACAGTGATGGAAGTGGAAGACATATGCGATACCTTCTTTGGCTAAACCCACTTCATCTGTACACAAGTCAAAAGATGCCATTTAGACTTATCTTCTCTGAGGGAGCACCGACATTGGGGATCTAAGTGGATTTACGTACCAGAGTACAATCCTATTCCTCCCTGGCTGAATCCCTGAAAATCTATTAATGTAGGGATAGGCAACCTTTCCTAGCTGAAAGCTGGAGTGGCCCTCCTGAGTCAGAAGTGGGAAAATGCTGTGACATGGCCACTACCACCTGTTCCTGTGGCAGCACAGAGAGCGCTCCCACAGCCAAATCCTCTTGCTGCTGAGTACAGTGATGCCCCATGTCTACTGGCTAGAGCCAATGGTTCTGTGGCCTGGATCTTGCCTACAAGCCATAGGTTTCTAACCTCAGCATTAATACATCTACTTTTGTGACATGCCTTCATTTTCACCTTAAGGCTGAGTCACAAAAATCCAGAGAGCAGGAGGGAGGATCTCCTCCCTCTTTTGTATGAACAGTTTTTCAAACACTTGAACAGGGTGGAATGGGATTGCACATAGGCACATTACCTAACTGAGTCCTCTTTTTTTATGTGCTTTGTCTTCCAGAAGTCTGAATCTAGTATTTTCCATAGTGAGAATTTACAAAGGTTCATGTGGATGCATCTCCACACCAGATATTTGGAAATAGGCAGCCATGAGCGAATTCAACTTTGCTGTTCCTGGCTATTGCACAAGAAGTGAGGGCCACTGAAGCTTCTCTTGAAGCCATGGATCATTCAGTGCAACATCAGAAGACACCAGAACATGAATAGATGGTGGAGGATATTAGCAAGCCACTAGTCCTCATCTGTCCTCCCCACATCCACAAAACAATACTGAGTATTCAGGTGAAGGGTAGGAGAGAGGTCAAACAAAGGGCACATTTTGGGCCTAGTGGCAAGCTTGAAGTTAAAAATAACTTTGGATAAAACCAGCAAACCTGGACATTTGAGCTCTTCCTCGCCAGTTATCGAAACTCCCTTAATTCTTTTCACTTGAAGCTCTGCTATGATAATGTTCAGAAAAGGGGATTATTATTTGTGATTCATAGTATTTAAAATTTAGACTGCATTTTAGTGAAAATGATGTGGGTTGGGGCATAAGCAGACAACTTTTCCCATTCTTGGTAGGACTTGTTGCTTGTTTACCTGCAAGAGAGAATTCAAGGCTTTGTAGCTTTGCCTTGCACGTGCATAATGGTAACAACGTTCTAGCACTCATGAACAGCCAGGCCCATATCCCTGCTCTCCTCAGGTCTTTGGCTTCCCTTTTAAAATGGCCAAGGCAGAGAAACAAACTGCAGAAAATGATCATTAGAAAATAAATCTCTCAACTCAGTGAAAACAGTAAATTTCCATAGAGCCTTTCCCATTAAACACTGCTAGGCACTGTTTCTTCATGCAGGTGGGACTTTATGCTTTAGGTGTGCAGATGCTTTCTGGAATTCATATGCCTGTGACTTCAGTGCTGGAGACACACACATTGACCATCTTGCTAGGTTGGAGGACTAGGGCTTAATCTTTCATCCAATGTATTGAAACTATTTACTGACTTCAGTAGTGCTGAGGTGATGTTGTTGCCATGATGGTCCAGGAGTTATGTGAGAGAATTCACTGGCAAAGTTTGTTGTGGGTGATATCTTTTATTGGACCAACTGTATGGTTGGTATAGCTATAAGCAAGTTTTGGGTATCACAGCATCCTTCCTCAGGCCTCTCTGCCTTCAGTGCTGCAGGATCATACCCTCAGTCAGTATCTCTGGCATGTTTGTTGTTGAACTGGATACAGGGTTGTGGTAAAGTTGTAGCTTTTTATTGCAGTCATATTTATAATTGTTGGTCAGGAACACACAACCATTGTTAGGGTACATGCTTAACTTTGCAGTGGTGCTTTGGACCTTTCTGACAAACAGGTAAAAGCTTTGTGTTTCAGGGAGCCTTTCTGGGTTGTTCCTTATTCAGTATACTGTACTGCTGCCTCTCTCCAAAATAAAATGGGGACACAGCTGCTTGCAAAGGAAAATAAAATAGTTTCCTCTGCACTTTTTCCTTGGGAGTATGCAAAAAATCCCATGTGAATTTTTTTTTATGAATTGGACCCTTCTATTTTATAGCTGGTACTATTCATGCTTATTACAATGCCATATTATGGCCTTAGACACTTTTTATGTCCCCATAACATAGCACCCTGGAGAAAGATGCTTCACTAAGCAAGAACCAGTAAACTTGCTACAGAATCAGCGGAATACTTCTCACAAAAGTGCATAAACTTCTGTTCTTAAACATTGTCATCCTTCACCTTAACAAGCACAGAAAAAAGGTTCCACTGGTTTCTATGCCTTGTTAGGTCTATCATCTTTTTAATTAATAGTGTTTTTACGAAGCCGTCTGAACTGTGTCATTTCCATTATCAGAAAACCATTGCCATTAATGAATAATTTTCATTTCTGATCCTTGATATCATGCTAGTTGATCTCCTGTTTCCATGCCGCCGAATGATAGCATCGTTTTCTGCCCACGATCAAATTTAATTTGGACTCTGATTATATTATGCTGTTGCGACTGAAGTGTCAATTTTTGTCAGGCAATTAGGAGCTATAACCTGTGAAGTTAAGTTTGATAGGCATTGTAATTGGATTGTTACAGTAATAGCTTGGAACATTCCCTTTTTTTCTTGCTTCTTTGATTCTTGATGCATACTTTAGTTGTGAGAACAAAGGCATTTTGTTATTATGCAACCATAGGATGTACAAGACAACAAGATGGAGTTCAGGTTTTTCCATTCTCCCCACATGGACTTGATTTGGATTTAGGTTTGACCACAAATCATGACAGGATTTTGAAAAGGATTCTACTGGAGTCAAGGAAACCTGAAAAAGTCAACTATGGAAACAAAGCTGTTTGGATTATAGTTTTGTTGTTGTTGGTTAAGTGAAAGTTTACACAGAAAAAAATAGCTCAGACTTGGAAATGTGTCAAAATATGCTTTAAACTATTCTCACTTTTTTAGTAGCACAAGAGACTTTTTAGTCTGTGAGCTCAGCAAGTACCTAGTACTGTAATTTTGGGATATGCTGTGGCCCAAACTTTTTGTTGGTGTAAATGGATACAGCTGCATCCATACCCATCCATAGAGAATCTGATGCTATAGAAAATCATCACAGCCCACTCGCTAACATGTAATGGAGGCCACATTTATTTTTCTTGGCTTCTTTCTGTTAGATTGGAAGTTCTGTTTCTATGGCTGTTTTTCTTTGTGCACACGGTAGTTCACTGGCTGTTTGTCAAAAGAGTTTTGTTCTGAATGTCTTGAGGTCTTCTCAGCCCTACTAATACTTCATTTCCTGATCTTCTCCAATCAGAGACATGTTGAGATTTTTCAAAAAGGACAATGGAAGGGGAGAGATTTTCCAGCACTAATCTCATTAGCATTTTTTCCTAATCACGGATACATGATTAGAGGTGAAAGAGGTGAAAGAAAACAAAGAAGCAATAGCTGCTGTGGCATATATGAAATAATATACATGCAATACGGTTTGGTTTTGGCAACCATTGATCTGTTCAGACCATGGTATATGTGCGAGAAGTCACCCAGACCTCTCCCACCCCAAATATGCCTGGGCAGGAGTATGGAAGAGTGTAAGTTGCCCAACTTTCCATCCTCTCTTTAGCCCATTGAGACAGAACCCAGAGGCCAGACAGAGTCCAGATGTTTGGTGCCTCCATGGATGTAGTTCTATGGCCATCAAGGAATCAAATCCAAGTCATCTGTATGGCAGACAAGGATGCTACCACTGAACTACAGGGGACTCCAGGGATGAGGGTATGGTCCTAGAAAATGGATAAACTAAGCCAGAGATGCAGGGTGAGTAGCTAATGAAGTAAAAGCTTTAAATTCAGTGACAGAAGATGTCCAAAGGTTCAGATGTGCGGTATGGTTTAGATCAGTGGTGCCCAACTCACTTGGCACCATGGGTCAGTTCCACAAGAGCTACCACTGCATTTGCCTGGCTGTACAACCCAGGCAGTGAGCATTGCTGGTGTTGCCACCCACTGTCTTCCTGCCAACATACTGCTGCTGATTTTATTCACCAGTGATAACCAAAGACCCTGAATTCAGAGGTGGTCAAGGTGGGAGGAGTAAGCAGTTGCCACCTCTTGGTTTCTAAAGCCATGACAGCACAATAGCTCCAGCACCAACAAGTCCCATGGACTGCAATTTAACCACTCATGGCTGACCAGTTTGGCAGTCCCAGTTAAGATAAATCCTCAAAAGTTAGGTTTCTTATCAGAATAAATTGAACCCCACCCAGATCTCAAAATCCTTCCTCACGAAGAGCCTCAGTGCCTCCTGACCTCTATTGTTTGCTCAAAGTCAGGCCTTCTGCAGCCTGGAGGACTCAGCTCCAAATCACCATCTCATGGAGTGGCCTAATGGCCTGCTCTTCCCTATTTCAAGAGGTAGAGGCATTAGGGGTCTGCTGTGTCCACTCTTTACTTCTAGCCTCCTCAGTGGTCTGGTGATTGCGTTCACCCTAGGAGATGGTGTGGTGTGTCTGCTATATGCTTTGGCAAATTTAAGGAGCCTCCTTTCTCCCTGATACACTCTCCTTATTTTATTTTTAGGTTTATTAAGTGCCCTCATTGCATTTTATTTCTAGAGTAGCATGCTCTAGTTGCTCCTCTGCTAGGTCCTGCAGCTTTATCTCTTGGCACTGTATATCCACACCAACATTTACCCTCCTATAATGCTGGATGAGATAGCAAAATTTCCAGACTTGTTCCCTCAAGTCCAGCAATGGCTAGGTGATACCAAGTACCCTTGAAAGCAGTCATGTTCATAATATCATGGACAGGGTCTAATGTGGTGGTAAACCCTAGAAAACAGGCATTGGCAGGCTCAGTGCCCAAATCCCAAGACTGTGCTTAGGAGTGCTTTGCACTTCAGCTTGTACAATAAAACTTTTTTAGTCAATGGTTTTGGGGGTTTTTTTAGAATTGCTCTTTCTTAAGTTTTCACTCATCTCAGCTGTACTAACAATACTTGGTTTGTCATGAATCACAAACATTTCCACTTGAATTATGTGTGTGTTTGTGCATTTGTATATGCACAAATACATGTATATTTTACAAATTTTATTTACTTGAATGCACAAAGCCAACATTTTGGGCCTAACCTCCCTCACATTGGTAGTATCAAAAACTAACACTGAGAACCTGGAAGGATGCATCAGGGCCATCACAGAGGGAGTGGATTGCTGATGTGACAGAAACAGGCTGCACATGAACAGGTAAGATATGGAACAGAAAGTAAGTTAAATGAATTTGAAGGGTTTTGTAATTTATTCTTCAGCTGCATCAGAAGAGATGTTCTGAACTATGACAGAAGAAACTGGAAAGAAGTTGAGGGGTGAGTGAAAGCTTTTGGCTCTAAAGGTAATAATATTTCCTCTCCCTCCTTTTCTACCTTTTCACTTTCTTTTTGCTTGTTATTTTTATTTCCCCTCTTGGGGAGGCAAGAGATATGGTGCAATTATACCTGAAAAGAGAGAATAAAGTCACATCAATCACTACATACATATATGTTCTGTTTGCAGGAATGTAGGCTAAAAATCTAATGAAAAAGAGCAATAGAAAGACAAGTGGCCATGAAGACTTCAGCTCAGACACTGAATGAATCTAATAGCAATAGGAATCATTATTTATTTTCCACTTCTCAGATTATCTGATACAGGTAGAGCGGTTGTCATAGACCAATGAGCAGTACCTCATTAATTGCAATGGTCTGTAGGAGTAATCAATGAGCTCTGTTTTCTGAAAGCCATTTCACCTTTTTGCTATTAGTGCTATAATGAACAGGGTGCAGTGTATACTTTCAGAGGAACTTCTGCTAGCACCTGTGCTGAACAGTAAAGCTGCTGACACTTTGCATGCAAATTGTAGTCATCTGAGAAGCTGCAGAGTTCATAGGTTCAATGTTCTCTCACTTGCAGTCTCCTATGTCAGCGATGTTTTAACCAGCTGGGGGCAGAATTACATTCTGGAAATTAAAGAGAAAAAAGGTTAAAATTACAAATCCACTGGTATTTCTGCATCTCGGCTTCAACATTAATATGTTATAAGACAACATGAAAAATCCTATCGGGTATAAATGATGTCTGATTTCACATTATATTTTAGAAGTGTCAGTGAATGGGTAGGTTTACATTTGACAGGTAATTTAAATACTTCAATACATTTTTATATCTTAAAAAAATGTTTGTCAGGATGAAACCTAGATGAAAACTGTTCATTTTCATACAGCTATGAGAAATGTTACCAATTTTTTTGCCATGTAGATATATGGGACATTATGTAACTCTATGCAGTTTTTATATATATCATTGAATAAGGATATTTCATTGGTCACTTATGCTGTTTTCAATGATATTTTACCTTGGTGCTCACAATCAACACTGATTACACACTTGTCTTTGCATTTTTTAAAAGCATTGTAAAATGAATTTATTTCTGGGAAACATATTAGACTTTTTCACTCCACAGATAAAAGCTCCAGTCCAAAACAATGTGGAGAATGTAAGCTTCTACCAAATTGTCTCTTACCACCAATCTGGAGAAACAGCTGCCTTTTGGTAGGCCATGAAATTGTTAGGCTAATTACTGCCTATCAGAACTGGCTTTAAATTCACAGTCTAGAGGTGAATGTCTCTGTACTCTACAACTAATCTGCTTGATCCATCTAATCACAGAGTTTAGTTTAAGGAGAGTGTGTGCTTTGCTGTTCCTAGTTGACCACTCCTTCTATATGCCTTTATTGATTGTTATTGTTTGTTAAGCACTGACAGGACACTTGGCCCTATACAAGGTATAAAGGGCAAGACAACCCATGCCCTGAACATTTTAGAATAAAAAAGAAGGCAAAGAAAGAAAAGTTATACTAGTAGGTCCCCATGATTATTTTACTCCCTTGATCAATTTATTGATTGCATGAAAGTAAAATTCAGAAAATCACCTGGAGATGGAAAAAAATAATTGCAGATTATGTTATGGAAAACAAATATGCTGCTAGCCTAGCTGTCTCTTGTCTGGCAGTAGACTCACCCTAAATAGCCTTAGGGATTACTTCATGTATGTTTTTATTCCACATGCTAAACAACTTTTGTTCCTGCCTATGTAAAATAAAAGGGTTAAAAAATCATGGGACCAAAATTCACATCCAAGAGTTGGATAGACCTCAAAGAAAAGAATATGAGTATTATAGAACTGCAACTGTATTAAAATCCTGACTAGGTTAGGAAATAGAGTGGTTACAGATTCCATATGTATACACCCTGTTGAAAATTGACCCCAGACGGCAACATTCAGGTTTAGATATGAAGTTTTCCAAGCTGTTGAAGTGCTGGCATCTAGTGCCATATCTGTTGACACTGGATTTTAGAAATCTGGATTTTATACCTTTGTTCCAGGCAGGCACAACCCTCAGACTGACCACAACACCTGCCAGTTGATAATATGTGAATTTACTGATACCGAGTGATAACAGAAAAGCAACAATGCAAACAATCAAACAGTTCTATATGTACCAATCCTAGGGCTGTCATCAGAGTCCAAGTACATCTGGTCAGGATGCAGGCTCCACTCTGAAGCTGTGTCTCTTAGGTGTCAGCAGTCTGGAGGTGGGATGCTGAAGCTCACAGACCCCTCCAGTGAGGTGCATGAGATGGGCTGCTGGTATGCCCTCAGTCCATGGTGGCCTTGGGGACTGTACCTGGGAGATGGGGACAGGGATAGGGACCCCTCTCAGGGAGCAAAATGGGGAGGGAAAGGGAAGTATCCTTTGTTAATCTCAAGTCTCTGCTTTTGTATTCTCCTTCCCCCGGGATGATTCCTGATGACTCTTCATCTATGGCTATGTCTGACTGGCTGTCTCTCTGTGGTCACATGTCCACGTAGCCTTTTGGACCATCTCCTAATTTGGTCTGTTCCCTCAAAACCGGGACTTAGGCCCCCCTGCTCTCTGAGGCCCTGTTGCTGGTGTCATGTACCTTGTGTTATGGGACAATATGGTACATACTTCTTTCGTTCCCAGGCTGTGTGTCCTTGTTGTGTTAGACAACCTGTCTGCCTAGGATGCTGTGATCTCGGGTTATGGCATGCCCTCTCAATTCTCAGGCTGTGTCCATCCATTGGTCTTGTTGTGCTAGACAGCCTGTCTGTTTTCAGGGCCGTGAGAAGTTGCGTGTATGTCTCCCAAGCTCTTAGAAATCCATTTAACCCCTACCCCCATCTTGATCCCTTATAATGCATATATCTATACCTATAAGCCAATTCCCAAAAAACAGGCCTTTAAATACTATTTTCAAGTCAACAATATCCTGTTTCACCTATTGGGATCAGAATGATCCTATTTTACCTTGCTTGAGCCCCTGAAAAAACATGAACCTAACAACTTTTGTAAAACACCTACTTCTTGGCCTTAAGACATAGTACCAAAAAAACAACCAAAAGGACCATCCCCATGCTAAGAACCACCGTGAGCCGTAGTAGTTGGAATAGGATCTGGCTCCTAGTGCTTTTGCTCTGGACTAGAGGTGGCCAACCTGTAGCACACAGTCCACAAGTGTGGCTTGCGAGCCCTGAGTGCTCAGTAGAGGGAGGCACAAAAATGGAAGCAGGGGGACTCAGGGCTTGGGGATCTGGCTGTGAAGAGCAGAACAGGTACAGGAGTCTGCTTGGCATCTTCAGTGTCCCTCCCCATGAAGGAGACTATTGTTGCAAGAGGAGGTATCATTGCCAAAAGTCAGATTAACCCTTCCCTAGCCCTGTAGCTGCTATGAAATTAAGGACTTCTCATCGTCACTCTGCTGCTCTGGGTACACACTGTACCAGTTACACCTCTGGTCCTGTGGATATATAGAGGCCTTGAATCGTATACTGGGATTTTCAAAATTGCTCTTAGTACTGACCTAACTTTGGTCCTGAACTTCAGCGTGAGCAGGGGTGCACCAGCACAGGGTGTTTCTGAACATCCTATTTATTGTACTTCTCCTCTGCCATGAGCACTGCATTCAGTTAAAAATTAAAAGCAAAGTAGAATAATCCACCTGGAAGAGAGGGATTCTTAATCAGCGAACACTTCACTCATCTTTATTATTGCTGTAATTACTTGATTCCCAAGAACTTGATTGTTGAGTAACTACAGGTCTGAGCAAAGGCAGTTTTTTAGTTGCACTGGTCAAGCAACAGTCCAGGTGGGTGATGATCAGGGATCCTGGTTTCCTGTAACAGAGATAGCGCGCTGGAGCCTTTCTGTTGGTGGCTCCGCCTTCCTGTCTTGGGCTAACCGCCTGCTTACTCTCCTGCCATGCCTTGATCTTAATTGATTGAGTGATGTAATTAGCAGGAGGCTGCCCACTTTATATGCCCAGTGTCAGGGGGCGCTATCTGCGGCTCCTTTTCCTCCCCTACACAGCAGCCCAAGCCTCTCAGATGGTACTTGACATGGTTTGCCCTATGCCTTGGCCCTCTTCTTTACTTCTGGGGCCCCCCACTACCCCCTCTTGCGCTGGGGCTCCTCACTGCCCCTTCTTGCTCCAGGGCTCCTCTCTGCCCCCTCCCGCTCTGGGGCTCCTCTCTGCCCTCTAGCTCCAGGGCTCCTCACTGCCCCCTCTCGCTCCAGGGCTTCTCGCTGCCCCCTCTCGCTCTGGGGCTTCTTGCTGTCCCCTAGCTCCGGGCTTCTTGCTTCCCCCTAGCTCCGGGGCTTCTTGCTGCCCCCTAGCTCCGGGGCTTCTTGCTGCCCTGGTGACTGGCAGTTGAGCCTCCCCCTTCTCACGACTAGGGGTCTTTCCTGCCATTTCTGCTTTTAGGCACAGGGCACCCGCGTGCTCTGCGACACTTCGTTTGTTTAAAATTAGCAAATTTGCTGATAAAAATGGAAAATTCTCCAATTAACCCCCTCGCCAAATCCGCGTTTTTCTGTGATTAAAATGAAACATCACTATATACACATTATATATATATATATATATATATAT
>NW_017729025.1:31895391-31895725 GCF_001723915.1 Gavialis gangeticus | reverse complement strand
GAAGTGGACACACCGGAGGGCAGGGAACAACTACAGACAGACCTGGACAGGTTGGACAAATGGGCAGAAAACAACAGAATGCAATTTAACAAGGAGAAATAATGCTATTTAACAAGGAGAGTGCTGCACCTGGGGAGGAAAAATGTCAAACACACCTACTGCATAGGAAATGACCTGCTCAGCAGCATGGAAGCAGAAAGAGATCTAGGAGTCCTAGTGGACTCCAGGATGAACATGAGTTGTCAGTGTGATGAAGTCATCAGCAAAGCTAACTGCACTTTATCGTGCATCAGCAGATGCATGACAAACAGAACCAAGGAGGTGATACTTCCCC
>NW_017729025.1:31880672-31894906 GCF_001723915.1 Gavialis gangeticus | reverse complement strand
TTCAAGAGGAGGTTAGATAGGCATCTGGCTGGGGTCATCTGAACACAGCACTCTTTCCTGCCTATGCAGGGGATCGGACTCGATGATCTATTGAGGTCCCTTCTGACCCTAACATCTATGAATCTAAAACACAACAAACTAGGCAAAAAACAAGGTTAAAGGATATTATATCATGAGTACTGTAGTCATTATAATTAAATATACTCCTCTTTTCAGATTCATAAAACCTAGCCTTTGTGAGCATTTTGACAGTGCCTCCAATACTTCCCTTACAGCCATTTCTGCATCTGAGTTAGTATTATCACACCTGAGTTAGAAATGCAGCTGCCCCTCCCAGACAGTTGGTTTTACAGTTTGTGCGGGGCAGGAACCAAAGCAGAGTGCAGCTGCATCACTGCACCCTCCCTGCATCTGCCCCTGGGTAGGTAGGTGTCCTTGAATTCTCAGGTTGCTTCTGATGGGAAATGTGGGTACAACCTAGCTCCCGTGGAAGTCAGTTGAATTAATTCGCCATTAAAACTTTGTAGGAGTAGGACTGGACAATTTATGTGGACAAATGTTTGTGTTATGTACAATGTTTGTTGGATAACTTCAGGTTAGCAATAATATAAAGCTTTTTCTATAAATAAATATTTACAGAGATCTTACAGATCAAATGGGAAAAACCTTGTATTTTGCATCTGTCTGTGTGTCTGTTTCTCTAATACGGCTTTTGTTAGCATAATATCAGACTGCCTCACAGTCTTTCCTTAAAACAAATACTCATCTGAAGGGACTGTGGGACCTCGTTATTCAGTTATGTGCAGTTTATTTAAAGCGCTGATACACAATTCACAACTTAGCATACAGCCACTGTTTCATGATAAAGCTGCTTTTGATTCTGCAAGTAACTTCAAAAGAAAAACAAAACTAAAAATTCGTGTGTCTTCACATTTCTAGGGTTAAGACTTATTGACAACTACAATACTTTCTGAAAACTGAGATTAAATTGAGTAAGTACTTCTTTAGATTAAAAGTCTTTAAATAGCTTATACTTTAAATTTTTCAATGTCTATTGTTCTTTTGTGTCCTTCTCTCTGCCCAACAAAATCACATAATGCGACAGGCTCTGAAACATAAGTAGATTTTGATACTGACTATGCAAAAGTCAGTTTTTAAGGGTAGGAATAGTGTAATATTTAAGAAATGCCTTCATTTGAAAACTAGCCTGAGTTCTCTGTCAGTGAAACTGACAGGGAAATAATTATAGAAGCAAAATATTTTCATCATCAAACACTGAACTGCAGCAGGCTAGTTTACAAGGAAAAGGAAACTGGCAATTGTCAGCATTCCTCACAAAAATATCCCTTTTTTCTATGTGGGGTACCAAGGAACAGAGATTAATACCAAAATCTAGGCAGCAGTTAGGCACTCGAAGTGGCGTTTACATGGAATTTAACTCCAGCAGTGCACTCCACAACATCTAGGCCTCAGTTTCAAGGTGCTGAAAGGATGCAAGTGCCTAATTTTTGCTAGTAAAGTATGCTGCATGCCTAGAGTGCTGTTCCTATGCAGGTGCTATCATCTTGGTGGAGCAGAGCATCTCAGTGTTTATCTCACACCTAAATCTGTTTCCTATCCAAAACCTACATTTCTTTGTACCTAAGGGTATGTCTGTACTACCTTCATGCTGCACCTGGGGCACCACTGTGAAGCTCATCCTTTCCAATGGTTCCTGCTCTACATACAAGCTCCTGAAATGGAGGCACTGTAGCATGTGTCCAGCAGCCCTCAGCGCATGCCCAACATGTCTCTTTGTGGATGTGGCCAAAGTGCCTGACCAAATGTTGCGTAGGAGCTTTGGAGCGGAGTCAGGGGGAAACACTGACTCTTTGTAGTCTTTTGTCCTCAGTACTACTGCTGGCTGAAGCTGGGGATCTGAGCTAGTCAGTGGGTTTTAAACTGTGGACTGCATGTGGTTTCTTCTATCTTTAACCTTTTATTTTCTTGCTTGTGGTAGGTAGGTTAATACCAAGTGACCTTTTTTTTTCTTTTAAATGAAAGGGTTTCTTTTTTCGTTTGCAACAGGTACCGGTTGTGAATTCCATCTGGGGGCAAACACTTACTGTAACACTGCCACGTGGTGTCAGGAGGTCCTGTATTACTAGCTTCCTTTCAATTTTTGTTGTGCTTTTCTGATGGAAAAATTAAGCCCTTCTGTGTTGTCAGCTGGCATTCTCTCCCCTATATCCCTGGCACTTACCCACTGCCTTTCGTAATATCTCAGTGTGGCATAGGTTGATTTTTTCTAAATATTTGTTCCAACAGCTTTTTGGAAATATTTCTGAGAACAAAGCAAAAGCAAAATGTGACTTCTTGAGGGAAAAGCTGGGCAAAATCTTTTCCTTTCGAGAGATGGACCAGCAAAACATGTCAATGGAAGCCTTAGGAGTGGTATTATTCATTCTCCTTACACAATTACTATATAACCAGTGTAGAAAGGACTCTAATGGGTTACTTAGTCCCATTACCACTTCATTACTTTGCACTGGGTAACATCTGGTGAGAATGATTTTAGTGATAAAATAAGTTTTACATCATGATTTTGAAAGTACTTTAGCCCCTGGAATCATTTTCTTTGTCGACATCCAAGAGGAAACTGCACCCCAAATACTTTACAGACATCCGTGAAAAAGCTCTGTTCCTCTAAACAGTGGGCTTGGTGGCTATCTTTTTCAGGCAAAACATTCAACAAAAAGCTTCCTCAGTTTTTCTTCTTCATACACAATTATGAGTTTTGACTTAAAACGCACACTCATATAATTACAGCCTTCTGAAAAAGCATCCTATATATACATGTTTCCCAGTGTGACTCCTCAAGCATGTTCTCTTGTCTAAAGGTGCATAATAAAGTAAAACTGAATTAGTGAGGGTACAATAAAGCAAGCTGGAGTGTTTAGATACAATAACCAAAAATAAATAAGGACAATTTAATCTTCAAAACTAGGACAGCTTTTCAGTACATTTGTCACTATGGAGATTTAACAGTTGATTCCAACTTGCATTTTAATGGCAAACTTACATAATTGTGAGTCCTGGAGTGGCACTGCTGAGTATATTTAGGCTGGAATTGCTCATTAGACAGATCCTGCCTAGCCCTGAAGTTAAAACATGCCAAAAGTTTACACATGCACAAAATACTTGCTAATAAGCATCTTTATAACCATTTTTGATTCCCTCTCCCCCTTCCATTAACAAACACAATTGTTGGAGGTCAAAGCAGGGGGCTAAAAGAGTTCTTGGATTTTATATCCAGCTCTGCCAGTGAATATTGGAACTGGTTGACATTTTTCATTCATTTTTTTTAATAATGAAGAATGCCTATTTAATACCAATGACATTTTTTTTCTGAAATTTGCTTTCTCCAAAATGTTTAAGGTGTTTATTGGGTTAAAAAAAACTAAAAAAAAAAAAAAAAGCAAATAATGTGTTTGCTAAATAGAATTGTCAAAAAGCAAAAATATGTCAAGGAAAATGTTTTATGAAAACAGAAAAGTTGTTAGTATTTTGCAAACACAGCCTCCCCCACACCGATTTTTTGCAACCAGTTCTAGTCATTGAGTAATTTTAGGTATATTATTTACATTTTCTGTGTTATGCTGTCCCCACTTGTGATTAGTAAGGAAAACTCATTTGAGTCCGCAGAATGTTAAACAGCTTAATTAAATGTTTGTAAAGCACTTTCTGATTTTTGAATGGAAAGCATTATAGACATGTAATGTATCATTATTATTAATGTATATTGCAAATTATTTTTATCTATGGCAATTTTCTGTCACTTTAGAAAATTAGTCTAATCTAAAATGTTGGCCAAACAGAGAGAACTGCTGCAGTTCCTTTGGTAAAAGTTCAGTGACGGAGTCACGTTGACTTTTATCTTAACAATCATCCCTTACAGCCTCCCAGAAACATACAACTCGAGCAGCGCTTCTAATTGTTGGCTTCAGGCTAAAACTTTTGATCACTTTATTTCTGCTACTTTCAGTTAAACTCATTCAGCAAAAAGACTTGATAACATTTTATACTCTCTAATTCTTTATTTTTAGGCTCACGAGGGATGAATTTGACCTTTTGAATTTTAGCTTAACGTTGGTAACCGGGAGCATCTTCATTCTTGTTTTTCATTCATATTAATACTGCATCTATCTCCTTTACCCTGTAAAAAGCTATTAATATTGTTCTATTAACCTCTTTCTCAGTACTAATGACCTTTCCCCTGAAAATGCAATTACTGGACTTTTTCATAGTAAATCTCATTTATTAGAAAGTTTTGGCATGTGCACTTTGTTCACTGCCATTTCTTTTTTTTTTAAATCATGCTTTTCTTTATTTTCAAATAAGTAAATTATTTTGGGGAAAAAGGAAATAATATCTAATGCATAAAACAGAACACAGTTGGAAAGGAGCTGATCGTTTCTAGACTCAACTGTTTTATTGTTTCTATAAAGCTGGAGAACGAAAATGTCAGTGTTCTTTGCACTTCTACTCTGTCCCATAGTCACAGTTGACCTGCTGCAGCTGTAGTTATCACTTGATAGAGCAGCCATCCAAAGTACTACCTCAAAGCTGAGTTCCCTCCAATAGTATCCAGCCCAGTGATGTCTGAACACTTAGCCAGAGCTCCGTTCTCTTTTCATATGGAGCGGTGATGTCTGAGCTACTGCTTGGCCAGCTTTCACAGCTCAACATTTGATGTATTCAAAGGAAAGACTTGAACCCTAACCACTGCTGTTTGTGAGGATAAGAGATGCAGTCTTCTTGGGATGGAAGGTAAATTAGAGACTAAATAACTTAGACTAAAAAGCCTGTGGTTGCAGGGTGAAGGTAGGGGATAGAGGACAATTCTCAGAGACCTCTTTAGCCTCTATCAACATGGGGCACTTTTGTTCTTCTCCCAAAATCCTAGTGGTAGGGATAGAGGAATTTTTTACTGTCTCCAAGAGCATCCGATGATACAAGGGTAGAATGCACCCCACCATGAAGTGGGGGTGTTGGGGTCAGAGGGAGCCCACACTAGCTTGTAGGGAGAGAGGGAAGGATGTGCCCTAGCAGACCCCTTCCCTGGTCTTGACTAGTTAACATTCTTAACATTAAAGAATGCTTCAGGAAAAATACTTCAGTTGTGCTACTCTATTGCCATTAGTGCATCAATGGGTTTTTACCCTGTTATGCAGAAACCAATCAGAATACCACATTGGGAATCAGGTCTTGTGATAATAACAGTGGGCTGTGCCTGGAAATTGGGAGGGTGGGGTTCAATGTCTGGTTCTGCCACAAATTCCTTATGTAGTGTTGGATGGGTTACATAAGTCTTTTTTTGCCTCAGTTCCAGTTCTATGAAATGAGGACAACACTACTTTATCTTGCCTTTTGCCTGTTTTGTCTATTAGATGATAAATATTTTGGAACCGGTTCTGGTTCTTCCTATGCATCTGTACAGAAGCTAAAACAATGCGCCCCATCTGTTACTGTAATAGAGCTATTAATTTGTAGCTACAATTTCAGCAAAAAAAATAAACTAACTACAGGTCTTTTGCTAATCCAGCCAGTTCAGCCCTGTAAGAGAGACATTAAGGTAGAAAGTCTGCTCAATGCTATGAAATGCAGTGTTACTTTGCATAAGGGCCATAGAGAGCCTGGGTATGGTGCCTTGATTTGGTATATGACCTCAGAAAAAGCTCTTTTTTTTTTCTCCATGATGAAAGTTAAAGTAGTTTGCTTCTATATGATTACTAGGAAAGGAGGAAAAAAGATGGATAGGGATGGTGGTAATTTTTATGTTATGACACCAGCTTTAATTAATAACAAGTCATCTCTTGTGACTGAAAGGCAATGAAGCCAAGATTTTCAAAGCCATCGGGAGACATAGATGTGCAATGCTCAAAATGAATGAACATCCTGTTTTCCCTAGTAGATGACCAAGGTTCAACTTGCAACCAGGTCTGAGTTACCTAACTAGTGTTGGAGTGATTTTACTACTCCTGGTGGATGTGTAAGGCCCCTGACTGAAGTTAAAGTAAAGGAGTAGTGGGATCTGATGCAGGATCCCAACAATTGTACTTCCTGCCATGCCATAGGAGAAGGTGTGATTGTGGGATCCCACATCAGATCCCATTGCACCATATTACTGGTGGAGGGTAGAGCTCAGGGTCAGGCTCCCCATGCACCAGCAAGTAGCAAGCTTGTTTCCATATAGTCCTCTGGGTGGGTGCTCCATCAGCTGAACTGAACACCCAGCCCATGCACTCCTGCAGCTGGGAGCCCTGACCAGCTGACCAGGCTTCCATCCATGGGGGCAAATGGTGTGCTCCCCCAACTAGAATCCCAGTTAGCTGACTGGGAGTCCCAGCCATGGACACACATGGTGGGCTCCCTTAGCTGGAAGCCCTAGTCAGCTGGGGGATCTTCCAGCTGCTGGAGCACAGAGGAGGCTTGACAGGCTTCCTTGTGCTCCAGAGGCTAGGCACTGACCACAAGTTCAATTAAAGGCATGATAAGAACCAGTCACAAAGTTATAATACTTTACATATTTTGTGTAATACCTTTTGGCTTATTCCTCATTTTATCACACCATTAATTGATTGAGCATATAGCCTGGCAACTACTTAAGACACAATTAACTAATTAATCAAGGCTAAAGTGCATTGTCTGTCAGGGGCCTAAGTATCTCCATTATAGGAACAGGGAGACATTGCACACTTCCAAAGGGGGGTCCTGTTCCTATAGTAGGGCACTCGTTTGCCCACGGTGGGTAATAGAACAGCTCCTACACTTTAGTCAGAGATGGTTGCAAGGTGTATTTTGATCATCCACTAAATGAAACAAAAGTCTGCCCTAGGTGCTGAAATCTACTAGGCAGCTTTAAAAATATCACCCTAAATGGGCTAATCAAGCTGAAGGTGTTTATAATACCAACAGAGAGGAGAAGGACTCCACCTTTGTTGGCTTTCCTCCTAAACCAAAGCCAAACACTTCTATTACAACAATGAAAACCAACCTGGACACTAACAACACATCTTTGTTGTTAGTGTCCAGGGAGAGAAGACTGTTCCATTTTTTTCTATTCCAAGTTCAAGATTTATTTTTTTTCAAACATTTTTCCAGGAGATACTTAAACTTCACTTTCAGCAAAACGCACCTTCTTTAGATTTTCCTGGCTCTGAGACTCATCAAAATGAGCTGGGTTAGTTGCACTGAATTATGTGTTTCATAGAATAAGGCAGGGAAAAGTGGTGCACTGAGTTATCATCATAGGGAATGAGGCTGCCAAGCCACTTATCTGACAATACTGGTGGAAAAACGGGCATATGAAATGGCCAGGGTCAAAGCAATGTGATCCAGTGACAGGAAATAATTTTTAGTCAGGAGGATATGAGCCTGTTAACGTTAAAAAAAAGAAAAAAAGAAAAAGAATATTTGTCAGGTTTTTCAGTGAGAACATTTCAGTAAATTTTCCTAATCTATCTGAATTTGATTAAATATTTGAATAACTCTAATACAACCTTTTAAACCAAGTATCTGAGGGCCTGGTTATGCTGTACCCTAGAACTTGATGAATATATTTTTTTGAATTTCAAAATGTTGATAAAAATGTTCATCACCATTTAACAATGTAAAAGGGACAAAGAGAAATGAGTAAAATATTTCAAAAGCAACTCTTTCTATTTTGTCACCACCTCTCTTCTGCACCTTTAAAAGTTCTAAAGTGATTGGTCTTCCAGGTTGGCAATTTGCTGACAAGAATGGTATGTTTCTTGTTACAAAGGGAACCGATAGACTTCGCACAATTTCCCTGAAGTTTCACAGCTAAGGTTGGGAACATCAGATGGAATCTTTGGCAACTTCCTTTCTTTTAGCTTTCTTGTTTTAGTGTGTCCAGGTGAAATTTTAATCTTCTTTCACTTAACATGAGCCAGATGTAATCATTTATTAAAATAGCATTGATGAGGTGCAAAGACACAACAGCAAACATGCTGTAACAATCTGGCACCAGAAATTTAAAAATATGACTTGTCGTGTAGAAGAGCCCCCATTGCCACATAAGTTATTAGCTGAGTCATATGATGGGTCCTCAGTTAATAATATTTGTACTACTAACTATTTTTTAGCCATGATTTATTTGAAAGTGCTTCTTCTTTTACTGATGCTTGACGTGTCATCTTAGAACACATCACACCTACTTACATTGGCATATTGTGTTTTGTTGCATACTGCCATCTATTAATATAAACTGGCATGATGTATCATCCCATTCATTATATGGCTCATATTTCTAAATTTTAATTTTGATAGAGATTTTTTAACATTAAAAAAGATGATGTAACTGGTGTTTTGCTACTGGATATCATATGGATATAGTTACTTTCTACTTTTTTGAGGTAGGAGCTCAAAAATGTGAACACGATTATCTTCCATCCTATTTCTGTCAGTTAGAAAGAGACGCTGTTGGGGTATGGAGGCAACGTATTTGAATTTTTCTTGTCCCATATTAGTTGTTCTAAATCCATACCGCCAGCTTCCAAACTGCTGTTTTAAAGACCTGCTGCCTCATAGGAGCGATGCAGAGGTCATGTTGCCTCGTAGAGGTTAAAGATTTAGAACTTCTGATATAAAAAGTCACTGAGTATTTCAGTCTCTTGCAGGCTGGTTCACTTTCCCAGAAGGATACACTATGGGAAGAGGACCCTATAACTATCTTACAACTATGGTAAAGGAAGCTGGGGAGATTTCAAGTACATGTTGGTTAAGAATAATGTATAAGGAGTGAGATAAGAGCAGTTTTGCTACTTCTGTGTGGCTTTGGCCTTAAGAGAGGATTGTCCTAAGTTCTCATCTTTTACCAGTTCAGAACTGGAAAGACATTTGCCATTCAAGACAGTCTGAGGTGAGAGGAGAATATTCAAGTCAGTGAAGGGCATTTTGGGGCTGGTTAACTTATACAGTGCTCAGTACAATCATAGTTCTTCTCTTGACTATAGTGAGGGTTGGCAGGTGCCCTTCAATGACAGGAGAGGGAAGTCTGTTCTTATTTGCCTCATGTTGGTCAATGTTTGACATTAGTAATTTTACCAAACCTCTTATAAATATATAATATTAAATAATGTAAAGCTCAGATAAATCAAATCTAGATACATAAGGTTTAACATAGTGCTGCCAGATCTCATATTTTAAATACAAGAATCTCAGTAATTGGTGGGGGGGCGCATTCTGGAGTCTTATGAATACATGACAATCTCAGCATTCATTTAAAAAAATGTATCTCTAACACTCATGGCTGGGGAGGCAAGGTTGAAAATATGAACCCACTGCCCCTTAAATGGTTAGCAACCAGAAGGCCAATAATGACATATAATTGCCAGTTTGGGCTGCCTGACACCTGATTTTTGAACATCTGGGGTTGGTAATGCTGAGACTGGGTTGTGTTCCTGGATGTGTCACAGACATGCTGTGTGACCTTGGTATTACAGCAACTCTAATAACACAGTGTTCTCAGAGTGTGCTGTCTTCATTAAAGCACTTCCTAGTGGCACAGAGATCTGGCTAGTTACATAGCCCAAAATATTCATCAGGGCTTTTGGATGGCTCAGTTTTTGGCTGCCCTTAAAGAGGGGTCTGAATTTCAATGAAGTGCTAAGGTCGCAATTTGGACATCTGCCACCCCCAGATTATGTTTCTGACTCTGCAAACCTTGACCCTGGTGTGAGTGCACTCTCTCTCTGGATTTCAGTTGGTAATTCATATTCAAAGAAGTTAAAATTGCATCAAGCAGTTTGCTTTTAACACCCTCCCATGTATACCACTGTGATATTATTTGGATACCACTCAGAGGGCAGGTGGTTTGCACAGAAAAAAACCTGAGAATCCCACCTTGTAACGTACTTTTGAACAAGCCTGTACAAAGTTTCTTTGATTACTGGAAGTAAATACATTTTTTTCAACAGAAACATGTGCCAAATCCTTCATCCTTCACTTGCTATTGGACCTCCCACCCCTTTCTGGAAGTAAAGGTTGAATTCACCTGGTACAATGCTATTGACCACTGTAAATGGGTACAGTGCTCTTGACTTCTCTGGACTTGCTCCCATGTACTGAAGGCTACGGCCAGAAAGCGTCTCTGGAAAATCCAAGGGCAGAGAAGCAATGAAAGTAGACAGAGGCTGTCTCCCTGTCCTTAAGAAACAAAACATGGCGAACCAGGACAGAGACACAGTGACAGGCTGAGAAGTAGCTCTTATGAAGATCTTGGAGGCAGAGAAAAAAATGTAGCCAGACCTCTTCCAGCAAACCTAGTTCTGAGTCTCTTCTTCCTTTTCAGCGCTGTACTGCATTGTCTTAATCTAGAAATGTGATTTATTTGTGAAATTCCTAGTGGGTGGTAGAGGTGGGGAGGGGAGCCACATAAAACTCCCCAGAGCCACAGACTGAGGTAAATAGTGTGTCATAACACATTTATCAAATGATAATGGAAACCATATAAAATACATACAGGAGGGAGGGGAAAAGCCATTCCCCACTGGGAAGTTACTGAATATTTTAACCAATTTATAAAAGTGTGTATGCAATTGCTCGTGTTGGAAGGATTTCCCTGGCTTCACCTCTGCATATAAATCACTGGCCTGGGATGTCTGAGCAGACAAGTGAAATGGATGATCACATTATGGATCAAGGAGGTGGTATTCCTGCTTTGGTTAGTTTGCAAGAGACCACCCAAGCACTGTGGGACAACGATGAGACTGTACATTTTGCCTGTAGAGCTTTGAAAGGATCAAGGTGCCTCCCCTGACATACTGAGGAAAGGGATAAAATAATTAACTGTGTTTCTCAAATAGCGGGCACAGCATTAGTCATCTGCCTGAATGAGATCACTCAGTTGGGATTGTTTGGATTCTGATATTTTCTCTTCCCCTTGCATGGATTGTCAATATAAATAAAGCAGAAAATCCAAAGTTAGTTAAAGTATCTCTTAAAGGTGTGCAATAATTATGCAAACGTCTAAAATTTGTTGACATTTATATCCAGTTTGAAGAGGGAAAAAACTTATATCATGTCATTTAAAAGTTATAGTAAGTGCTGCTCCCTGTAAAATATAAAGGCTGGATTTTGATACACTTGCTGACAATGAGTAGCATCTTACTCCAGAAATAGTCTCGATGAAGTCACTGGGGACTACTCACGGAATAAGGTACTACTCCACATGAATAATTCTTTCAGAATTTGGCTTAACATTACAAAATAATACAGGGCTACCCAGGGCGTTGGAGAGAATGGAATGAGGTTAATTATCTAGCTAAATACTCATATGGGTCCAGATTTCTAACAATACATTGGGGGCAGAGGGAGAGGAATTGAGTTTTGGAATCATTTTCTTTCAGAGAAAATGATACTGAAGTGCAATTGGGTACATAAAAGTGATCAACCTACTACATTAATTCTTGAAGCCTTGCCAGTCCACATCTATTAATGAACTGGCTGAGTTCTGGGGTGGGTGGGGTGTTCCTTCCATTAAATTTCATAACAAAGGATGGTTGAAATTTATTATATGGAAGGTTTCTTTCATTGAAAAATAGCTTGTTCAGAGCAAACTTTGCTATTGAATTTTTCCCCCCTGTGTGACATTTTCTGTGATATGTTTTGCACAAACATTAATTTAAATCATTTCAGATTTTGCTTTTGCAGTCTTACAGAAAACAAAATAAATTGAAGTTGGACACATTTTGGTAAATTAAGCTTGTCTCAGTGATCATAGAAAAAAAGATTTGTTAAAAATCAGATTTTTTTTCATGGAATAATTTTCCCATGGCTTGATCAGCTCCAATAATACAGCACAGCAGATCTGGGGTAGAGGATTTGTACAGTAGAGGCTGTAATGTGAAGTCATCCAGCCTCTAACAGAAGATGGACTGTCCTCAGGATTCAGGAAGTGATGCCGGTAATTCTGTAAGTGGGTCTTTTCCCTGATAATCATTGTCCCAGCTTTATGTTGATTGTGTTCCTAGAAAGTGGATGATGTATGAAGCTGAGCTGCTGATCATATGTCCTCATTAAAGTTCCCGTATTACATTTCTCAAGAATTGAGATGTTAACTCCAATATTCAAGCCAAATTTCAACTTGAGTATTTATATCATACTTACCTAAATCTCCCTTGAAGTTTCAATTTAATATAGTATTCTTCCTTTGCTGCCTTAAGCTGTAGTGCATTGTTGCTGTGCACACTGTTGAACCTGTTGTGCTTCACTTCTGATGAGGTTGCATTTCACTTGTGATTGAAGAGGTCCTTTTATACAGGTTAGGGGAAAGTTCTCATTCTGTGTGTCCACCCTTGGGGGTTTAGGCATCAGTTCGCAGCTGGGATAGACTGAAGGAAAACCTGGGTTCTCTCTTTTTAAAGCGGCACCTACCCTACCTTTCCAAAGCTACTACTATAAGCCACAGGCATGGGATTTTCAGCCAGTTGTTCTGCTTTTGTTACATTCCCAGTCTCTCCAAGGATACCTGCTATGTCCCCTGCATGCTTCAGCAAAGTGTGCAGCTCTAACAGTTAAGAAATACCATGCTTCCTTCTTCATGGCTTCTCTATAGCCTGACCAGTCCATGTAACCTACCTATGCCTGTTGACTTTGTGGGAGGCTTCTTTCTGATTTCAAATACTGTAACCATAGAAATGAGTAGAGGTGCTCAGAGACTTCAGTGATGACCACAATAGAAATAGGTATGAGAGAGAGAAAAATGACAGATAGTGTAAGTAAGTGTCTTGGTTCTGGGAGAATTTCCAAGAAGATGTATTATTACTGGCACTACCTGTCCTACAATGTAATCCATCTACTGTTGACTTGACACATACCAGATCAACGCTTGGGATCTCAATATCATGCTGTTAGACAAGAAGATGTAACACAAAGTTATATACACACACACAAACTCCACATACAACACTATGGGTTCATACACACATGCACATACCCAAAAATGCACTTCCGTGGCTGTGTGTTGACACTAGGGGGTGTTTGGGGTAACTTGGTGCTTGGGGTTATTTAGGGTCACTGTTACTCAGGGTTATGGTGCCCCGGGGTGCAGGCCAAAGAGAGAGAGAGAGAGAAAGAGAGAGGGGGAGAGACAGAGAGACAGAGACAGAGAGAAAGAACTAGCTGTGAAGCCAGGCTGCGGAGTGACGAGCCGGGGCAGAAGGTGATAAAGGAAGCTGGGGTCGGGAGAGAAAGCTAGCTGGGAGACCAGAGGCAGTGGAGCGGAAAGGCAGGAGGCGAAAGCTGGGAGGTGCGACAGAGGAGCTGGGACTGGAGGCAACAGAAGAGGTAGAGAGGGAGCTGGGAGGCAGTAGGGTGGGGGAGAAAAGCCAGGAGGAGCAGCGGTGGGCCGGCAAGAGCAAGCCAGAAGGAGGCTGGGGCCGGGAAAGCCACAGGGGGAAGTAAAAGCTGGGAGGTGGAGGTAGTGCCCCGGGTAGAGCAGAGGAGAGCTGGAAGGCAGAGGCAGCAGGCAGAGAAGAGGCTGGGGAGCCGTGCCTGGGAGGCTGGAGGCGGCAGAGGCAAGCTGAAGAGCTGTGCTGGGGAACTGGGTGGCAGCCAGGGGATCAAAGGGCAGAAGCCGGGAGTCAGTAGGGAGTGGGGAGAAGTGGTGGAGCAGAGGTAAGCTGGGAGGTGGAAGGAGCCAGGAGACAGCAGAGGAGCCGGGGGACAGTAGAGAGTAGCTGGGCCCGGGAGAACTGGCTGGGGAGAGAAAGCGGAGGCAGTGGAGCAGAAATGAATAGCTGGGATTGGAGAGAGATACAGAGAAGGTCAGGAGAGAAAGCAGAGGCAGTGGGGCAGAGACAGGAAAGCCAGAAATGGAGGGAGGCACAGAGAAGGTCAGGAGAGAAAGAAGAGGTGGTGGAGCAGAGAGGGGGAAGCCGGGAACAGAGGGAGGTCCGGGAGGTGCTGAGGAGGCAGGGGAGAGAAAGCCGTGGCTTAAGTCGGGACAGAGGTCAGAGAGAGGGGGATTTTGGAGGTGGCAGAGCGGGGCCAAGATGACAGAGAGAGAGAGAGAGAGACAGAATGAAGGTCAGAGGTGCAGACAGCAGAGATTGGAGCAGGGCCAGGAGGTCAGTAAGAGAAAACCCAACTCGGGGTTCCAAAATAACAGTTTTATTAAACAGGCAACACATTATACAGCCCCCGAAGTTATTGGTTCACACACACACACA
>NW_017729025.1:31871445-31880527 GCF_001723915.1 Gavialis gangeticus | reverse complement strand
CACACACACACACACACACACACTCTCTCTCTCTCTCTCTCTCTCGTAGCAGGAGAGAAAAGGCTTAATGGAGGGATTTGAGGTCCTGGTTTGCAGAGACAGAGCTCAGGTCCCTTGCTTGGGGGAAGCAGGTGGGTAATAGCTACCTATCCCAGCCTGAGAGTTGATCCTTGATGGCCAGTCAGGGTCTTCTCCAGCAAGGTGTTGTCCAGAGGGGGTTGCTGACAAGGCCTCTGCATGGACAGGTGGTGTGGCATAGTGCTGGTTCACTCTACCACTCCTCTGATAGGGATGGGCTATCTGTTACTCCAGTGGGAAGGACATGCCCAGGCAAGGGCTAGTCCTGCTCAGATGGGGTCATGCAGTTCCAGGTGTAGTTGCTGGTTTCTATTCTGGTCTTTGTTTCCATGTTGCTGATTTCTTGGAGAGTCTTTATCTTTCAAATATTGGGTTTTGTCTCTGGTCCTGGGAGTACGTCTGTGGTTTCAGGGAGAGACAATGCAAGGCGGTGGTCCAGTCATTAAGTTGATGCTCTGGTCGTTAAGTTGATGGCCCGGTCATTCAGCAGGAGCTATTTTTAGGTCTGCTACCATTATGTCTCAAGCACCCTCATTCATTCTCATTCATCCAGGAATCAATTTACATAGGAGGGGTAGGTATGAGTCACAGTTACAACACAGTTACAGTAAGGTATGCCCAGGCAGGGGACACAAAATGGAGACTTGACATTACTTTGGCTAACTTTACAGAAACAGGCCTAAATTATACAATATCAATATAAAACAGTAACATTCAATACAACCAATAGGAATACAATATAAAACAGTAAAAATTAGTACAAAAATAACAGAACACTATTTACAATATAAAAAGGGGCTTGTTACAATAATGGCATACAAGAACTTAGCTTACCTATGACTACCTATAACTACTTATAAGGGATAGAGGGGGCAGAGAAAGAGTCATGAATGGTTGGGGAAAGGGAGGGAATGTATTTTTAAATTAAAAAAAGAGAAAAGCTGAGGGTTTTGCTACACTACTACATCTATCTGCACAGTGGGACAAATTGAGCCTATGACTTGATGGCTCTGACCATGGAATCAGCGCGGTTCCACAGTGCGCAAGTGGGAGAGGGGCAGGTTTTGGTTGTGGGAGTTGCTCCATGTGGCAATATTCAGAGGACCTTTGAGAGCTGGGTGAGCTGAAAGCAAGGATGTAGGATCCACTGCTACATGGATAGTCCCACTGTCTCTGTCCTCCCACCCCCTGTATAAAGGCCAGCCAAAGCTGTCCTGGCCAGTGGGCCCTCAGAACGGATCTCTTCTGCCGCATTCATTCATGTATCAGTTCAGCACCTTCCCAGCAATCTGGATTTGCCCTTCTCTTTCTACAGTAAGACATCCCAATAATACAAAATGCATGCCTGATATTTTTATAATTAAATTGGCATGTTAGAAAGCTGGATAGAATTGTGCAAGAGCCAGGGAAGCTACTTTGTTGTTAATAACAACAATAGATTTAGATTGTGTGTATAACATTACCAAGTTTTTTACATACACAGGGAGGGGACAGGTTTTTCTGTTCTGAAGAACCGACAGTCTAAGGGAATGATTGTTCACCAGAGCACAGACCGGGGGAACAATTGTTCACCAGAGCACCCCAATGGATGATGAGGTCGAACGGTTATAAACTACTGCAAGACCGTTTCAGGCTGGACATAAGGAAGAATTTCTTCACTGTCCGAGCCCCCAAGGTCTGGAATAGCCTGTCATCGGAGGTGGTTCAAGCACCCACATTGAATGCCTTCAAGAGCAAATTGGATGCTTATCTTGCTGGGATCCTATGACCCCAGCTGACTTCCTGCCCTTTGGGCGGGGGGCTGGACTCGATGATCTTCCAAGGTCCCTTCCAGCCCTAATGTCTATGAAATCTGTGAAATCTAAAAGGTCCCAATCCTATGGTCATGGTTAAATTTTCACACGAGTTTTTCTGTCATATTACTACACATACATAGAGGACAACAGCTCTGGAGATGGAGGATGTAGGGATTATGAACAAAGAAAAAAAGGCAGGAGAAGCTGAACAGAAGGGACCTGAGGAGGGATTTAATGGAGGGGAAGGACAATTGGTGGAGGAGAACAAGAAGGCTATTCAAATTTGATGTTGAATCACTGTTTACCGACATGGATGTGACACTAATGGAAAGGATTTGGGGAAGAATAGTTATAAGCTAACAGTTTTGTTCTCCTTGAGGCATTCTGTATGCAGGTAATAATATGTAAAATTTGGTATAATTGCTTAAAGTGACATCTTTTGGTTTCAAAGAGAATTCATGGTCAGAAATGAGGCTTGCCAAAATCACCTCCTCTTCTTTTTCTTTTCCTTGAAAATTTATTTCTGGAAGTCATTAAAATTCAGATCCCATCATTTGTAACAAATGATGTGAAGTGTTAGGTACAGTACTAGGAGTATATGTTTGTTAAAATGAAGGAAGAGACCCTTCCAACACTTTGGGATTTTATGAATGATTTACATCTGGTGCTAAAGTTCATAAATGAAACGTGGGAGAACCAGATGCTTCATTTCTTGACTGCATCGTGTCTGCACATACTGATGGTGAATTGAAAACAGGAATGTCTCATAAATCAACAAAATCTATTTTTGTACTCTCGATTTCCATTCTGAACATCCATATAACACCCAAACAAATGTGGTAAAATCGGTTCCTTGAGAAACCCTTTATGTTTAGTAACAGTATGGACATGTTAATAAAAAAAAAGAGAGAAAAGTAAAAGAAAGAAAACGAACCAGTCTTCAGAATAAAAAGGCTCAGAATGAGCAACTGTTCGTGGAGATTGATACAGAAGGTACTTCACTGCTCAGAATAGAGACAGGGACAAAGACATTAGGCAAATTCTAGTACTTGAACAAAGGGCTGTGGCGGGTGAAAAGGAAAGAAAACCTAGGGATTATACCACAGTGGGCTTTTGAAGAGGCCAAATTTTGGAAGGATAACTGAGGGCAAAATCTGGCACAGTGTTTGGGTATGAATATGAGGGATCACAAGTAGATATTTCTACAGAGATGAGTGAGCTACATATTGTTTGATAGTCATGCTTTGTTAACTTTTTCCTCCATACTTCGGGACAATAGGCTTTGCCCGCTGTCCTTTTTCGGCAACATCTCCTTTTCACCTCAGAACAAAACTGAATGTATGTTACTCTGATACGTTAATAGCCAGCAGGACTGGAACTTATGGACGGATTGAACTAAGAAGGGAAGAATGAATCCAAGCCACTGGGTTTCTTTACATTTGTTATTATATATAATAGCTCCAGCCTAACCTCAACTTGCAAATTTCTAGTAGTTGAAATATTTGAAGTACTCTTGATTTTTTTTTTAATATGTTTGAGGAAGGTCAGGTGACAGTAATAAGGGTACATAGTTACTCAGTAAAGGATCTGCCTTGTTGGTCCTATGAACAGTTTTAAAACCGATATGAATGTATTTGTTCTCAGACAGAGAATGGGTACAGGTGTACGCTCTCAAGTGATTTCACTCTGGTTGTTTCCAGGTTATTAATCTCCTGGAGTGGCCATTTTTGTTTTGGGCAAAAACTCCCAAACACCTGTACACTAGTAGTTTCTGGAGGAGAGCAGCAGCTCTCCCAGGAGAATCTGAATGTCTGGTTGCGGCCTGACCGTCGGTGCCTTGGCAGAATTGAGTTTTTAGGAAAAAGTGAATCAGATGGGGGATATGGGTTGACAAACAGTACAGCGAAGGCACTCTAGGTGTAAGAAAGAACAAAGAAGACGTTACAGAGACATTTGTGAGGGCATCAAAACTGACACAGCTCGTAGACAAGAGCCTGGTGAAGGGGGTGGGGAGGGAGTTCAGTCTGAGAGACAGGCAAACATGTTATTTAAATGTACAGTTTATTTAACTATTTGGAACTCCTAAAGGCCAATTTTTCTCCCATTGAAATCAATGGGATTTTTGCCTTTGATTTCAATGGAAGCAGAGTCAAGCCTTTCCTCAGGGACATTTTTTTCTCTTTATGCACTAAACATCACACCCACTTTCACGTTAAGAGGAAGTTACTAAAAGCGACAGAACTGTTCTCTACTCCTCTTAGTTACCATTCTGTTCAAAATATGTCCCTAACTAATACAATTTGCTATATGTCATAAAACACAAAGGAAAGCACTTTTCATGCCAAATATCAGAAAAGTGCTCTCTTTTTCTCAACCGCACAAGTAACAGAAATGATGTGTTCATTTTAAATTCCATTCATGTAGGCCCTAATAAAAGCTATTATAAAATACAATTGTGTGGAGACAAAAAGAGAGATAATATCACTATAGCTCAATATAAAATTTAAGTAATTAAGACATGAAAACTATTACACAATTTACTATGAATGCAATGTGAATAATAAAATATTTAACCATTTCACTTCTAAATTTTTTCTTAAGGGCTTTTTGAAAACCTTTGCGGTACGAATATTGCTAAAGATCTAAATCCCTTGCTGTTTCAGGAAATGAGAAGGATATTGCACTGAAAATTAGAGTTAGGTTTCTCCACATAACTTATGTATATATTTTTAGACATGGATGCATATATATAGGTGCTATGCTACAAACTGGATTTTAGCTGGAAAATAAGATTTCTCTGTTATTTCAAATGTGGCTGTAAATAAAACAAGACCTGCACAATGCACTGTGGAATAAACTAGTTTTTCAGCAGTGCAAGCCAAGTAGTTGTGGACTCTCACAATTGCCTGGAAGATACTGGAAAGGAAAGTATTTTTAAACAAAACATATCTTAATCTCTTCATGGGGTTTTTTCAGAGAACATAAGTTTTCTTTTCACCAGGTAGTACTGGGAACCCTGACAGCAAATAGTTGTGAAGGATCTTAGTTCTTGGCTCCTGCTTTTTTTTCCTAATGCAAAGAACAAGTATCATTGCCTCGTATAATGTCGTATGCACCACAGTCACATGCAAGTATTGTACTGCTTAGTAACACTTAGCAACATCTCCTTTATCATCTAACACCTCTATTTTTCACAACATTTAATTTTTTTATTTTCATGCTCACACCTTATAGCAAGCTTACTTGCTTCGTTTCAGATGTCAGACTCTGTCAGTGCCTTCTACTGAACTGCATTGTCCCAGGCAGCAGGAACTGGTGTTGGTGATTCAGTAGGTGGCACTCTTCCCTTTAAGTCAGTGTTGAAGCAAAGGGCCAGTACACAGTGTATTGAAATAAATCGTCCCAGAGGGGCCTATTCCACAGCCCCATAGCTTGTTCATACTTTGAGGTGAGAAGCGGTTGTATACCAATATAGAGACTGAAATAGTGGCTTTTGCTCCTCTACACTTCCTTTCTGGGGTTTTGAAGCCATCCTCCTCTTGTATGCTCTAATGGTGTCTTCTACGCCTGTCACAGGCAGAGACAAAAACAATGATGTGGATGTCCATGCATGAATCCCTCTGTGCTTGGGTGACTTTCATCCCTACTGTCCAATTCCATCTATGGATGCATATAACTGGCAAGCGAGCATGAAAACATGGAATCAAGCCTTTAAATGGTAGGAATTCACCTCCTGCTACATATCACACCCACAATTTCCAAAACAACATAGAAAACAAATGGTTCAGACTGAGTGGTTGGAAACAATGAGGCCCTGTGGTTACAGGCTATGCCTTGAAGCCAAACAACTTTGCCATTGGTTTAGTGCGTAAGTCTGGGCTTGCCACTAAGAACAATCTCAAAAGTATCCTTTGGGTGCTAAACTACAGAAAAGTTGGGCTGGTTTGAGAAACCAACCCACAGATTCTGAAAGTCAGGTCTTAGGAGCAATACTGTGGCAAGGCCAGTGCCAGAGGTATAGCAGCTTTGGATGCCCTCACACAGCAGGGGAGGCACCAAATCAAATGGAAGTAATGTTACATAATGGCACGTAGCAGGGGCAGTCTGATGCGACCTGCACTGGGCACCAAAATGTCTGGTTATGGCTCTGCTTGGGAATCTGAAGTTGGACATCTTTACTTGAGAAAAGGTTGGCTTTGACTTTTCTATGCCTGTTTCTCTGTCTGTAAAATGGAGCTGACAATATTTAATCTATGTCTTTTGCATTGTGTAGAACAGCAGTCAGCAAGCTTTTTAGGATGAGGGTCGAAATGACCCAGTTTGAATCAGAGATGGATGGTAGCCAGGCACTAGGACCTAGTCACCACCATGGCTTGGCAGCTTGGCTTTTCCCCACAGAGACATGGGAAAGTGACTGCTGCTGAAGCCCCATGTCTGCAGGCCAAATCAGGCCCATGGGCTATAGATTGCTAACCACTAATATAGAGGGCTTTGAGATATGAATGTGTTTGGAAGGAAGGAAAATATCATGTCACTAGCGTAAAACAGAAAAATCGCTTTAAGGAGACAAATTTCTAGACTGCCCAGATTCTCTGGGGCAGAGACAGTGTCTTCACGTGTTTTCTTGAGGCCTCAGTGCACCATGAATATTAATAATGTTATAAATATGCAGCCACTTCTTCAGTTTATAGAGTGGTTATAAATGAACCAGAAAGAACACAGTGTGTCATCATCACAATCTGTAAGTGATGCTATCAAAGCAGGTAGGCAAAAAATTGGCCTATCAAGTTTTGCTTTGTAATTGATTGTGTACATCCTGAAATTCTAACTGAGATCCTTGCCTGTCAGTCGAGTACTCAAATAAAAAAGAATACCAATTCATGAACAAAGGAACAAGCAGTGCCGTAAAAGGTGGGTACAGAGAGGAGACTGGTGTGTGTAAGAAGGTTATACACCATGTATAGGAATGTTTTAGTCATTGTTTGCAATCCCTTGCAGTTGAGGTTGATTGTCTTCCATGATTATCTTTTTTGTGGGTCCAGAGATGGCTGACAAGGCCAATCCAGGTCTACAGATTCAATCCAGCTTGGGCACGTGTTTGTGTGTGGGGTGGGTAGCTCTGGATTTTTGGTTCAGTCCCTGACACCTGTTTCTGCTGCTTCTGCTTTTTCATCTCCTGTTGTTTTGGTATATAAGCTTTAGTATATAAGCTTTGACCCAAAAGCTATTGGGTTTCCATAATTAGTCCTACTGAGCTGTGTGAAAAAGACTACTCCCAATAGTAATGATGGTAGGTTTGGTCCCATTCTTACTCAGTAAGAATAAATAAAGAGAACTGGGTAATTTTTTAGAACAATAAGGCACTCATATCCTCTGAGAGATAAGAAAACGGCAAACAAATTCAAACAAATTTAAGGTAAACTGAAGCTCAGATCCACAGAAGGTTTTAGGGGCTTAAATTAAGATTTAAGTAGGTGACCTGGTAGGTGCTATCAGCTCACTTACAGAAGGGCTGTAATGAGCTCTGACCCATAGTCTGGGCCCAGCCAGCCCAACTGAGCAATGAGGGCAATTGATCCCCTGAGGCTGTAGGAGACAGACCCCACCCATTCCAGCCTTCAAAAGCATGCCTCAAACTGTAGCAGCTGTCTGGGCAAAGACTGTTGTACTTCCTCCTGACTCCTTTACAGTCCCTTGGTTACCTAAAACTCTGGCTTGACTTCTGGTTTACCTTGACACTGTTCTTGATTCCTGGTTTACTCTTAATTGCAGCTTAGGTTTCCAGTAGGGGTGTGCGGAACGGGCCATATTCAATTCGGATTCAAATTTGACCCAAACCAAGGACAGTTATTCAATTTGTTGATTTGGATCACTATCCTGATTCTATTTGGCCCAAATCTGAAGATTCGACATGGATTCGGAGAGTCAGAGATTCGGCCATAGACACAGCTTTAAAAGTTTTTTCTACATACCTCCAGGTACCAGCCGCAGCTCGTGAATGCTGTGATGCTGGGGCAGATGGAGCATCCTACAGGAGCATGGGGAGGCCCCCACATCCTTGGCGGCGAACCCAGAAGTGGATTGGAAGTACTTCTGGTCCACTTCTGGGTCCACTGCTGAGCATGCTGGGGCCCCCTCCCCCTGCGCCCCCCTGGCTCAGTGGTCAGCCACAGGGGGACCCTGGAGAACCAGGAGGCACCAGTTGCTGAGCCGGGGGTGGAGGCATGGACCCATAAGTGGACTGGAAGTGCTTCTGGTCCACTTCCGGGTCTGCTGCTGAGTGTACTGGGGAGCCCCCCATGCTCCTGTGGGATACGCCATGCACCCCAACATCACAGCCTTCACAAGCTGCCTGGTACCTTGAGGAATGTAGAAAAAACATTTAAAGCTATGTCTATGTCTGAATTGCCAAATCTTTCCGAATTGGTTCGGAGGGTTCTGATTTAATTTGGAGAGATTAAAGGGTCTCCTGATTCAGTCTGGATTTGGAGATTTGGCTACCGAGTCAGGCTGAATCTCTATCGAATTGAATCAGGGACCAAAGCTTTTCACAGCCCTAGTTTCCAGCCTACCTTGAACTCTGGTCACAGCTTGGGGCCTACTACAAACCCCAACTTTGACTCCTGCTTCACTGTGAACCCAGTTTATAGACTGTTTCTTATTAACCAGGTGACCTTTTCTGAGTGCTTATGTCCCCATCCCTAACGAGGGGGTTCTCATAAAACAGTTGCAGCTGATGCTTTCTTTTAGAACACACCCAGAATTGATAGTGATGGTCATCCTCTCCCTCCTTACTTGCCCCCTCAAATATAACTGCAGTCATATAAAAAGGGTTAGCACACCTGCACAGGCCACAGGAGACCTTAGTTGGCTCCTTTGGCTGCCTTAGGGAGATTCAAACTTGAAGCTCCTGATTCCAAGAACTGTGCCCTAACCACCAGGACACAGGCTCCTGGGCAGCACTGCACCCCTCTGAGTAAAGCTGGAAATTCAAATTCTTTGGCTAGAAAGACAGCCCAAGGCTCTTAATCAAGTCTGTTGGAGCGTGCTAATCAGCGTGCTCCAGCATCTTCCACATCATGTCTAATCAGCATCTTTGCAGTTCAAAATGGCTTTAGTTAAAGCAACCCCGCTGCCATTTTGAAGTGTGGGAAACTGAATACAAGAGACACTGTGGGCACTTTAGAGTGGCTCTCAGAACACCTCTA
>NW_017729025.1:31861646-31871203 GCF_001723915.1 Gavialis gangeticus | reverse complement strand
GACCCCTCCCCCCCACCCATAACATGTGTAAAGATACCCTGTAGCTTAATGGTTGGGGCATTCAATGGAGGAAAACTTAGGTTCCAATCCCTGCTCCAGATACTTCAGTTTACATTAAACAGTCAGGGATACAATACTACTGTAGCTGATTGGAACCCAGGGCTTCCCCTCTATCAGGTTACTGCTTTAATTACTAGACTAGAAAGTCAGGCCTACTCTTCCTTTCTGTCTCCTGCCTAGTGTCCCTTAAGTCAGCCATGTAAAGCAGGACATTTTCAGCAAGAGAAAAGCTTTTACCCTCACGAGGACACTCTCTAGGCATAATCCTACTAAGGTAGAAGATGGAATGAAGATGGAATGAGCTTTGTGTCTTGCATTGTAGATGAGTGCTCTAATCTCTGAGCTACTGAGTAAAAGTGAACCATCACTGTCATCTCTTCAATCTGCTGTGTTTTGAAGGAAAGGAGTGACCCTCATGCTCTGTTTTTGAAAGAAAGAACTTAGGCATCTGTCTTCAGAGGACATTCCAAGGAGGTGAATCCTGAGAATCAGATGCCTCCTTGTAGCCTTGAGTAAAATTCCTAAGCACCTGAAAGAGGTGCTTTTTAAGCATGTATTCACCATTTCCTATTGGCTACCTTAGGTGGTTTTCCACTCAGCATACTGGATTTTGTGGCACCTATTCTAAGGTGCCTCCCCAGACATTTTATGTATCCTTCCCCAGCCTAGGTTTCTATCTCAGGGTTATAGATTCTGCTACAGGGCACATTGACTGTGCTTAACCTTATGAACATGGGCAGTTCAGATAACCACATTGGGTCTAATTTGTATAAAATTACAATTTTAAGGCACAATATCCATTAAATCATTTGACTGTGATTTGTTAGATCCATTATTTCCCAAATAACTCTCTAATGATTCAGCCAACTCTTTGAGATTTACCCTTGAGAAATAAAGTGCAACTAGTTATTCTGTAGGTGCCTGTTTACTGTTTTCATATAAATAATTCACAAACTGTTTCTGTCAATCAGCAATTAAGCTATTTGCAAAGGCTGTTTAAAAATATTATTTGATGGGTCTTCTCAGATTTCAGTGTCAGTATTCATGGTTGAGCCCTGCCATCCGGCCATGTGCACCTTACCTGCCATAGTAAACTGTTTTTTTTTTAAAAGATTGTGACACCAAGCAGTTCATAAACAGAGCCAGAAAGCACATCATGAACAGAGGCAGAGTCAATGGGCTTGCAGCCCTTCTCCATTTTTGAATGTCTAGATAGGAAGAAGGCCTTGAAACTTCTTTTTGTTGCACTGTGGACTCATGTTAAGGGGAAAACATTAAGAAACACAAGTTGAGTTCCAAGAATATTCAGCTAGAAAATAGGATTTTGCTCCTAGCTCTGCTGCTAATCTGATGTGTAATCTTGGACAAATTCTCTCAACTCCATGTTCAGCAGTTTTTGCAACAGTAAAATGGAAAAAAATAATATCGATCCTTACTTTGGGAGCTACTTGGAGCACTATGGCTAAAGGTGGAATAAAAAGAATCTGAAATAAGAGCTACATATTATATCTTTATGGAGGTCCCAGGAATGTTCAGCAAGTCGGACTGTTCCACTGACTGAAGGGTCTGACAGCTCTCTTAGGAAAAGCAGTGTCATTTTATGCAGTAAATTATTTTCCGTTTGGTGTTGGAACTGCAGGAAAGGGTTATTTTTTAGCCTTTAAGTTGAAAAGAATAAAAAAACCCAAAACCTCAAAGGTATTTATAATATATTAACAATGGTTCTTGCCAAGTGTCACATGTTCTCCATTTTGCCAAGACTGCTTTGTTTCACTGCCTTGCGGTCTTTTTCATCAGGCCCAAACTGCTGACAGAATGACACTCTAATAGGAAAAGACATCATTTGGAACAGTTATTAATATATAAAAAGGACCAAGTTAGTAAAGGGTTAGCCATCTAAATGGCCAAGTTCAACAAGAGACAATTAGGGTTGCATTATCTCCCTCCCTGGAGCACACATGTGGGAATTTATGAAGCTTAGGCGGGAAGCCAGTTCAGCCCTAAATGTATCTTTTTTTTACTTTAGCTACTGAAATGGTTAATCCTTTAAAAAAAATTGATGTTGCATCTTTGTATACAGTAGCTTGGATTTTTCCTAACTTGGCAGTTACTGTATAATAAATACATTTGATCACATATCACTTTTGTATTATTTATACATGTAATTGTGTTTGAAGATTTATTTACTCATATCACATTGAAGAATAGAGGTATTAATAACAAAGGGCCATACGCTACTCTTTGTACTGAAAGAAAAATAAAACCGTTCAGAAAGGGATAAACATGAAACTGAACTGCAAAAATTAATAATTTTATCTGGGAAGGCCACTCTATCTGGGAAGATCTGTTGTTAGTAGCCAGTGGGTGTGGCTAGAGGTATCCTATGAAGACAAATTAATATGCAGAACAAGGTGTTCCAGTGGCACAATGGGAGGATGTAGAGTACTGCTCTTCAAGGTGCAATGGAGAATCTGGGGTAAGGGGTACATCTCATTAAAATATGCAGTGAATTGAAACCCACGTCTTTGACCTATATACCTCTGTGTGTTCACATCCAGTGAGGTGTGTCTACACAAAGAAGCAGAGTATTTCTGATAGCAAATTAAAGCTTTCTTTGTGACTGGGAAAAGAATTTGGGGCACAGAGAGACATGACAGTTTTCACCTGATCTGGCCTCAGAAAGTAGTCTACAGCCATGCACAGCTGCAGACCGCTTTAAAAGGGCCCAATCCTGCGACAGTCTGAACACTCTTTGCATGAAGTTCAGATGAAGGCGCTCCAAAACAGAGCACCTTCATTAATTTCTGTCTGCGTGCACTGGGAGCAGGTTCGGCTGAGGCAGCACAGCTCTACTCCTCTCACTGTTTTCAGAATGGGAGGGGGAAAGGGAATGGGGGCAGCTCATTCTGGGGGTTGCCCAGCCAGCGCTGGAGGGTGGGGTGAGTGGATTGGAGCCACCCCTGAGGTGGGGGGCTCCAATCCAGCCCCCCCCTACCAGCCCAGTTGGGGAACCCCCAGAATGAGCAAATGCGGTCCCTTTGCTCCCTCCCCATCTCCCATCCAGACACAGCAGCAGAGCTGCAAGGGGGGAGGTGGAGCTAGGGGAGAGAGGCTGCAAAGATGCAGCCTCTCTCCCTGGATCAGCTCCAAATTGGAGCTGATCCTCCACCCTCCTGACCCAACAGCTAGTCTCTGTTGGCTTGGGAGGATCAGTCTAATTCCTGGCACTTTCTTCCAAACTCCATGAGGGCAGCTGCACATCTGTCTGTGCCCATGGTGTTTAGGGTGACTGAGAAAAGGAAGATGATGGGAAAAAGACACTGAGCTCAGTTCTGGCATGTTAAGCTTATAGTAGTAGCTAAACATCTATGAAGAGACTGTTGAGAAGACAGCTTGGACAGTTAGATTTTGGAAGTGGGGAGGCCTAGAGCAGTGAGAGAAATCCATGGGTCCAAGTTAGAAGACAGCAAAATCATATTCTTGAATGAGATCTCCCAAAAAGTGGAAAGAGAGGAGTTGAGGAAAATCTATTGAAGAAAAAACTAGAGAGTTGATTAGAGAGATGGGAACAAAACCAAGGGAGGATGGAATTGCAAACTAAGGGAGGACAAGATTTCACAAAGAAGAACACAATGGACAGGAGCTGAGTGATCCAGGTGGATAGGAAACTCTATTTGGCTAGGAAAAAACCCCCATTAAAACCTTGAAAGAGGTTTCAGAGGTGTGTAGAGTGGAAACTGGATTGAAGAGGAACTGCAAAACAATGAATCCAAAGATTGCAGATGGCAGATTCAATGAGTTTATAGAGAAAGGAGTGAGAAAATGCAGTGGCAGTTGGAATAGAATGCAGGGCAAAGCATTCGACTTTTTGTGATGAGAGCGCCTTTTTGGTAATATATTTCACTGTGACTAACACATACCAGAATCTAGTAAAACAGTTTTTGCAAGTGATGTTAGGAAGATTTGACTGTGTTGAAAGCAAAAGTCTAGTGTTTGCACTTACCTATGTTTTGGGCTTCCCATCAAAATTTTTGCTGGAAAAAAGCAATAAAAGCAGGGCATTGTTTTTTAGCTCCTAACTTCATTAAATCACTAATACAACTCATGGTTTCAGCTGCCTGCTTAATAAAATAAGAATTATTTTCCATTCATAATAAAGAATTCCTAAAATTGAAACATGGAATGAAATGAAAATGCTTTGTTAAATTTTTATTATTTTCTGTTCAGTCAATAAAGACAGAACTTTTTCTCTATTCATTTTTTAAACGATAAGGAATGTGGAATATAATACCTTATGGAATACAAAATGAGATTCAAATAGACACAGAAGCATGTGCCATCTACCTTATATAGGTTATTCTTGGGCATGTCACTGTTATTAAATGGGACTCACTTTTATTAAGAATCTATGAAGTTTGTTTCTGGAAGAGAAACAGAATAATTTATCATCCCCCATCCCATATCCATATCTGGTTGCTACTGGGTTGGAATATAATGGTGCTGATTATCTGAAGATTTCTAGGACTGTACTGGAGGGGAACTATCCATTTTTGACCAACAACAAAATAGCTATTAGAAACTGTTGCAGAACATATTTATTGCTTGTCGTTAAAGTAAAAATCAGTGCCATACAGTTTTATTCAAGTCAGGAAGAAACTAATTGTCCTTCTGCCAAAGTTTAAGTGCTACATTTTTTCATTAGAATTTAACAAATGTTCATCTTAAAATAGACTGACAATGGGTCAAACTGCTCCACTTTATCTATTATGAACTTAAAATGTGTCAGAGCCAGTACTGACTCTTCTCAGAGCAATCTGTAAACTCACTCCTGGACTTAACATTTTTACTATCACAGTAGATAGTATCTCCTATGCAGCAATTATTTAAAACAGAGATAATACCTTAAAATACCTGAATACGATGACTGCAGTAGACTTCAACTTCTCCACCCCCTGCAAGAATTGTTCAGATGCTGTAATGAATTATCACTATTTATCTCCATCCGTTCTGAAGAACTTTAAAGCATACATAAGGGATGCTTATAGTAGTCTGATACTTCATGCAGACAAATAGTCCCATCAGAGTCAGTTTAGATTGTAAGCTCTTTGGGACACAGACTCTCTCTTACATTTGTACAGTATTTACTGCTCAGTAGTCCTCATCCTGATGCTATTTTGGTGCTATAACAACAACAATAATGTCACAAAGTGAGGAGGAATGTTTTTCTTTGGTGCTATCATGGTAAAGTATATTAAATCCAGGATTCATAAAGTTGATCAGTCATTGATGGGATTATTATTTTTTTTTTAAGGAAAGCACTTCAGTCTTCAGCATTTAGTTCTACCTGTGTGGAAATATGTCCAGAATGAGATGTAGATTCTGCATTATCTAGGAAAATATACCTAGATATCTTGTAAAATTTTGTTCCTTGCTTTGATACCTCAATATTCTGTCAGTTCCTTATGAAACCTTAAGTTGAGGTGCAACTATAACATAACATCTTTTAATTTTATTGTCTTTTAATTTTATTTAAAACAATTGCCTGAATCAAATTAGAAGTCAATGGCTATTGTTCTTTGTCTGTCTGTGTGTACCCATGCCTGTGTGCATGTGTGCACAAATTCCTAAATGCCACTAGGAAATTAGAGTAATTTTGATATTAAAATGATTACTACCACTTTTGTAATAAACTGATGCGACTTTAGAAGTCTGTCCCTGATATCTTTCATGATTTAGACATCACACAAGCTATAATTGTGCTATTAAAGGAAAGAGAGCTAATCTTTTTGCATTTGAAGTAAGCCCTCATCATCAGACCCGACAAAGCCAGACAGATCAAAAAAGAGTGAAAAAGAGCATTTAAGGAAATTAGTACAAGTGTCAGTTAAAAGGTAAAAATTAATGCACTTATTATTGAAATACGGTTGAAACCTACGTTCTTTTCATTTCTTTGATATTACTAAAGCATAAAACATTCAATTAACTTTCCATTGTATTTGAGGGGGGGAAAGGCAAAGAATTGTCAGTGAAGTGTTAGGTGTGTAGGTGGCGAAATGATGAGATACGAGCAGAGGGTATAGCAAAGTGTTGTATTTTGCAGTCCACAAAACCAGTCAACTTCTTCATTGTGTTCCAGGACAGTGTTCTTGGCATATATACTGCTCTACCTAAGAATACTGAATTGAGCCTTTGCGAAGGCAGCATGCATTCCTTTAATCATCACCAGGGAGCCTTTCCCTTACTGATTATTATTATCTAGATGGTTGGAACCTGGATGGTTACGCACCCATTTCCTAATAAAAAGTGAATACGGATAAATTGATAATATTTTGGACCGTTAGGTAATAGTACTTTATAACATAAGTGAAACAGATACATTTAATTCGTACTTACCCTCCATCATAAATATGAATTCCCATGGCTGTATCTTTTATTCTTTGAAAGCCGTTACTGAGAGTGCTGATTTGTAAAAATTGATTTAGGATATTTCAAAATATATACTTGATTTACAACTGTTTTATGTTGACAACGCAGGAGCTGCAAATAATTTGCAGTAATGTTGCGGTATTCTTATCCTTTGTGCTGTTTAAAGGGAGAGTAGCTTAATTTTAATGAGATCTCTCTAATACGATAAACTAGAGAGAGGCAAAATATTAAAATAAAACAAAATAGGCAGGATTTTGAACCAGTTCGGGTTGGTTGTTAACAGAATCTTTTTAACATACTGGTGGAAATTTTTCAACTCCCCCTTCCCTTGCATTTTATCTGAGTTTTAATAATATTAAGATGATTCTGTAATGTTCAACACGGTCTAATTAAAAGAAGTATTTGCTAATTGGCATAAAATATCTGTGTGATTATTTTTCCATATATTTACGAATTTGCAATAAGAGAACAGCTGCTAAATATTTTCTTACATGCTGATTCCACTTAATCAACATTCTTCTTAATGCAAGCTACGAAAGTTAGAAATTGTGTTTTGCAAATGCGTTCCTTGAAAACATCAGTGTGATGAAGAAGAAATGCGCTTTTGGGTACAAATAAGCAGTTTACCCCCAAACGCTGTGGATAAGCTAGGAGATAAATCTTAAATGAAAAAATCTTTTTCCATATTTGTACTTCTCCCAAGCCAAATGTATACTAGCACTTAAAGAAAATATCACAATTTTTAACACGTAAACTCACTGGTGTTGTGATTATTATTCCTATTAATATGCACATGATAGAAGTTAATGTCATACTGACAGATTTAAAGCTTTGTAAATGTGCTGAATCAAACCAGAAAGGTAAAAGCAGCCATTGCCCTAAGACCTAAAAGAGAGACGCTAATCAGTTGGCGTTTTTCCCCATCCTTTTACAGATGGTTAGGAGCACAGTTTTTGTAAGCATTATTATAATGCAAGGCTGGAAAAAACCTAACCACAGAAAAAAGGGCTTGACCCTCAAATATTGATTACATTGTATTGATTGCATGGAAATAGGGTGGAGAAATTTTTAAATGTAATCTTGAGAGAAGCACAAGGCAGAGTTAGGTAGAAGCTAGCCAAGGCTTATTTTTATTTACAGGACCACAGACTTAGAGGGGAGGATGATCAGGCCAAGAATTGACTCTGAGGTTGACATTTGAACCCCACAGCTGAGAATTCTGCATTCAGTTAGAGGGACTCTTGTTAGCTGTCGTCTCAAGGCCCAATTCTGGGCGGTGCAGTGGCCCTCTCCAGGTATCCTTAATCCCTGCTGAATTTGAGAGCAGTTGAGGAAATTCAGCCCCTTGCAAGGTACAGTTCTACATTTATAGACATACCCTCTACTAAGTCAAATATAAAGGAAAGGTCACCTTTCCCCAAATCATGCTGGGTGATGAGGTCAGGAGAAGGAGAAAAAAACATTCTGCCCAATCATTGTGAGAGGTGTGGGGAAAGGATGAACAAAGCAGCTTGATAATAGCACCCAGAGTCAAATTGGAGATTTCAGGGGAAAGAAGAGAATAAATGAATTTCCCAAGGGCCATCATAACGCTGAGGCCTGCATCTGACCACCTTAGAACAGATACATTGACAGGCTTCAAAATCTCAAGGCTGATCCTCTTCCACTTCAAGGAGGGATCTGGTTCGACTGGGTGTGATTTGGACTTGTTATCCTCAAGTGTTTGCTTTGCTTGAAAAAATGGTTATATAATTCTTAGGTGTTAGAAAGAAAGGATTGCTTTGAAGAAAGAAGAAGTACTCCTTTGAATCATACCACAACCACTAGACATTCACCATGGATATGCTGACAAGCAGATACAGAAAATAAACCGTTGTTGTGGGAAAAAAATACACTGAAGAACTAATAATCCAGGAAAATTATATACACTTGAGCTAAACCATTGTTGTACCATAAGCACGTCTAGTGAATTTATGTAGGCTTTCCACACTATATATTCAGGGCTGCTGAAATGACTTTTTCCAATTCAGTTGCCAGTAAAGTACAAAATATGCTTGCTTACTTTTGTGTGTGAGCCTTTGGTGTATTAGAAAAGATCAGTTGAACTCTGCAAAGGAAAATGCCTCCTTTAAGATATCTAAACGGGAAAGTATTTGGTGAAGGATTTTGGCTGATGAGTTGTGAGTTCTGCAGAAGGCAGAGAGACTGATCCTCAAGTCCAGGACAAAGTCATTGTCCTCCTCCTAGCCACACAAGATTCCCATTATCTTTAGTGGCAAGTTACTCCATATATCTACATCTGGATACAGTGAGAGGTAACTAGAAATACATAGTGTGGTCAATTGCTGAATAGGCTTATCTATGCCATACATCAGTAGGGCTCAGTCTTGACTTGAAACATCCCTGCAGTTCCAATATTTGTCTTTCCAGAGATGAAGACTCAAACACTACAGCATAATATCAAAAGAAGGAGCCCGATCCTCAGCTGGGGAAAGATTAAGACTCGGGGTAGTGCACGTTTCAGTTGCATCTATATTAGGATCGGTTCCATTTCAGTTTTGTCTACTTAATATACATTTTAAATGTGATCAGAAAGATGGACAGTTAAAGAATTAGCCCATGCTGCATAGGCTGGCCTCATTATACTATGCTATACTTCTGCTGTCCAAACACAAAGCTAGATAATAAATTATCAAATGTGTGTTTGATTTAAAAGCAGTCAGTAGCTTATAAATGCCGTATGTGTGGTGTGTGTCCCATTCCCCAATGCTTTTCTCTAACGTATATGTTTCAGTTGCAGTACCATCGGGTAATTCTCTCACTTACCTTGCTTGAATAAACGTCAAATGCAGAAAAAAAGAAAATGAAAATGAAACAACCCCCCTGGAAAGCATCACCTTTTTAGCAATGTTTATTTGCAGCCTACGGAAACAAAAGCAAGAAACCTCTAAAGAGTAAGAGGAGAGCACTGATTTTGATCTAGACCAGTAACTTGAAAGCCGTTCTGCTGTTCTGTAAACTGGATTAAGTGTGGCCAGGACCAGCTATTTCAGCAGCACGGACTCCTCTTC
>NW_017729025.1:31850886-31856646 GCF_001723915.1 Gavialis gangeticus | reverse complement strand
TAAGTGTGGCCAGGACCAGCTATTTCAGCAGCACGGACTCCTCTTCCCTCTCCCTCTCCCTCTCCCTCCCTTGAGCAGCCAGTGCCAGCAAAGATAGTGCTTGGGCGAAGGAAATGGGAGCCACTTGCCTAGTTACCAAAATCTGTTGTCTACAAAACTTTCTACCCGCCCCGAGGTAAGTGGGCTGTGCCGTGGGCTCAGCTCGGCCGCATTTCTTCAGCGTGTCGGCGCAGGGAAGGCTGCTCCCGTCTGCCCGCGGGCAGCACGGCTTTGCCGGGCGGGCGGACACCAGGGGCTGCTCTGCCTTTGCAAAAGGAAAAGAAACCCGCGGGGGGCGGGGGCGACGACATGGCAAACGGAGGAAGGTCCCCGGCTGTGTGTGTGTTTGGGGGGGCTGAATCTCTGCTGCACCGCAGCCCTAACCCTAACCCTGCGCCGGGGGCCGCGAAGCGGGCTGCAGTCAACCCGGGAAGGGGCTCGCATCTGCGGGTCTCCCTTGGGCGCAGGCGGCGGGGGCAGCCCCCGCTCGCCCGTGCAAGGACCCCTCCGGCGCTGGGGGCCGCCCCTGGGCGCCGAGGTGGCCCAGGGCGGGCGTCGCACGGGCACTCTTAGGGGCTGCTCCCCGCGAAACCCTCCAGCCCTGGTGGGGAGGAAACCCTGGAAGGATCCAGCCCCTGCTTCCCACTTGCAGAAGCGCTGTGTAAATCAGGCCGGGATAATCACGACGGGAAGCTATTAGGTGAGCCCATCCAGCCTCCCTTGCGCCTGTGCCCCCATTATGCCCATCACCGGGGGGGGGACAAAAACGGAGCCATCAGTCCTGCTGAGATGCACCCGGGAAGGTGAGGCGCTGGGAGGAATGGGAAGAAAGACCGTGACTTTCGGGTGGAAAAAAAAAAAGAGACTAGCATATATAAAGCTGTCCTTTTAGTGACGCGCATTTATTTATTTATTGATTGATTTTCTGTTTCAATATTATTTTAGTAAGCAGGGCAAACAAACCAAAAAATTTACAAAAATCTCAGTTTGCAGTGAAAACCAGTTAATTTGGCACATGATGAAGGCACTGAATGCGGTATAGAGGTAGATAGGGTCTCCGGGATTACTCAGATTCTCGGTGTTGGGTTAAAAAAGTGAGACACCAGTGGAAGAATAAAAACCAGGTGAAGGTTAGTACTCAATTAAAGAAAAAAACTAAAAAAAAAAAGGAAAGAAAAGAGAAACGTAGACTTGCCAAACCAGAAGAAGGAATGAGAAGCAGAAAAGGAACGAATGTTTTTAGCTAGTGGAGGGAAAAGACATGGAGGAGAGTGAATGGAGTCTGGATCTTTGCAATGTTTTGAGCACCCGTCTTTCCCACTGAACTGGGCCGACGGAGGCAAGGAAAAAGGTAGAGTGCCAGAAGAGGAAAACCAATAGAGCCATAGACCATTGGGGTTGGAAGAGACCTCAGGAGGTCATCTAGTCCAGCATTCCCCAACCTTTTTCACCCCTTGGCACACTTACATGGCCTCTCCCACCCCACGGCATACCGGCCAAGCATGGCGGGGGGGAGGGTTTGCAAGCAGCTGAACACCGCAGAGCAGGGAGGAGGGGTAGCAAGCGGTAGGAAATGGGTGGCATGGCATTTGAATCACTGGCTGGAGCCATGGCCCCTGTCCGTCTGGTTGCTTGCAGCAGCAGCAGGTGGGGGGTGAGGCTCCAGTCCAAGATGCCGTGGCACACCGGTTGGAAAACGCTGATTTGGTCCAACCCTCTGCTCAAAGCAGGGCCATCCCCAACTAGATCATCTCAGCCAAGGCTTTGTCTAGCCAGGTCTTAAAAATCACTAAGGACAAAGAGTCCACAATGTTGCTGGGTAACCTGTTTCAGTGTTTTGCTACCCTCCTAGTGAGAACATTTTTCCTAGTATCTAGCCTAAACTTCCCCTGCTGCAACCTGAGACGGTTGCTCCTTGTTCTGTCATTCGCCATCGCTGAGATCCGTCCAGCTCCATCCTCTTTCGAACCCCGCTTCAGGTAGTTGGAGGCTGCTATTAAATCCCCCCTCAGTCTTCTCTTCTCTAGACTAAATAAGCCCAGTTCCCTCAGCTTCTCCTCATAAGTCATGTTCCCCAGCCCCCTCACCATTTTCATTGCCATGTATATATAAAATAAGTTTATAGATAGTTTGCTGTCCAAGTATCAGTAGTACCCCAGCCCTGCAGTGAGGACTTAGAATCATAGAAAATGCGGGTTGGAAGGGACCTCAGAAGGTCATCTAGTCCACCCCCCCGCTCAGAGCAGGACCATCCCCAACTATATACTCAACTCCCCGACTTGTGTGGAGCTAGGTTTTACTTGGATGGTACTCAGGAGAGTCTAGTCTCTGTCAGTAGGACCTGCTTGCAAAGATATCCCACAGTTGAAACTCCTTATTGTTCATGTGAGTGCTGTATGAGGAGTGCTGGGTCGAGCCCCCAAATATGCACGTACATTGAATCAGTGCATGCCTGCAGATTTCAGCTAAAGTCAGTGAGGCTGTGCTCGGGCCCGGGTGGATCTGACTGCAGGTTTTGAGCTGTCAAATGCACATTTACAGTAAGTCAGTATCATGAAGAAATTGCTATGTGTTTCCTGCTAACCTATGTACCCCAGGCCTACAGAGACCCTAATTTATGTCCTGATCCGTGTCCTAGGAGCTGGTGTCATGGCACCAAATATAGTTGCAAAGAAGCAAAAATCTGTTTTTTTTAACCTCTGTATATTGTAGGTACTTATCTTGATGCATGAATATGGATGATAGTTTGCTATGAATAGGGAAAAGATTGGGGAGGGATGGGTCAGTGTTTAACATTAACTACTCTTAACCTTTATGCTGTTTTGACCCTCCCACAATATGAGGCATAGGGAGGTCAAACTTGGCTGCCTTTCTGCAGAATGCCATTAGTTATTTCTTGCCACATATGTTTGCCCTAGAGCCTTGTTTGCCACCTATATAATTATTAGAAGACTGTTATAGTTGTATTTGAAAGTCTAAGTTGACACTTATGTCACAGTACCGTGGCATAGTATTATGTTTAATTTCTCTTTTGTTCATCTCATTTAATGTACGTAAGAATTATACTCAAAGGAAGATCCCACACACTTCTCTTCCTTACCATTACTAGTTACATGTACCTCCCCTACCTGCTAGAACCATTAATTTAATTAAAAAAAAAAGGCATGTATAGGTTTGCGTGCTCAAAATATAAAATGGGTAAACACCTCATTTCATGTACTGTTTCCTTTAGCTTAAGTGAGGGCACAGTTAACTAACTTCCATCATAGCCAGATTCTCTAACTCATTAGGAAGAGGCCACAGTGCTAAATTACTAGTCATTTTGCAATCGTGTGCTGCTTCTGATAGTTTGTGTTCACTTGATCCTTGTACAGAGGAAGTTCTGCATGCAAGGCCACACGCAAGCATAGACAAGATGGTTCCAGGGCCTCTTCATGAGCAACTCCCCGTCCCTTAGATGCTCTGGACTGTGCTCGTCAGCCCTGGGATCTGTGAGGAAGGATGCAGGTTTGTGGGGTCTGCACTGGATGAGGGTCCCATCGGAAAGGCATCCCTTGTTCCCACATCAACATTGGGAAAGTTGCATGGGGCTGATGATATGCTGTCAATCTGGCTGAGCCCCTTTGTGGTGGTAGAAAGCTTTGAGGCAGCCAGCATCATCTTCTGTAATTTGGCTAAGCTAGAGTCCGACTCTGAAGGAACAGAGGCAGCAGTAAGAAAAAGCAGAGGAGCTTTGGGGCTCATGAGCAGGTGTCAGAGGCACAGGGTCCCTGCATGAGTGGTTCTGGCCTCCTATGGGATCTGTGAGATTCATGGCTGAGGCCGTCACTCTGTGCCATGTGGAGGGCAATTTTGCCCAGACTTAGAAAATGGTGTGAAGTGGAAGATGTCATAACACAGCGAAAAGAATTATTTCCCATATTCTAGAACCCATAGTGAATCTTGGAAGCAGAACTGTTTGATATTATATCCTACAGAGCATGCACAGCACTGGATTCCTGTGATATGAATGAAAGTGAACCTTGTTTCATCAGTCACTGTTTGCTTAGCCATGTGCTGTAGAAATATCTGAAAAGTTTCATCCACCCCCTCCCGTTTCCCATCTGGACCTGTCGTTTCAAGTTGAGGCAATTCTGCTTAGTGACAACTCTTCTCTGGACGGTCTAAATTTTGTTGTGGAGAATCTTACTTTGTCACTGCAACCGTGATTTTCATCCTCATTTCTCTCATTGCTGGAATCTTCTACAGGATTCTTGTGAACAAAAGAACTATTATACCCATTTTACTCTGAGGTAAATGAAGGCATGTGAAGATCTCACCATCGGAAGGGATAAGCAACCTAAAAAACGGAGTCAGGCCCCTAGTGATCTGCACAAGCCTTATGCAGAGTCAGGGACAGGACCAAGAATACAACCCAAGGGCCCTCAATCCTACTTCTCGGCCATAACCACTCAGAAGGAATATTACCAAGGGTCTACCAATCTAATCCGTGCCAGAAGGCACTAATAGATTAACTCTTAGGCTAAGTAAGAATGGTTAAGTGAGAAAGCTGTGTGTTTTTTTCAGCAGCTGGATATGTGTGATCTGCTTTTCCAGGGTTAAAGAGAGTACAATACTATCCTGACAACTGCTGATTATTTAATACTTTAGTATGATAGTATCAGGATACCTTGATTGTGGCCCTATTGTTGTTGGCTCTGTATGAACAAGGTCCCCACCTCAAAGAGCTTAACATCTAGCATTAAAGGATCTGGGAAGGATGGGGGAGAGGGATACTATCAAACATTTTTTTGTTGTACCTAGAGATCAGGGCATCATTAAATGTAGTTAGTGCACACAGAAGAACAAATTGATTTACAAGGGGCCATGCTACTGTAACTGGACTGCTTCCAGTGCATGAGTTAGCTTTTTTTTAAAGCTAGTCAGGTATCTTTCACTGTAACTCAGTGGCTAGTGTAGACATACCCACAGTCCCTGCTTGCAGTCTGGGTAAGGCAGACAAAAGCCGAGAGAGTGAAGAGAAGAGGAGTGACTCTTCCAAGGTCAAAAAGCAAGTGAGCAGCAGAACCAAGAGTGGAGGCCATGTCTTTTGTGATTCAAGCCATACTGAGGTCCCTTTGGGGCTGCCTCTTTAGTGTAGTTTAAAATATTTGTGCACACACACAGTACTTTACTTACATTTACTGTGAAGTAAATGTCAGTGGTTTCATCTGCTCTTCAATGAAATCATCATTAATTAGCTGATTTCTTACAGACGTTGCATCAGAGGTAGACTGTAAGGAGAAATTTCAAAAGAGGGAGGGTAATCACCTGGTGGCTCAGTTTGGGTAGGATATCCTGTGTGTGAGAGGCAGGGAAGAGATGTTTGTGTGAGATGCTCCCCAAAAAAGGAGACAATTATTTTGGCTGGTGGAGTGGATGAGTTGAGGAAAATACACCAGGAGACAAAAGACCAGATGAATAAAGAACGGCAAAGTTGGGAAGAGCTTTGGATCAGATGGCAAGGAGCCTGAATTTGCTGCTGTAAAACCGGAAAAGATTCAAAGGGGTGGGTGATGTGGTCAGAACAGGTAATGAATATCACCCTAATGTTAAAAAAAAAAAAGGTTCTATTGTTTGATAAACTCCAAGAGCTCAAATTGGCAGAAGAATCTCTGCCTCTGAAAACCTTTTAGAAACTGAACAATTTTAGAGAAAGAAAAGAGGAGAGAGATGGCATCC
>NW_017729025.1:31826149-31845886 GCF_001723915.1 Gavialis gangeticus | reverse complement strand
GCCAGGTGTGGAAAGCCTTTGTATGTCGGAGGTGACCGCATGCCCAGAATGTTAACTCATATGTCTCTTCTGTGGGGCATGCTGTTTTAAATTGGCAGCATTAGCACAAATGGGCCACATGACCTATGAAGAGAGGCTGAGGGAACTGGGTTTAGTTCATCTGGAGAAGAAAAAGCTGAGGTGAGATATAATAGAAACTTCAGCTTCCTGGAGGGTGGCATCCAAAATAGCACATTTAAAAAAAAAGTCTGAGCAGGGGCATTTGCAGAACTAAAGCAGAATGTTAATTGAAATCCTACTGTGCCAACAGGAACATTGGAAAGAGACCAGTCAGGATTAGACTAATTAAGATGTCTTTAAAAGAAAGCACAAAAAAAACCCACCCTGAAAAACAGAACAGGTTGGATTGTCTTAAAGAGGAATTTACCAAATTGCTACGACACAAAGAGAATTCTTAAAGAATTTGTAAAACCTGTGCACCTTGGAGAACACGAAACTAGAGGAAATGGAAAGGAAAATTAGAGCTGTTGAGGAAAGGCTGGCTTCATCCAATGTGTATATCTGTGGGCTGGTGTCCAGTTCTGTGCTGAATCGCAGCTGTTTGCACCCTGGATTTTATACTGTTCAGTGAGGCTTGTGGCTGCTTTAAGCAAACTGGAGGCTCCTGCATAGTCATTCAAAGGGGTTAGTTATATGAATGCAGTACCTAATATACAGCCTTCAGGCTTCTTGCTTTCATATGCACCCATATGATATGCTGTATTAGGTAGGGTGGAAAGCAAAGGGGATTGATTTTCATGGCTGGTGACTCTTGCTGCAGTTTCCTGTAATCTCTAAGATGATCCTGCCACGGCTGTGATGGTGGTGGGAGATGGCTTCTTTTCTTAGGCTTGTCTTGACATACAGAGCTCTCAGTCATCATGAAGGTGCTTGTGTCTCACACCAAGTGGTACTGGAGCTCTAGAAATAAATTTGGCACTAACATTTTCTTGGTTGGAGCTGGGTTGATTACAGGATGGAACATGGGTGTCTTTGTAGAGGCAAGCTGGCCTCCACTTTCTGGTTAGGGACAGAAGTTACACATAAACCAGACTGAGTGATCAGAAACTGGTTTAAACCTTTAATGGAATAGAAGATTAGTGCACATAAACCAGTTCAAAATGGCTGAAACTGGTTTAAGATAAACCTGGTTGAATGTAGTATCAGACTTAACTGATTTGGGTCAAACTGGTTTATGAAACTTCAGTCCCAAACCCCTTCCTGGTTCAAATTAAATCAGAGCCCCCCAGCATGCTTTCCAGCCCTGGTCTGGGCTGTGCTGTCTGCTCCAGAGAGCAGGGCTAGCCCCACCCCTCTGTTCCCTAGCCATAGCAGTGAGGGCTAGTTCACTGCCCCCCACCCCCAGGCAAACCCCTGCTGGGGTCTGAGGCCAGGGAGGGTATTAAACTATTCTTCCACCAAGTACAGAGCTGCCCTTCGCTGCTTGCTTGATACTGGCTGCAACTGTGGACTACAAATCCCACAGATGCCTAGAAGCAGGAGGAGGAAGTGATGAGCAACCCTACAGAGTCCTGGTATTGTGAGTCTGGACTGCAAATCTCAGAGACTGGCTTGCAAATCCCTTGGGAGCAACAGGAAGAGGAAGTGAACACACAGCTTGTGTTGGCTATATGACAGAGAGCTGTTCTCTAGCACCCTCCAGCTTCTGGCTTGAGCCACTGCAGGCATGTGGCTACATTTCCTGAATCAAAAGTGAATGTCTTTTCATTTGCTTATTGGTTCAAATTTTGCAGCTTAGGCCAACATGCAAAGACGAAATCAATTCAGCCTTGGGCTTTTTGATTGTCTGTATGTAACCTTTGAGCCAGTCAAGGTAATGTCTTAACATTGCAGCTTCCATAACTGGAGTTGCTGAACTAAATTCCAGTAACCCCCATACATGGTAAGGTATATGTTTGTACCTTACAAAGAGAAAATGTCATATTACTTGGGAAACAAAGTATATTCCAATCCCTAAGACAGTGAGAAGGGGAAAGAGTTCAGTTTTGAGTAGAGCTCTTTGCATTTTAGGATGAGAAAATTATCCAGTTCATTAAAACTGTTTTTGTTTGCAAATCTTTAAAAAGCCAATCCTGCTTTCTGCTGCCATGCCCACTGTCTCACGTATTTGACAAAAAAGTTCAGGCAAACTATAGGGTTGTTTGTGAGGTGGGTTTATTTTCAGCTGTGTGCTGTTAGTGGTGTGTAACTGTTTGCCATATTTCTTCTCTGCAATTGGATGGCTGAAGGTTTTAAAGCAGGAAACTACGGAATGATGAACAGTGAATAGCGAGTTAATAAACTTCTGCTCCTGTGCAAATGCCTTTGCCCATAAATGACAAATATGACTAGTTTTACAAAGAGCAGCCATTCTCCAAATATCCATGAGAACAAACAGCGTATTAGTGCAAACACACACAAGCAAGGCTTTGGAGGGGTTTCAGAGCGGTATTGGTCTGACACCATTCTTCTGCAAAGGAGTGAAGGTCACCCATGGGCTCAGTACTCAAAGGAGGAATCAGATTTTTCAAAGGAGATCAGCAACCAGTGTGCTCTTAGTGCACACACTGGGGTCTCTCTGAGAGTTGAGCTTCTGTGGAAATCTGGCTGCTCCTGAATAATAAATGGGAAAGACATGGTGAAATGTCTACTCTGGGATAAGCTAGACACATGACACTCTCACCAGGGTAATTTACACATTACTTCTTGTTGTTCCCATGGTAACTTTACAATGGGTGTGACTGGAAGGGGAACATGGGGGGGCATGTGCCCCCCCCCCCCCAACAGGATCGTCTCCGCTGCCGATGCTGCCAGTGGCATCTGCGGGTGCTCGATGTGCCCCCCCCCGGCCCGCTGCTGGTGGCATTTCTGGATGCTTGCCAGCTCTGCCTTTGCCGCTGTCAGTGTCTGCTGGAGCTTGCCAGCTCTGTCCCCACTGCCGGTGCTGCCAGTGGTGTCTGCAGGTGCCCCCCAGACTCAGGAGTACACCAGTTGCCCGTGGGGTGATCCCACTGGTGTGGGATTATACACCACTTGTCTGTTCCTTTTCCACAACAATGCAAAGGTTAATTATAGTAAACATGCCATGGCCTCAGAGCCCAGGGCCTAAGGAATGTGTCTGAACCTCGTTTCTGTAGCATTCAGTCAGCTCAAGTTTTGCATGATCATAGTGATTTATTTACCAAAAATTCAGAGTCCTCCCTTTAGATTATTTCTTTGGATTGTCTCCAGTTTGCATCATATTTGTAAACTTATGAAGTTGCCCCAAACAAACAAGCATAGAAGTGTAAATCTAGATACACCCAGTGTGACATGTGAATACCTTTTTATTTAATCTGATATGGAGTCACACACAACAAAAGAAAAAAAGTCAGAATCTTTCTAGAAAATAGCATAGACAATAAGTTCCATTCTAAGCCATTTATCTAAGCAAAATGGAGTGTACAAGGTACTAAACTAGCCTGACAACCTGTATTTAGTGTAATGATTTATTTGCTCTTTGGCAAGCTCTAACCATTTACTATTAACTATTGCAGACGAAAGGTAAGGTTATTATTACCTAATAAAGTAAATAGTGATACTTAACAAAACAGAAGATCTGCCCCCCTCATTAAAATATTTTGACAGATTTAAACTGGTTAACATTTAATCTCATTTGTTAATTATGGGAAGCACTAGTATGTGTTCTGAAGACACAAAAATAAATATTTTTGTGATTAGGCAACTTGTTACATTCCAACAATAATTTTTTTCTCAGGGTTCTTTTCTTAATCTGAAAATAATGTAGACATTACTTTGGCATTCTTGTAAATACTAAGGCTACTTGGAACTAAGCCTGATAGTTTAGATGCCTTAAAAAAAACAAGGAAACCCAACCCTTATTTATATTTTTGGCATATAAAGCAGGAAAACATTAGAAGCAGTTTTCTGTACTTTGCAAAACAGGTTGACATATATGCAGGAGGCAATGTGATCCAGAGGACTGAGAGACTAGAGTGCAGTATTACTGTCTTTTGAAATTTTGTCAGGAGTGTTGTGATATTTCTGCATCCATTCTGGGCCCATATGTGCATCCAGCTTCCTGGCAGTAGCTCATTTTCAAAAGGTGTGCTGGAGAGGACCTAGTCGTAGATGATGTCTAACCTATAGTAAATGGGTAGACCACTGTTCTAGGAAGTCAGAGAAGTGCAGGTTCCGACCCTTGTGGGAAAGTGGGGCATAGAACCTATGTTTCCCCCTTCCTGGGTGAATTCCCTAACCACTCAAGTACTGGGGCTAAAACACGGGAGTGTCCTCCTTGCTTTTTGCTGGACTTAGGGTCAGATATGTGTGTATGCACCTGACTATTGTGTCATCAACTGTGCATAAGCAGCTGATGTGCCCATGACAGTGCAGACACAGGTCCAAAAATGCCCTGCAGCTAGGGAACAGCCATGTAGGTGCACAAAGACAAATAGAATTGCAGCCTAATTGTCACTGGCTGGAATGATCAGTTATAGATAAAAATAAATGCAATACAAAGATAAGGCATTATGTAAGTATTGGATTTGTTTCAAGTTCAAATCAGTGGTATTTACTTAGCTGAGAAGGGTCAAACTCGTTGTAGGTATATGTTAAAAATAGAATTTACTGTAAACTTAATTGCAGGAGTTCTTAAAACTTCCTCTTGGGTTGAAACTTTCTAAGATGGTTCCTACCTCAAAGTGGATAAGTGCAGTTTGAGCTAAATAAATTCAATCATTTTCAAGTGAAGCACTGACCTTTTCACCTCTCAGTGGGCCATTTCTAAATTTAAAAATGCCACGTTGTAAGAGTTATCAGTAGAGCCAAGTGAATAATTTTTTTCAGTGGATTTCCTTTCTTTCTTTTCACAAATGTTCATGGCAGATTGCAGTTTTCTGGAAATGTATGTATTATTTGAAATTATTAAAAGCAGTTTTTCCTCACTTTCATTTACTTTGTAACATGTGTCTGTATCTAATACTCAATATATGAAAAGCCTGGCTTCATTGCACTTGTATGTTACATGACATTGCTGGTGTTACCCCAACTAGGTAAATGTAACTATGGTGGTCAGCTTTCTGGTGGAAGTACAAATTTTAAATTGCATTTCTGAAAATAGCTTTAAATTCCTTTCTGCATATGGAAACAGAAGATTCACATTCCCTTCATATTTGCACTTATCAAACTTGATGGCACAAGTAGAGTGAAAAGATGACTGGGGATCTTTCTGAAGAACATTTACATCTACATTTAAATGAGCATTTATATATCTTTCATTGTTCTCCTAACTCCGTCAATATATACTGTGGAGGTCTTCCCCTTTTCTGGTTTTGGGAAATCTTGCACTGTCCTCAGGTTTTCATATTTATTGCCAACATGTCTCACTGCAAGTAATCCTACTGGAGAGTACTTGTGACAACAAGCACCGTGCCCAGGAGCATGTGTTGGCAGACTCAGATCCATAATGTTCACTTTTGTTCATGGCTTTTCAGATTATCTCTTGATCATTTGTTTTGCTCACCGGTTCTCAATTTCAATATTCAGGATTCAAGTGCTCTCAACTTCTGTTGAACGCCAGGGTGGAAACAGATACTGGCTTTGTGACTCCATAAAAATTTTTATAGTGGCACAAAGACCAAGCAAACAGATGCCCATGCCTGATGTTGCACCACACGTCCAAAATTTATTGCTACAACAAAGTTGGTAACAGTTTCTGCCACTTCATTGTGGTGGATTGTATGGGCAGTCCAGAGCTCTCCACACTCTCCAGATGCCCCAGGCAGGTGGTCCTGGGGCTTGAGGGGCCTGATATGGTGTGCCCCAGGAATTCCCATGCAGGATCAGGCCCTTAAAGCCCTGGAAGCTCCTGTTCAGGTTTTCCCTTTTATAGAGACATGCTTCAGGGAATCTCTAGGGTGCATCACTGGGAACCCTGGCTTTCCCCACTGACAGAGAAACACCTTGCAGATTCCTTGGGGCATGTCTCTGTAAGCAGGGAAAATCAGGGTTTGCTTACAGAGTCACACCCCAGAGATTGCCCAGGGCACATTTCTGTGAGAAGAAAATCCCTGCTTTCCCTGCTTACAGGGACATGCTCTAGCGATTGTCAAGGGCCTGCCTCTGCAAGCAGAAAACCCTGGGTTTTTCAAGTTTCTGTACCCCAGAGAATCTCTGATGTGTGTCTCTCTAAGCAGTAAACATATCACCCATTGTCCCACAAGCTTGGGCTCGTGCCTGATGTGGGACAAGGGGTGATTTGTGTTTTGCCCAGTAAGGTTTTTCATTTGTAACAGGACACATCTCACCACAGCTGATTCTCTTCATTTGGTGATGTCTGCTTATATCCACAGAGGATTGCAATACTCAGCTCCTTAAAGGGTTGGGTTCTAAGGGCATTTATACACATGCTCCTGGAGGGTAGAGGAGCGAGGGGAGTGCTTCAATTCGAGTGGCTCTGAGAACTGTTCTAATTAAAGTGCCCAGAGCATCATGTGTATCAGTGTCCCCATGCTGAAAAATGGTGGGAACTTTAACTAAGGCTTGTTGAGCGAGCTTTAGTTAAAGCACCCCCATCGATGTTTTTCAGCATGGGGATGCTGATACACATGACGCTGGAGTCTGCTGGAGCATGGTAATTACCACGCTCCAGCAGACTCAGTTAATCAATTAATCATGTCTGCTCCAGTGCGCTGTAATTACAGAGCATAGAAGCAGACTCAATGCATGTGTATAAGCGTCATAAAGGTTTAAGTCTGTCCATTCTAGGTTTTCAGTCTTTTCCATTTATATTGCATCCCCCCTCTCTATTTTTTTTAAAACCCTGTATGTGGAACAATGGTAGTATTGGATAGTGTCTCTGAAACTCTTTTCTTGGCTGTGCTCGTTCTTGGGCTTTACACATTTCTGTGGCATGGTTTAAAATGGCTTATTTTTGTATTGTAAGAGTAATGTTGTAGCCCTGATAGTTCAGAAATTATACAAGAGGCAAAGATATTGCAGGGTGATATCTTCTATTGGACCAACTATGTAACCGGGATAGTTAGACAAGCATGTGCAAGCAAGACATTCTTCCTGACCAAATGCTGACCTGAGGAAGAATATCTTGTATTTGAAAGCTTGGCTAACTTTATGCCAATTACAAAGTTGGCCCAATAAAAAATATCACCCTAAGAAACCCTTACTTCTCACATTCTGTTTGTATTGCTTTGTTGAATCAAAGCATCTGGCAAGGACACATGCTCCCTTTTGTGTAAAATATCTGGGTTAGGTGATGAAATTAGGTCATAAGAGATAAGGTAGATAAGGGGCTCAACTGTATACAACCACAGGGCACTCCAATAGTCATCTGAGTTTTCTTTACTTAAGAAATCCATCTAGTGAGAAATGTGTTAGGAGATTTTTATGTTTATATCCTTATAGAATCATAGGACCAGAGGCCACCTGAGCTGATCAGTCCAGTCCTCTTCATTTTCAGACAACCATTTACCATTCTTGCAAATTACTACTTTGTATATATACACAACTACATATACATAAACATACAACTTCATATACAACTACAAAGCACAAAAATGAAAACACCAAAAACACCTTCCCATATGCCTTAAGTAAAAACTGGGGAGAAGAGGTCATTACCAATGACCTGCCACTGTAATAATAAAGAAGAAATTGGTTAATAGATGCTCAGAGGTTCTTTCAACAAGGAACATGACCCATGTCATACCAGGAGGCAAAACCAGCCATGTCCTTACCAGCCTGTACATCAGTGTGCATCTCATAGATTCATAGAATAGAAGGACTGCAAGGGACCTGTAAGATCATCAAGTTAAGTCTCTTGCCATGGGCAGAATGTTATTGGGCTCAGACAAGCTCAACAAGGTACTTGTCCAGTCTCATCTTGAACTCCTCCAAGGATGGTGACTGCACCACCTCTGCTGGGAGTGTGTTCCAGATACTCGTGACCTTTTCAGAGAAAAAGTTTTTTCTTATGTTGAGTCTGAATTTACATTCTATGAGTTTATGCCCATTGGTCCTTGTCCTCCCTTGTCTTTGTCCTTCCTGAAGAGTTGCTCCCCTAGATCTTGATGCTCACCCCTGATGTACTTGTAGGCAGCTATCAAGTCACCTTTCAGCCTTCTCTTACTCAGACTGAACAGGCTCAGTTCCCAGAGTCTTTCCTCATAGGGCCTATCCTCCATGCCTCTGATCATACAGGTGTCCCTTTTTTGTACCCTCTCCAACTTATCTACATCCTTCTTGATGTGCAGTGCCCAGAAATGGACACTCCATCTGTCCAGAACCTCCTGCATCTATTGGCTACACATAGTCTGATACATGCTAGACTCTATTTGCCCTTCTGGCAACCTCATCACACTGTTGGCTCACATTCATCTTCCAGTCTATCATAACCCCCAGGTCCCATTCAGATGCTGTGCCAGCCAGTTGATCACCACCCATTGTGTAGTTATAGTGAAGGTTCTTCCTACCTAGATGAAGAACCCTGCACTTCTCCCTGTTAAACCTCATCTGATTCCATTCAGCCCATAAATATAGTCTGTCAAGGTTGTCCTCAATCTTTACACTATCCTTTGAGGTGTTTGTGTTTCCCCACAGTTTGGTATCATTCACAAACTTAATCACTGAGCTTTCCACCCCCTCATCCAGGTAATTAATAAATAAGTTAAAGAGTATGGGTCCAAGGATTGATTCCTAGGGGACACCACTGGAGATGGCCCTCCAAGATGAGGCCATCCCATCGATTACAACTCTCAGGGATTGGCCTCTAAGCCAGCTGTCCACCCACTTCACTGTAGACTGGTCAACCCAGTACCCTCCAGTTTGGCTGAGAGAATCTTATGGGACACAGAATCAAAGGCTTTACTGAAGTCTAAGTAAATGACATCAACCTTGTGCCCTCATCCAGATATTTATTTTCCTGGTCATAGAAGGCCACCAAGTTTGTCAGGCATGATTTACCCTTGACAAAGCCGTGCTGGTTACTTCTTAACATTCCATCAGTTACCAGCTTGTAATTGATGGGCTCCTTAACATATTTCTCAAAAATTTTACCCAGTACCAAAGTCAGACTGACCGGTCTGTAGTTTGCAGGGTTATCCCTTTTCCCTTTCTTGAAGATGGGCACCATGTTGGTGCTCTTCCAGTCATTAGGGACCACTCCCAAGTTCCGTGACACTTTGAACAACTTTGCCAGTGGCTCTGCTAAAAGCTCAGCCAGTTCTTTTCAGACTCTTGAATAAAGGTCATCTGGCCCAGCAGACTTGAAAACGTCCAAGTGTTGTAGGAGATCCCTCACCTGTTCAGGACTGATTTCATGTAGTCTTTTGTCTTTCCCATATCCCCTGGGCTTCTGGTCAGGTGAACAGTCCCCATTTGATTTAAGGAATTCTGATGTGAAGTAGGTATTTAGGAGTTCTGCTTTTTGACTGTGGGCTGGCCCTGAGAATTCAATAGGGGTCCCACAATGGAGCCTGATTTTTTCTTTATCCCTATGTATCTATAGAAGGACTTTTTGTTGTTCTCTATTCCTTTATTGGGATACTAGTCTGTAATTTCGTATTTATTTCACAGCTGTCTTTGATTGCCTCTTTTTTTCTGATGCAAACATTCAGATTTTCCTTTCATACTTTGTCAAAGTAATATCCTGCTCATTATTAATATAAGGTACATACAGACATTGGGGGAGGTTAGATTGAGTTAAAAATGGCTACCTGATCTAAGGTAAATTGGGATAGGGGAGCTAGTGAAGGGGGCTTGTGGGGTCCATGGGGAGGCTGGGAGATCAGGGGGCTAGCAGGGTCCACAGCGGGGTTGCTAGGGTCTGAGAGTGTTTGGCAGGATCAGGGGTGCTAGAAGGAAGGTGCTCTGATCCCACCAAACCCCCGGTATCCTCCAAGCCTCCCTGCTGCCACCAAATTGGTCCTGATCCTGAAAACCATTCCCAGGGCCAGTTTTACTGGCATCCACCAGCCCCAGAATCCTGACTGAAGTAAATTGTGGTGGAGAAACAGGTGGATCCTGGGGCAGGAGCTGGCAGCTCCAGGGGGGTGGGAGTGGGAGGATATGGGGAGTTCCTTCCCCCAGGGCTAGGGGCTATTTTTAGCCCCTCTGGTCCCCCCCACTCCCAGATGAACAACCCCCCTCATCCTGCCCACCCCTCTCCTTACCCCAGCTTATTTCCTCAACTCTTGGTACTGGGAAATGTTGGTAAAATTGGATCCCCAAGTGGCTTGCAGGATTGTAGGGTTTGGTGAACTCAGGGGTGGGCAGGGCCTGGCTGGTCTGCAAGAGGGTCTGTCCATTTAGGAGTGGGGCAAGAGCTGGTGGGATAGTAAAAGCGCAGCCCCAGGGTTGGGGCCAGAGGCTGGGCTTTCCCAGCCCCAGGCTGTTTTGGAAAATGTACAGAAGTTCAATTAGATCAGTCTTGCTGGACCCGACCTAAGTTAGACTACCTCCAAGGTACAATTAACTTAGATCAGGTCTGCCATATTTAGACTGATCTTACCTTCCTGAACTTCTTTATAGTTCTCACTTAGATTGACTTAACTAATGACCTAAGTGTAAGGTCTGCACCCGAGTGAACTAAATTAGATCGGGTGGCTATTTTTAACAGAATCTAACCTCCCCTAACCTCCCCAAATGTCTGTACCTAGCTTTATTGTTGTTCCTGTTTACTTGAGTGCCAAAGGACGTGTCTACACTCTGGGAGCAGAGTAGAGTCACACCACTCGGGGGGGGGAAAGCCCCACACACTGCTTCCACTTCTCACACGTTAACCTCAGACACAAGGCAGTGAGGCTGTCCTGGACATGGCCCAGGACTACACTCAGAACTTGTTTTTCCAGCATGCTGTAGGTTGGGACACCAAGGGGAAGTGTGGCGTGTCTTCACTGTCTGATTTTCAGGGCTGATGTTTGTGGCATGGGAGAAAATGGGCAGGATCTATTTAATAGCAGCATGACAGGGCGCTCTGATGCTGAGGTACAGACAAACCCTAAGAGTCCCAGTGATGGTGCAGAACCCCATTGTGCTGGGTGCTGCACAAATACAGACCAAAAAGACTATTCCTGCTTCAGAGAGTTTACAATCTAAGTATAAGACAACAGATGGAAACAGACAGACGGAAGCACAAGGAAACAATGAGACAATATTGGCTAAGCTGTGACAACACAAACAACCATTCTAATGGAAATTAGATGCTATCCACCATTTCTTAAATCTAGCAATTTAAAAAAAATGCTTCACGCTGACCCTCTTGCTCTGAACCTTGTCACAATTTTGTATGATTTTCTCATGCTTTTTAGATGGTAGCTCAGCCCAGACAAACGGGGCACATTCAGTTAAGTACCTGCTTTGGAAAACATGGCATGTGAAAAACAGCACAAAGCAGAATGGTTTTGTGGATAGGACAAAAGCAAAGTAATCAAGCTCTTCCATTATAACAATGGCCTCATCAAGATCCTTAAGGGGCTTGGGGAGAATCCCTGGTGGGAAACCCTGGGGGAGTGGGAGTTTTGCTCTTGATTTCACTGGGCAGGATTTCACCCTTCGAATGGAAAACAGTAGAAAAACAGAATCTGGACATATATGTAATAACTCCTGCATATTTCACTAAGCTACAGCATCTGCTTTGGAAGCCTTAGATCCAGTTTTATAAAGAAGAAATTTTTCAAAACATTAACCCTTTTGGTGTTCTGAGGCAGCTACTTATTTCTCTTTCGTTTAATTTAATTTTATTTTTTTAATTTTTGCCTCCCACACTTTGGTTTTAACAAAAAAAACTAGACATTCCCATTCTAAGTAATTACCACCCTTCTTTTACAGTCTTACAGCTCCATAAGATGAGCTATTGTACTAAATAATTAGCACATGCCATTCAGAATATTATAAGAATTATATGCAACATCAAGCAGGAACTATACGGTGACACATGACCATATTTTCCATGAATCTGCACTAAACAGAAATTAGGTATTGGCAACAGGTGCATTTAAAACGAGTTATTAATTGTTAAGAAAAAAGAGAACAACGTAGTATTCAGCCATTAACATAGTAAAATGTTTTAAAGTTTGAAATTATTTGAACCATGACCTCTTTTGAGTATATCCTTTGTTCATTTGCATACACAAACATTAATTCTGTGCTTGAACACAAAACTGCATTTACATAAAAACTACATCATGATTTATAATTTATTAAGTAATTGTGGCTGAGATGTTATTGGAAACAAACAAACATTTTTTTTTTTTTTTAAATCCCACAATTATATTAAATGCCAAGCTCTACAGGAAGATAATAAGCAGCAAACTTTTTCATAAGGAACAGAAAAAAAATCTTGTCGGTAATTAATGCAGATTTTCTTTTAAATATGTGTTAGGTTTACAGTGGATTTAGTGTTCGGCACCATACTGACAAACCCTGGAGAGTTAAGTTCTCTAGTCACACAGTGGGTAAGGTGTGAAGTGAGGCAGCACAAACTTTCTTCACTCTGCTTTGCTTAGGTGCTTCAGTTGTGATTAGGAGGATCAGATGCCTTGGGAGAAAAGCATTTAACCTCCCATTCAGTCTTTGAAATGTTGAATTTCATGATGAGGTGGTGGTTTTAACAGTGCGGATGTTTGTCTACAGAACCAGGCAGATTTGTTTCATGTGGTCCAACTAAGACAGAGGTGGCACATATGCTATGGGTAGCATGGTAAGGCTTAGTAAACGAGGCACCACAATGGCCATAGGGATCAGAGTCAGTCAATGTCAGTTGCTGTTTCATGGGCAGGAGGGAAATTTTGTTGCCTTTGTGGAGATCTCTGTGCCAGCCAGGTTGGAGGGACTGGGGGTCTGTGCATGTGTGTGTGTATAAATTCTGCTGCCTTACAGGAAGCCTGTGTGAAAGGCAGAGGCATGAATATGTGTGAGGCATGCTGAGCTGGGTACTCGCTATCACCTCCTGATGTCTTTTTGGCATCACTACCAGGCCTAAAAGGAGATCTTTCCTCTTAAGCCCCTTGGTAGCGTGGCTAAGTACAGACAATCAAAAAGCCTGAGCCTGAATTGTTTCAATCTTCGCAGGTTAGTCTAGGCTGTGTAGATTGAACTGATAAGCAAGTGAACAGACATTCATTATTGATTCTGTAAATGCAGCCACATGCCTGCAGTGGCTCATGCTAGAAGCTGGGGGGCACTAGAACATGCCTCCCTGCTCAGCTGGAGGAGACAGTTTCGGCTAAGGCTAGCCTGCCCACCCTGTGCGGGCGGGTGGTGGGGCGAAGGGGATTGTGGGGGAGATGCAAAGCATCCTGGGATGTTGGGGGACTGTGAGTTAACTTGAATCTGGAAGGGATCTGTGACAGAAGTTCAATAAATCGATTTAACCCAATCAGCTAAGTCTGATACTACATCCATCCAGATTTATCTTAAACTAGTTTCAGGCATTTTGAAAGCAGTTTATGTGCACTGAACTTCAGTTGTGTTACAAATTTGAACAAGTTTCTGATCACTTATACCAGTTTATGTGTAATTTCTGTCCCTAGCCTATATGTGTAAACCCCTGAACTGGGACAATTGTGAACTGTTTCCCAATCAATGACATTTTTGGAACTGTCCCAGGGTCACATTGCAAAATTATTTTTCCATAATGTATTTGCAAGGCAGTTTCTTTTAACTTGCAGGGAAACTGCAATTCAATCTGATTTTGCTGCCATATATCAGCCCCAGATAATCAGGAGATGAAATCTACCCCAACAAGAGAATTTAGCGCTAGTAGCCAGGAGTCAATTCTGAACTCTTTGGTTTAACTGGCTGTGTTTACATGAGATGCTGACTGCACAATAGCTCATTACTACTGTGCAGTAGCATCGTGTGGCACAAAGTGTGAGGCAATGCTACTACACGGTAGAAACGAGCTACTGCACAGGCAGAGTCACCAAAAAGCCATTCGGGGACACTACTGCACAGTAATACCGGTTACTGCACAGTCATTTAGTACTTGTGTATGAGTACTGTGTAGTCAGTGTCTTGTGTAGATGTGGCCACTGGCTTGTGCATAAATTCTAGGCCCAAATAATGAACCAGAGCAACTCTACTGTTTCTAATGGCATTTTACACACTTTTTCAAAATACAGTTTTACACAAAAGCAGTTTGGGAATTTAAGGCACAACTATAAATCTTCGTGGGTTAAAAGAAATTAGGCTTTTTACTTCTTTGAGGAGGGACAGAGAGAGAGAAAGAGACAGGAAAAAGGAGTCCAGAAAATAATATTCCCAAATTAAAAATGTGTAAAATAAATGTACTACTTTGAAAAACTATAGCTACATATGTGGACAGTTTAAATTGACTTACTGTATTAACTTCCATACTACTGAAAGATGGTTTCACCATGGAGTTTTATAGCCAGCACAAGCAGGCTGGCCCACAGCTGTTTGTGTAGCACCCTGGAAAACGTGTTTTCCATGGAGTACGCCACCTTGAACCACTTTATTGCAAAAAATCCAAAGGATTTGTTATATCAGGGTTTTCAAAACATTTTTTGCCAGAAGTGTTAATGTGTGTCATTAAAGCTGCCAAGTCGTACACAGCACACACAGACTCTCCCTGGAGTTTATAGAATCTGACATAAGAATGTTAAAGCAAACAGAGCACATATATGAAGAGTGACGGCTGATTATTTATTTTTACATATTTTTCAAAGTATCAATAAATCCATTTGAAACTTCATGGCTTAAGATGTTGTAAGAGTGGCAGAGCATGAATTATAATTTAACCTCATTCACTTTCTACACACACATATATACGTGCACATACACAAAGAAATTTAAACAGTCTGTGTTACCAAAATGAACTTTCAACCATCAAACAAACTTCAGTTTCCTGGAAGGCCTAGAAAGTTGTTATCAAAAGCAAAATTACAGCATGATATTCACCTCACCAAACACCCAGAAATATTTAAATCCTCTTTCTGGCTTAATAGTTCAGGAGGACAGAAATAGGGTGTTTGATCCAGAGCAGAACTGTAGGCACCTGCAATTTTTTGCTCAGGGTTGCAACTCCTTCCTCAAATCCATTACATTGTGTGCATATATATATGAAGCACCTATAACCTTTAATATAGATGGGGATGCTAGCCCCACTTTTCATTATAAAACTGTGTTTTTAATTGCTTATAACTTTGCCAAATGTTACCGCTTGAGCTGAAAACGCCCTTGCTAGATTCTGCCGCTGCTTGATGCATGATTAAAAAAATATTCCCAATTAATCAAAATTTTAATCACATAGCTAAAAATGCAAAATTATGCACAGAAAAACTCAAAAATATGCAGAATTATGTAGGTACTTTATATTTGTGTGTGGGGAGGGATTTTATGAAGGTGTGGTGGACTGTGGTTGTGTGTGGGGGGTTTGGAGCCTGGGGAGGGGAGGTCCCCACACACCCTGGCAGGAGGCAGGGTACTGTGGGCCAGGAGGGGCAGCAGCAGGGCTGGGGGGATGGGGGGGAAGGGGACTGTGGCTTGGGAGCAAGGGGCAGACATGCAGACACATTATAATTTTCAGCCCAAGTGGTAAAGTTTGGCAATATGTATATATATTGGGTGTTTATAACGTCCTTTGTGCAACTTTACACTTTAATAACTTTGGATATACATGTAGCAGGCTTGCCTTTTGCAGCTTGGGTCGAGTCCCAGGTTTGAAATCTTGCTGTTTTGATTGGTGGAGCTCACAACTCTGTGCGTGCGTGCGTGCGTGCGTGTGTGCGCGCGCGCACGCGCGCACGCGCGCTAGCCAAAAACAGGTTGGCCATTCATTTTAAGAACAATGCTAGAGAAAAATAGATTGTTTAAAAAAACCTGACAACCTGGACAAGATGCTGTGACCCGTCTTTTGGAGCAGGGATTTGGAATTCAGCAGGTGGTGCCACTTCTTTAAGTGAAGAATGCAAAGAATGCAAGACTGGTTGGGCCCAAGAAAGAACAAAAAGAGAGGGAGAATGACTTAACAGCCCAGTGATTAAGAGAGCTGGGAAAGGGGAGTCCTGCAGTTCTGGGCTCTGCTCCCAGAACTGCTTCTCTATTTCAGGGTGGACAACTTGCAGCACAAGTGCCACAGCAAGCGACAGCTGCACAGCAGCAGATAGGGCATGAAGCAGAAAGCAGAGCAGAAGATCAGGCAGGGAGCAAGAAGCAGAAAGCAGAGGAGGAGACTGGGTAGAGGAAGTTCAGAGTGGCACTAGAGGAGGGTACAGAGCTTCTTTGGCACACCTGCCACAAAGGTTGTCCCTTACTCCTGTATTTTAAACAATTACTGCTTAAAATCACAATCTTTGCTGCACAATGGCACAGCTTCATCAGAAGGGATGTAAAGTGCACTCACCAGGACTAAGCAAAAGCAAGCTGGGTCAGGGCACTTTTTCAGCATGCAAATTTGAACTCTCTCAGATTTAGAAAGCAATTTAACCTGAATTTCCAGCATCTTGGGTGAGTGATTTAAGCGCCAGATAAAAAGTGGGCAATGGAGCACTGTCTGAGTTTGAAAAAAAGGTTATAAAAGGTTATGTTTCTTCAAAGAAAAGGCTCAGTTCCTTCAAAGAAAAAAAAAGTCTGTTCCCAGCCTCAGGAGAGTGGGTGTTTAGGATTGGCTTGTCGGTCAGAAGCACCTAACACCCCTAGTGCACTTTGTGGAGCCTTTATGGAGCCTTTGTGCCTTTCTCGTGGTTCTAGATTCCATTTTACAGGCAAGGGTCCAGGTCCTATTTACTTTTCACACACCTAAGTAGCAGGTTTGTAGCATTTAGTCACAACTTGGGATTCTATTTTGCCCGGTGGGAGAATAAAATCATCCTTTGTAAGTATTTCCTGGAAGTAAAATGTTGAATAATGAACCGCTCTCCTATCTTTTCACACAATGCCCAGTGGTGCTGCTGAGGTCCGATTGTAGAACTAACTCCTGATACCCACATCCTTAGAAGTATTTCATTCAGGTGCCTAATAATAGCAATGGTAAGACTGGCACCTAAATAACTTTTAGTAGACTTAGTTGTTTTTGAAAATCTCAGCCGCAGAAGAAGCTTAACTCCATGCCTTCCAACACCTCTGGTGTCAAAAGTGAGTGTAAGTGGCCATCCCCTAAGAATGCTTCCGTCTGTGAAGCAGTGTCTACCCTCCCTCTGATCATGTTAGGACACACAGCCGTGAAAAGCACCCTGTCCCCTCACTCTGGCTCTGTATGTGCCAATGTTGAAAAAATGTAATGGGGGCCCTGTCAGAGTGGTGCTGAGGATGCATCAGTAAGCATACCTGAGGCTGAGAGTCTGAGAGTGGCATTGGGCACACCCTGAGTGCACACCAAAGAGCAGTTACATTACCAACGTTTCAGCATGTGTGTACATTGCTTTTGGTTCTGCAGGAGCGAGAGGACAGTTTATATATTCACAGCTGCCAGTCTCTAGCTCGGGTGATGGCATTGTACACATGGCCATAATGCACCCATTACCACAGTATCAGAGAGCTCTTAGTTCTGTGGTGGCCTGCCCGTTTTGGCTAGGATGCCACAGGTTAAATCCTGCCCTCTCCTCAAGTGCTGCTCTGATCCCCTCCCGTAGAGGTGCACCTGGGTGAGTTTGTGCTCTGGGGCACTGGAATGGGGACAACAGGGCTCCAGCTTCTGGCTGCCTGGAGCTAAGTGGGTGCAGGACACTGGTGCAAGAGAGGTATCAGTGCCATCAGCCTGGTTAACCCTTCCCTGGCTGTGATAGCCACCCAGTTTTATGTAGCAAATGAGGATTTCAAGCCCTGATTTTGGCAGTGGCTGTAGGGCCAGGGTTAACCTGGATCTTGGCAGTCACACCTGACACCTCTCCTCATAGCATCTTGCCTGGCTCTGATCCATATGGTCGTTGTGATGCCTCCTTTACTGAGCCTTACCATGCTACCTGTAGCGTGTGTGCTGCAGGTTGGCCACCTCTGTCTTAGTTATCTATGTATTATATCTATCTATAATACATAGCTGTGGATATGTATTAGCTGAGGCTATACAGTTATCCTGGTTCCAGTACCTGAGCTAGGTCCTGTACAACTAATTTGGGGATCTCTGCATTGCAATAAGGTGGTCTATGTAAGCATATTTCCAGGTGGCCTAAAGCAACATAGCCTCCTTCCCTCCAGGCCGTGAGCTCCCCAGACTCTGTATTTGTACTGTGGGGTCTTTGGGTTCCACAAACACAAACACAAACACAAGCACAAACCAATTAGAGCTGGGACTGAATGGAGATGATCTGGTTTCTCTCAAACTGCAGCTGTGATTCTAACTTTGTTAGTCCAGCCTCTATTATATGTACAGGGAGACCCAGATGTTGAGCAATCTGTTAGGTAGAATTCCCTGAAATATTCCTCTTTTGGGATAAAAAGGGCAAGGAAGGCCCAAACAACTAAAGAATCAGCTAAACATGCACTAGTATAAAAGCAGAATTATTTTCATACCCCCCCCCCAAACTGTTGGGTGAAGTTTTGCAGCCAAACTGCTCTTCACACAAATATGTTTTTGGCTTTGTTAACTCTTCTTCTGCAGTGCACTACAAGGCTTTTAGCTGAGGCTGCCAATCAAAACCATTCTATGAAGTCTCAGCCAGGGGTTGCTCAAAACTCTCTCTCCAAGGCCAGGCTGCGTCTCCTGGGATTGTATGGTTTAAGAAAACTGACTCCATTTACTTACTATATTTGGAAACAATTCATGCCTGTTGGAGGTCAGAGGCCTGCATCAACACCCCAACAAGCAGGCTAATGGAGCTGCATGGGACTACGGAGGCTTGCCTGTATTTTGATTTGATGAGTGGAACTGGAGCAAGAAGGCTAGGTTGTAGGAGGAGCCTAATTTGGTGAGGCACCTGGTACCCAGGAATGCAGACAGCTGCCCAAACTGTAGAGCTACAGCATGAAACCTTGACCTCTTACAATGTTTAGAGGCTCTCCTTGTCTGCTGTGTTGCTGACTGCTAGAGGAACACAGGTAGGAAATGTTTTCATTGGAAACTTCCACAGATCGAATTGCAGTGGTTTTACCTGCAATGTGAAAGTGGAGCAGATTCACTGTAAAACTCTGCCTAGATATATACACACGTATATGTATGCGTACGTGCAATATAGTCTATGAGTTCTTTATTGCTCATTTTCTGAGGTCTGGAATGATCCAATATAGGGGTTCAGAGGTTAATGTGTCTGGGGAGATCTAGCAATGTAAGGTAAATGGAGTGAGATATCACCTTAGATGTGTAAGGATAGATTACAAATCCACCACAAGCACTAGGTAAGTAACAATGGTAGAGATCTCCAATAGCACACTGACTCAGGTCTTGTCTCCTGTTCACCCCAGATGCAAGCTACTTCCCTTTCTATGTGGGTTGGTGTGTTTTGGGGGCCAAAGCCAAAGCTCCTGACTCTATTCACTGCCTACCCACATAGGAGGGGAAAGAGGTGACCGCACACACTAGCTCTGCACCATGCTTTCAGGCTGGTAATGCAGGCAACGTGCATGATAGGGTCCCCATCTGTGCCTGTGTAATATGAATGCAATGCGTGTAAGAGCAGAAGGAGCCAGGAGGCAGTCTGCAGAGGTGTGCTGACTGTTAACTTAGACTACAACTCCCAGAAACACCATTCCCCCCCCCCCCCCCCCAGGGCCGCCGGGGCGGGGGGA
>NW_017729025.1:31787497-31826120 GCF_001723915.1 Gavialis gangeticus | reverse complement strand
GTGCGTTGCTGTTAACTTAAACTAACACCCCCAGAAACCCCATTCCCCCCCCCCCCACCCCAGGGCCTGCAGGGCAGGGGGAAAGGGGAAACGAAGAGGAAGCTTGAGGATGGACAAAGCGGAAGAGAGGAGCGTGCACATGGAACCAGCCCAGCCCTACACAGAGGACTGTGCAGTGGACCTGGAGATGTCACTGGCTCTGTCAGCTGGGTCCATAGACTGAAGGAGCTGGGCTCAGACTTGGGGGTAGCTGGAGGCTGCTGTTTGAGTGCTCTAGGGACTAAGTGCTTGATTGGGGACACCACTGGAAGGGTCTGGGGGTGAAGGAGAAATTAAGCTGCTGAGTATCTGTTACTGCAATGTTGATGTTTCTTTACCTTTTATCTGTTTCCTCCCTTTGGCTCGTTGGCTTGTGACCTAACCCCTACAATTTTCTGTTTAACAGTGGGAATTCCTCTTTGCTGCTTGTGCCAGGTTCTGGGGCTGCAGGGTTGCAACATGACCCAGCAGCAATACCTAATCATGAGTGCTCATCTCTGAAAGACTGTTTGAAAGAGTAGCTTCCAGGATGTTTTAGTATGCGAGTAGGATTCATCACTCAATCCTGTGTTGCCTGAACTAGTAATATTACTGTGCATAGTGGTGTTTGTGCTGCACAGCTCTCAGAAGTCACTGAGTCTGGTATTTAGAGGTGCTGAAAACATTTAGGGACTTGAAACTCAGATCACTCGGTTAGTGCTTACATGTGGGTACATATGGTAGACACTTACATTTAAAAATATTCCAACAAAAAAATAGAAAACCCTACTTTGATGCCATTGGATGCCATATTACATTTATGAAAATTTTGAGAGTGGAACAGCCAAACCAGCTGTGGGTGAAAGCAATCAAATAACCTCCAGCACAGCAAGACTTGTACCTGCAGTGAAACCCTGTATTCCAAGGGCCGGATTTTACATCCCAGTTATAAACCTTTGGAAGTAGGAGTTTATAATGGAAATGCTGACAGACCTTTAACTGCAATGTCATGAACAGCAACTATATAATATAGGCATTTAATTGGATAGTTCATAAATACTGCCTGCTTTGTAGAAGACTCTAAGGCAGTCATACACACAGTGAACTGCCTTTCAGCAAGGAAAGACTTAGGGGATAAGCAGAGGGTTTTTATTATCCATTGACACTATAGAGAATGAAGAGTGAAGGCTATTAATAATCACATTTACGTATATAGTATATAAACATGATATGCAGAATGAATATAATAATGGTGCTAAATATATATTTGCTGATATAGATTCTTTCCCTATTGTGTCTTTCTCTGAAATGTTAATCAATATGTAGAAGGTTCTTGATATCTTCTGTAATAAATTTACTCTTGAAACTAATTGTGTTGTATTTATAGCCCATAGAGGTGGTTCACATTTCAGATGAGGACTTTCCTTGGTAATGTACTAATAACCACAGGTTTCAGGAGGCTAAACTGAGGCCAATACAGAAGAATTCAAAACAAAACTTGCAGGGGATCTACATAAAACCACTGAATGGAACAGACAAACTCCTTCAAACAGAGGAGATGTGCACACGTGTAGCAGTGAGGAATTATATTTACTTTGGACTGTTTGGACATTTATGCTGTATCCTTTCTCTCTGACCTTTTTAGGAAGCAATATTGTGAGCATTTTTAATTTGTATAATGTATATACCCCATGCAATTGAAGCCTGATCCAAGGTCCATGGGAGTCCAGATAAGAAAGATGAAGTATGAAGGAATTCTTGTTTTCATTTTACACAGGGGGAATTTATTTCAATACCTGTATTGTGCTGGGAAGCTGTAATTGTTTGAAAGATATCATAGGTAGCTCTGACTTGAGTTACAATCCTTCTATCTCTTTTTTTTGTCTATAGTTTGCCTTTAAATATTTAAAAACTGAAAAAGTAGAAAATATTTTAAATGCAGTCCACAGCCCTCCTTTGCAAAGCCATTGTACAGCTTAGCACTGGTTTCTGCTCTCACTGTGGGTTGTGAAAAGCATAGTGCTTTCCCCATTCTTGCCGGCCATTTCCCCGCTGGCAGAATTGTAGTAGTGAATACGCAGCGGGCTCTGCCTCTGACCCTTCTTTCCCTGTTGTCCAAAGGAGGGTTTGGCTTCTGCTCTGTGGGGAAATGGTATAATAAACTGATACAGGTTTGGGGCTGAATTCTTGTTTCCTTTCTCATTTTAGTCAGGAAAGCACTGCTTAACATGTTTGGGAATTATTCCTGAGTAAGACTTGAGTATAAGGGATGCAGGAATTTGCCATCAGGGACTGGAACGAGAAACAAAGCTGTAGTGATGTACCATTCTGTTAATTAAAGGAGTTTTACTGAAAAAATTCCTGCACTATTCAAAGGGGAATATAAATAAATGGGTAAGTTTTTCATTGTTAATAATTCCTGGGACTTACAATGGAAAGGCAGATCTCCCGGACAATAAAAGAAAATCTGAATTGGAGAAAATCCCACTAACAATGTTGATATTGTCTTAAGAAAGTTTTTTTTTTCCTTGAGCAATCCCAATTTTAAATTTATCCCTGTGAGAGAACCCACGTATCTAACTTACATGCTGTTTAATTCTGTTCTATTCAAGCATAGTATGGTTTAGACTTTTTAATTTAAATATTTCAAAGAACCAATTTATGGCAGAGGTGTTACTTTCCTTCTTAAGTACATATTATGCATTTTTTATTACAATTTTGCTACAGCCAAATGTCTTAAAAGCCTGATTCACAAACCACTTCACTGCTCTTCAAGAATGAAAAACAAAGAATATACACTCGAAACGTGACTTACTTTCTGAAATGTTGTAAAACCATAGAAATAAGGGTAATTTAGACATGGTTCTTATTTTTAGGTTTCAGAGTATTTTGGCATTTAGTTTATTTGGTTTGATGATTATCGTTTGATGTAGTTGTGGTTATTTAAAAACGCTGTCTCCATGACAGCCTTGTAAATGAACCTTTTGACTCATGCACTTTCTCTTCCTTTTAAAAATAAATCTATTCACAGAAAAGGGTTATGTGCTTGCAAATGAAAATGTGTACATTTTTTACACTGTGAGAACACGGATTGAGTTAACCCTTGGTTTCTACTAAGTGAAAAAGACTGATGCTGCATATGTTTCTGTGATAGTGAGAAAATTGATCCATAAATGATGGCCCCAAAAGCTGGGTGTGCCCATCTGATCTTGAACATCTGGTCATGCGCCGCGCGGCCCCGGATGTTTGGGGGTGTTCATCTGTCCGTCCCTGCTGTCTCGCTGAGTGGATGTCTCTCTCCCGAGTAGCCTCTCCCCAATCTCGCCTGCCACGACTTTGGATCTTGTTCTAGTGGTGGGTGTCCGACTGTCGGGGTCTCTTGATTATGGGCCAGCTGTACGGTGATCCTCTGCGAGGCTCCACCTCCCCTCTACCTCGCCCTTACACCCTGCCTTGACAGGTTCACGATCTTCTTTGGCTGGTTTCCCCAACAGTTGGGGCTCTGCGTATGCTTGCTGAGATGGATGCGGGGCCTAACCCTACCTTCGCCAACAGCACCTAACCTCTGCCTTGCCTCCCAGGGGATAGTAACCCCTTCTAGGCCTTAGCAACACTTGGGCTCTAGATGCCTTGCACCACAACCCCTCCAAAAGTGGGGAACAAAAAGAAGTTATCAACAACAACAAAAATAGGAAGATATGCAAAAGGGAGGGGGAGGGGGGCCCCTCTGCCCTCTTGCCTATCTACGCTCACAGCCTGCCCACCAATGCCAGGCTTTAGATGCCTGGGATCCCTAGTTAGCCCTAAACTGGGTCCGGGCTAGACTGCAGGCTTCAGCGCTCCTGTCCTCACTCTTCATCCCACCTGTGGGCTTGCTGGACCCGCGGTGGCCCTTCTCTGTGCACCTCCCCCACGTCCCTCGTCTGGGGGGCTCTATGCCACTGGGACCCGTCTTCTGTAGCCCCCTTGCACTGTTTATGCCCTCTGTCTCTCCCCATTACACTGGGTATATCTTAGGAAATAGGGTTCTATAGAAAAACTACAGAAGTGTGGGGGAGCATACACAAACTCTCCTTTTGCTAGAATGCACTGACAGCTCATCATCAGGGAGAACTTGGTAAAGCTTGACTAGACTGGTTTAGATTCAGAGTTGCAGCTACTTAGCTACATTTTACATTAGTTACTTACAGTGCTAAGCTGGCATTTTAAGGTGCTGTTTCTGACCAACATCAGCTACTTTAAAAAAAGTAACATTACCCTTCAGTACAGTTATGGCATAACAGGATCTCTTGAAACTTGTTTTCCTGAACCTTGATGTTTTTAGGCCTTGTCTAGACTTGGATTTGAGGTGTGACATTCACTCAGATGGCAGCATGGGCTTTAAACTGACTGTGTGTCAAAGGCAGTGTATCTCATTTATAAGAAGTGTTTACAGTGTAGTTATTGGTCCATGTTAGTTAACACATACTAACATTACACCTTAAATCCTAGTCTAGACAGGAACCTGGTGGTTGGTTTTTTAATAGAAAGCTGAAGGTTTGTACTGATGTTTGGTTTAATGTAGCTAATGTAATTGAGGGTAGTCTTATTGTCCATAAAATTGTCTAACCCTTTTGTTTTCTAGCTAGAATCTCATTTTAGCAATTTTTTTGTGGCAGAGAGTTCTGCAGATTAATTATGTGCTGTGTAAAAAAGTGTCCTTTCATCATGTTCTAGTTTTGGTGTTGCTCACTTTCACTGAATGACTGTTTCCCCTTTCTAATACCAAATCCAAGACAAGGTTTTTCCCCATTCAGCATGGAGAGGAAAGCCCTTCATCTTGGATTTGAGTAAGGGGGAGGGGGGGAGCAAGCGGCAAGTGGCTGCTGTGGCTCTGACTTGTATATAATATATACATATATAAAAATAAAAATATATATATTTTTCCGTGGAGCTGATTCTTTAAATAATTAAATAAAACCATGTATATGTATGTATATATTTATATTATTTTTTAGTTTTGTTCACCTTACTAAGAAATCAGCTCTAAAGAAATAACATCTAGAAATATGCCTGAAAAATATGTTAGCATCTTCTCTGAGAAGAACCACCTAAGAACATCCACTCCAGATAGACAAAGACCTTCCTTTTGTTTAAGAGTCAGTATTTTCAAGGGTGGGTGCTGTGGTGGGGTGGGGTTGGGGTCAGGCTGCAGGGGGAAGACGTAGTGGGGTTCAGAAGGCAAAGGGATTGCCTCCCTTCCACCTCCCCGGCCACCTGAATCCCTGCCCCTGGGCCACTGATTTCTCTACCGTAGCAGTGTCAGGATCTTATACATCCCAAAATGCTGTGGTACCCCAGTTGAGAACCACTTCAATCTTTCTCCTCACTGATCTACAACAAATAACTGATGTGATACAGTAAAACCCAGATATTTCCTAACCCCCCAGAAAGATGAGAGTTTGCAAAATATCTGAGGGTATACAGAACTTCAGAAAACAGCTGGGCAGGACTGCTGAAATGGTCCATCTTATTGGAAGTAAACCCACAGCAAGCAACTGAGTGTCTTGTCTTTACTTTGGCAATTTGCTGCAAAGCAGGTTGCAACCCACTTGGATATGAATGAGATTCTACAGTAGTTGTGCTATGATACCTACCCAGTGGTGTAATAATATTTTTCTCTCCAGCATAGTCAAAGTATTACTTCTTATGAGTGTGAAATTCTTTGTGCTTTTTACAAATTTGGGGCATCCCATCTGCCTTAAATATATACAGTTGGCCAACACTATTAACCATGATGTTCATAAGAAACAGAAATGGTGTGTTTCATGAACAAAAAAGGAACCTAATGGCAGTTATGGCAGTATATGTTGCCATAGTTCTGACCATTTGAACAGTTAGCAGTCTCATCTGTGTGTTTTTTAAAGTTTAATAGCATTGAACATCTTAAAGAACTTGAACTTGTCTTGATATTTGTGGGTACATCTACATGTGTGCTTTAATGCAGAGTTGACTAATTAGCTCTGCGGTAAAGCGTTCCCATCTACACATGCAGCACTATTAGGCCATAGTAAATTAATTAACTATGCCATAGGATAGTACTGCTCAACACAAATACTATCCTACAGCAGAGTTATTTAGTGCACTGCAATACATGTGTCGATGGTGACAGGGGCTGGTTGGGTCATGGGGGTACTAAAGTACGGGGCGCTGTCTACTGGCTAGCGCCAGACTGTAGCACCCTTATGCCGCAGCCAGCCCCTCTGCATCACAATGAGCCAGAGTGGAGCAGTTCTTTGCTGGCAGGCTCATCCCCCAGGCCTCCTGTCAGCCTGGGCTGCACCACCCTGGTTCAATGCTGTGTGCTTCTGGGTGCACATGGAAAAACTGTGCCTGGGAGCAATAAACTCTGGTGCGAACTTTATTCAGCCACACTACTGCTACATGTAGATATGCCCTGTAAGATTATGGGGCTAACCTGGAAGTAGAGGCATTTTTCACTAGACTGATGAAATGCCCCCTTGGACTCCTTGTGTAGCTTGTATATTTCCTGCACCTCTTCCTCCAGCAGTCACACCTGATTATCTGGGGAGAAGTCAGTGAGGGTCTTGCTGTAGTTTGGCTGTTTCATACACTGTAGTTATGAGAAGAGCTTTTTGTTAGAGAACAGAAGCAACTCAGCACCCTCACTCATTTTTGTGAATTGATATTTGTGAGGAGATACCAAAGAAAATGTTTGGATAGAGGTAACATTCCTGTCTTTCTTGTTTATGAACTTCTGCATTTTAGTCATCTCTTGCAAGGCATGAAGTGGTTGAGAGATAAAACCATTATAGGACTAGGATTCCTTCCTTCGTGATCAGCTGTTCTCAACCTTTTCAGAATCACATCGCCTGTCTGCATCTTTTTTGAATGTGGCAGCACCCCAATTAAGAATTACTGTTGTACTTAACTTACCTCAGTAGCTCTCAACTGGATGTTCATGTCACCAAGTAAAACTACCCCATGCACCTACTGAAGAGGCAGTCAGGGAAGTGCCATGGCATGCGTGCACTTCTCCTGCATTAGGATTCTCTGATCACCCTAAAGCAGGCAGGAGAGCTGGCCTCACACTGTAGCCCTTCCTGGCACAACCCTAGAGTGATCACCTGTCCCTAACTGGGTGAGACAGTCCTGGAATGGGATCATAAAGTCCCAGTCCTTGGCTGCATGACCCTGGGATAGCATTTTGCAGATTTGCAGTGTTGTGCAGGGATGTGGGTTTCCCCGTGCATGCTGGCAGTGTTCCAGCCCACAAAAGGCTGTTTGGAGCTGCTGGGAGTGGGATGCAGGAGGTACCAAGTGTACATGTGCTCCCGGGCACATGGGCATGGGTGGGAATGAGTCAGGTAGCATAGAGATCATCTCCCTGGAGGTAAGGAGGGGAAGTGAGAGGGGGTGCAGATTGAGACCCCCACAGTGAGAGGGGGAGTGGAGAAGAGGCTGGGGTTGTTGCCCGGGCAGGGCAGTGCATGGGGCCCCAGAGTTGGGGCGGGAAGTGGGACAGAGCCATGAAAGGTTCATCCAGGGGGCATGGTATTAGAAGTAGGCTACTGCACAGTTAGCATCTAGTGTAGATGCACCCAGTGTCTCTGAAATAGCAACCCATAGTTCTTGATTGTTTAACAGGTATCTTACGGAGTTGTCTGTCAGATCTCATTCTGTAACCACAAGTTTGACAGCAGTATCTTCTGTTTGAAAAATAAGACAATGTCTTAATCCACAAGCTTATTTAGGACAAAAACCAGCCTTGCCCTTTTCTCATTTCAGTGCACAGAGGTCCTCATGGTACATGTGAGAGCTGTAGTATTTTGGAGACCATCCATATAGAGGTACTGCATAGCGCCAAAGCTGTATGCATGGAAACATAGTCCACTGAGACAGCTGTCCCCTTTAGAATGATGCAGCTAACAGTGGTCACAATGTTCTTGAAAACCAGAAATAAGGCATTGGTGATGGAATAAATAAACCAGACTTGATTGCCCTAGCCAAAAATGAGGAAAAGAATAAACAATAAAAGGGCAGTAACAAAACCTGCTGAATTTGGCCCTTTTCAAAATCTAACACTAATAGAAAAATTTCCATAGAAAAAAAATCCAATGTGGATACTTGGAATTAACACACAATGAAAATTCATTTTGTCTGGAGGGATTGCAATCCAAACATTGCAATATTGTCTTAGTGGCAGAGAAACTTCGTATAAAAAGGTATAAAAACGTGCTGTAAACAAAAGTGCAATTGACAAATTTATTTCCATTGCCTGCAACAAACCTAGATGAGTCAGATCATTGTTTTCAATTTAACCTTTACTTTTACCATTTACTTTTACTGTTTAAAAAGTATAAGTGAACTGTTGCGAATATGCATGTGAAAGTAACATTATATTGTAACCACTCTAACGGAAATCTTGACCATTTGCTTAGAATTAAGATGCTGCAGCTCTATTATTCAAATTAAAGGAGTCGTTTCAGTGAAGTGTAAGTAGCTTAGATACATTAATAACATATTGTTCTGTTCGTAAACCAAGGTTGCACCTTATCACACTCATCAGCATTGTGGTTTAGTGAGTAACAATTTTACTTTGAATCAAACTGGAAAAAAATCCCCTAAACTTCTTCCTATTAAAGAATAATGTTAATTGGTTAGTGTATATAGAAGAAGGTTATATGGCCCATTGACTTTATATAGATTGAAATGCTAAGCAGGGCTAAGTAGAAGCATCAGTAGGGAATAGAGGGTAAGCGCTCATCAGTTTTATGTTCGCTTTCCTATTTACTGCTTACCCCTTACAGTGCTTTACAACAAGATAAACAAAGTTTTCCTCAATGCTTCATAAATAAAAATATATTTTTGTTTTTCTTGATCTTACTGAGAAATCAGCTCCAAGAAAATAACATCTAAAAAGATAACTGGAAAAAAAAAGGTTAGCATCTTCTCTGAGAAGAATCACCTAAGAACATCCACTCCAGATGGACAAAGACCTTCCTCTTGTTCAAGAGTCAGTACTTTCAAGGGTGAAAGGGATATGTTTGTTCAGTGGTGTGGGGAGTGAAAATGAAGATTTCCAGCCTCTGAGATTTCAGTATTTTTGTTCAGTGTGTTTCTGAGGACTAAGGGTCTGAGTCTTCACTGCCTTAGCCTGGACAGATGGATTCAAAATGGGTACAAACCCCCACCATCTGGATGTGGTAGAATTTGCTGTTCACATTGCTCTGATTTAAATAACACGGCACTGGAGAATCAAGACCATCAAAGCATAGTTTTAAGAGAATCAAAGCATAGTTTTACTCTTGTACCAATTTTGTGCCTACCTTCACATCTGATGTCAGTGATTCTTGATTTACAAAAATGGGATCTGGACTAGGCCCTACATTTTTTTAAGCTGTATCTTAAAAGATGATAGTGTAGGACCATGTTTTAGTTTAACTGAGGATCAGTCCTAAAGTTTCTTTATCCTGCTTTGGCAATGTAAATGGGTCTTAATTTTAGTGCAGATGTAATTCATGCTTAATGAGTCATATGTTAAATATATGTATCTGAGTGTAGAACTTGGTCTGTGGGCTGCATCCAGATCACTCTGGTTTTCAAGATCCATTCAGGCTTTATAGAGATCAGCTGCTGAGATTGGTTGTAGGATGTGTGTGGCATGCAGTCAGAACAAATTTATTTTTGCTTATTTATTGCACGTACTTGAAGTCTCTCAAGCTTGAAAGAAACATCTTATTAAGATACTAAAAGTTAAAGGCCTAATCTTGTTCCCAGTCAAGTTAGTGGTAAAATTCCCATTGACTTTTCAGGAAAGCAGAACTGGATCCTAAACTTATTTTCTCTAGTTAATCATATTTTTTAAAAAAGGGATTGATTCTATGAAGTCTTCAGGTAACTCGCTTTGACTTCAAAGGAAAGGTTTCTTTTAATGAGCTCAGTTTTAGTATAGGGGAGTTGAGAGAACTTGGTGCACTGCAGGATTTGACCCATTAAATAGAAAGACCCTGTCATTCTAGAGCAGTAAAATGGACCTTCAATCAAATGGGTTTTATTCAGGCCTCATAAAGAGGTTCTCATGACAAGGCTGGCATTGGACATCATGATGAACTGACTTGTCATAGCCACTTTTTGTGTGTAGGATGAGAGAAGTAACTGAGTTCAACCAGTATTTCCCTTCCTCCTCTGCAATCACTGGAGAGTGACTGTGTGGTATACACACAGCTGGTCCTAATAGTTGATTCCTTCTCAGTGTCCTAATGGGAATTCAACATAGATGTATCCCTTGGAACCATGTGCTTTATTGGTAAAACACTCTACTTGAATCTAAAGAAACAATTTCCCTGTTTCTGGACATTTGCTTGGGTATAGAAGCGTGTGTGGAGCTGAGAGCACTGAGGATACAAGGGTAATCAGAAAAAAAAAATGAGGAACATTGAAAAAATCAGACTTCCTAAAAGGAGTACATTCTTTCCAGTTTCCTCACTGTTTGTCCTCCTCCATAAACATGCCCCTCTCACATTAAGCTATCCTCAGCTTAATACCTTAGACATGACTCACTTAATTTTAACTCTACCTCCTTCCAGTGTTAACTCTACCTCCTTCCATTTCTGTTCTCCTGATCTTTTCCTTAAGAGGCCAATGTTAATTTGGGAGGCAGTAAACACCTATAGTCAGGGTGTTAACCACCAATGTAAAGTTACTTTCAATCAGCTGTTCTTAATCAGCAGCTCTTTCCTCAGTATTAGTGAGAAGTGAACTAATTTTTCTGATTATACTGTATGTCAAATATATAACATGTCATACCTTGGTGTATAATTGTTGTTTAATTGATGTTTTATTCCTTCCATTGAAACTGATGTCGAGAATGAAATGTCAATACTCCTCTTGTAATTGGAGGCTCATTCCTGTCATGTATTAAGGAGGATTAAAACATCAATTTAATAATGATAGTATGACACTTAAGATATTTGACCTGGGCTTCAAATGATAGAACAAACTCGTGGGTGGAAGAACTTGATTTCTCTTGTTAAACTGAAATTAATTAGTTTGACTATTTGTATGAGGAGCAGAAGAACAAAAGGGGGAGGGGGTGAATTTCTCTTGTCAAAATGTTTGCTGTTTGAGACCTGTCTGTGTCAAATGATCGTTACATAGGTGTAGTCGCTAAAGCGTTGTTTACAATAGTGAGGAGACCAACAACCACGCAGGAACTTACTGCTTTCCCCAATGGGCCTCCTTGGGTGTTGGCTGAAACCTGAGGCTGTCTCAGGCCCTCTTCACCTATACTTGTGAAGACCCATTTGACTTACCCAGGTGAGGAGATTTACCAGTAATTACCACTGATGGAGGATCCAGAAGTGAGAGACAGAGATAAATGGACTGCAAAGCAGTGGTATGAAGAAGAGTCGAATGGCTGAAGTATGTTCGGTTTGGAGAGAAGGAGATGAAGGGGGAATATGCCATAAAAAGATGGAGAAACAATTGCTTTCTTTTGCTGCAGAGGGCAGATCATGTAACAATGGGTTTAAATTAAAGCAAAGCACTTTTTCCAGAGGAAATTTTTCCTCCCTGGAAGAGAAGTGGAATACTGGAAGCTGCTGCCTAGGAAAGCTGGTGAATTTTCTTCCTTGGAGATCTTCAAGAAGAGACTGGATAGGCATTTAAGTGGGGTGGTTTACATATGTCTGTGGGACTTGGGGGGAAGCGGGGGAGAGGTTGGACTAGAGGACTTTCTAGGTCCCTTCCTACACAGTGATTTTAAAACCCTTAATCAGGTTAGAGTGGTGTGTGTGAGTGAGATGAGGATTGTGGCTTTGCCTACACAGAAGATTTCTATCATTTCAATAGTCACCAACCTTGCTGCATCCCTACACTCAGACAGAGTATACCTCTATCAATCATGAATTGCATTTGCTGCAGCCTCCCCTGCTTGAAATCGGGAAATTACATCAGTATAAATCATTGTTACAGCAGCTTAGCTTGTCTAACATAGCTTGGACATATCTGGTGAGAAATTCTCTTTGCTTATGGGAACCCTGGATCGGCTAGTTCGTAACAAAACTTCTGGTGGAAATTAGAGTAGGCTGGTGCTGGGAACAAAAGACTGAAAAAGGAACTATCTGGGTCAGGGAGTCCAAACTTCTGCTGTTGCAGACAACCATACAATGGATGTTAAGTTTAGAAGGCTCCACAAAAACATCTGCCTTGATCCTTTCCTTTTGCACCGCAAGTCACCACCTCACACCCAAAACAAATTTAAGATCTTTAGTAAAAAAGAAACAAGAACAACAACAAAACTCTAAAAGCCTCAGAAACCCCCAAAAGAAGACAGGGTGCCTCCTTTCATATTAAATGAAATATGCCCATATGATCCTAGGAGCACCAATGAGACACACTATAGAGGATGATAAAATTGGTTTCTGTCCATCTTACTCAGGGGAAAACAATCTCTTCTGACCTCAGATCTAACATTCACTTTAATCCTGTGCAAGTGAGCAAGGCCCATTAAGCAGGTGCTTGAGAGATTTCTCAAGACCACTACAAGCACCAGGGCATCCTGTCAAGTATCATTTCTCTAGTGGTGGCCAATGGCTGATGCTTCAGAAGACAAAGAACAAAGCAGATCAGCCAAATCATGCATTATGGGGTGGCAGGTTTCTTCCCAAAGGTGTCAAAAAGAAGCCGCACAGCATGGGATTATTAAGTTAAATACAGTGAAACAAGGATGGTAAGCATAATGAGTGCTTATATGGGGATGGAAAGTGTGGCAGAAGGTACATAACTCCTATATACTGAGCCAGACTATAGGCCCATTGCCCAGAGTCCTGTGTCACACAATCCCTGGTGGACAAGTCCGTACTCCACCCTCATCCCATAAGTCACAGGGGACTTCAGTTGTTGACTTCTCTCCAGAGCTGTTGCCATGGGTGTATATCTGGTACGTTTTACAGACAGCTTTCACACCTGCCCCTTCTGCCATCAGTGAGAGACCCAGGCACATGCCTACCTTGAGTGCACCAGGTTGCAGCCCCTTCACCTTTTCAAGAACCTCTTGCTGAGGTTCTAGCTGCACTACTCCCTGCACCTTTGTGTTTATGCTCTCTCCGTTTGTGGCCCCCACTAAGTCCTGGGACCACCTGGGCAACCTCCTTCTGGCCTCACTAAGTAGTCCTACCTGACAGGAAGGGGGGCTCTGGATGGGGAGGCCTCTGGTGACTGTAGGGCTATCTTCCTGTCCCTTATCCATTCACATCTCTGAGCAGAGTTTCACTGCTTAGTGTCTACTGTCTCCTTGGACTTGTTCAAAGGTCAGGGCTGCTAGCTGCAGTGCTCTGCTCCGCTCCCCCTTGGAGTACTCATTATTAACCTCTGACCCACATTCCTGTCCCTGCTTTTACTTTAGTTGCCCAAGTGCCCAACTTAATAGCCCTCCCTAATGATGGAGGGGGCTAACAGTTTTTCTGTGGGTCCATCCTTAGAGTTAACCATGGATAACAAATAGGCCTGTGGCAGGGAGTGGTTGCTGAAAAGGATAGTGACCCGGGTATGACCAGAGTTTTGTCTACTGTTTCTCTCTCACTTGCAGCCTCCAGCATTTAGGCAAGGTACAGATGTTACACTTTTACTGGTGTAAGTGATTGAAAACCAATCTGTACCTGTAACAGAACAGAAGTTCGGCACTCATAGACTGATTTAAAAATGGCAGAACCTGGTTTAAGATTCTCCCCCGCCCCAGCAAAGGGCAAATGTGTGTTCTGTTTGCTACATATCTAAACTATGCCACTTACAGAAAACCACGTAACTCAGATTGGTTCCACCTCGGGGTTTTTGAATGTCTGTACCTAGCCCTAAGGTCTAGGAAGTTCTGATTCAGAGGGTATAACCCTAACCCCCATGCTCAATAGCTGCTGATGCACCTTTCCTTTCCTCTCCTCCAAGAATTTGTCCAATTCCTCTTTGAATCTGGCTAAACTGTCAGTTTCCACAACATCTTGTGACAATAAGTTCCACACTTTAATTACATGCTGTGTGAAAAAACCCCCCCTTCCTTTTAGTTTTAAATTTACTACCTGCAGGTTTCATTTTGTGATCCCTAATTCTTGTATTGTGTGAAACCAGTAAATAATAAATCCCTGTTTACATTCTCTTCACCGTTTCATATTTTGTAAAGCCTTATTATGTTCCCCCTCAAGCATCTCCTTTCTGAACTGAATAGGCCTAGCTTCTTCAGTCCTCATACAGAAGCCTCTCCATACCACATAGTGGTTCCAACTACCTGGCTCAAACTTTCTTTTGCACAAGAGCCTCAGAGTGTCATAGATTTGTAATCTAAGTCAGTGTTTCTCAAGCTGGATACATATATCTGTGGAAGGTATAGAAGCAGAAGGAATGAGGAAGATAAATGGATGAACAGAGGGAAACAAAAAATCAAAATGAAGAGAGAAGGTTGGAGAAGTTACAAGTGGTTGTAGCAACATAGTCTTCCTTTTTTCTTATCTGTGAAATAGGCTGATAAATGACTCAGCTTAAAAACAGGCACTGACCCAAAAGAGTTTGAGAATTGCAGGTCATCCCCATGAGCAGAAACCTGCATTTCCCTGGAGACAAATGGCAGAGGCACATATTTATGCTGCTGCTACTTGTTCCTGGGAAATGCCCCTTCACGCGTGCTCTGGCATGCAGCAAGTTGCCCTGGGTGGGGTAGGGGAAGTTGGGGCCAGCACCTGGGCTAACCCCAACAGCCTTACCTGGGGTCCTGGGGGCTGCCTGGGGCTGTAGCAGTGGCGATCCAGGTGTGTGGAGTCTGGCTGATAGCTAGAGCATGGCTCTGGCTGGCCAGGCTCCAGTTTGGGTGGCTAACGCTGCTGCCCCACTTTTTCTGCTGCATTTTTTTTTTTGATACCAGGATCTCCTGATATAAAAAAAACCCTGCCACACTGCAAATTTGCAGTGTGGCAAACTCTTGTATGTGCGGAGTGTGTGGTTTGTGGCACTGCAGACTGCACGCGTGCTCATCTGGGTGCATCCCACTGATCTAGACTGAAGTATGTCCCTGAAGAGTTCTCAAATAGCCCAGGTTCTCATCAGCCTACTGCTTTCATGGCAAAGTGCACTTCAGTGCTCACCATCTTTCACCAGAAAACTGTCGTGACTAGAGACCAATTTCATTATTGCCAACCTCTGCCACTGACTCCTGCCACATTAGCAAAAAGTCCCACTCCACCAGGTACTTCCCTCCAGTGCAGGCAGCCTCACACAGTGATCATATCTCCCTTCAAACTTTTTTGGGGGGATAGCAACAAATCAAACACCTGAACCCTTGCATCACAAACTTTAATTTCCCACTCTACAAGTAGGGCTTCACTTGGGGGCGTTGGCTGGGCTCTACTAGCTGGATTTAGGGAGCTGTAACCAGCTCCCGGCAGCTGCCACATTCCAGGCAGTGTTTGTGCAGGATGGAGGATTGGGGTTGATATAATCGTTTCCAGTGGCTGTACTTGAAAGACTGGGTAGATTAGAATGCAAAATGTAACCTTTCTGTGGGGGAAGATTTTACTGAATCCCAAGTATACTGTCAGTTTTTGCTGGTAAAACTCCAGTGCCTCGTGTTGTTGGAATATTGGAGTGCATTGTATTTCTATTTCTCTATATGTAAACAGACATTTTTCTGTTTTGCTGCCCAAATCTTATACCCCTCTCCCCCGCCCAATGCTGTTCACCTCTGTGCCTCCCCCCCTGCTGAGAACACACGTCCCTCATAGAGGCATGCTTCTGTTGTGCAGGGGCTGCCACTTCTCTAGCATTTGAGAAATAAATATCACCTCCTGGGTTGTGTCCTAAATAAACATTAAATAATAATGATGGGAGAAAAAAATTATGCATTAATTGCCTGATCCTGCAAGCACTTACTGAACATGCAGAGGTAAGCGATCCTTGATGGTTGGAATAGTCCCAATGATTTCAATCAAAGGGAGTAAAGATTAGCTAAACAGCATCCTCCAGACTTTTACTTTAATTAAGTAAAACTCTGTGGGCTGGATCTGAAATCAGTGGAAATTAATGGGAATCTTCCCAGTGACTTCAGTGCATTTTGTTTTCCACCCTAAATAAACAAAAACAACACATCACTTACCAGGGCTACATCTATAAATTCTTAGTTAACCTGGTAGTTGGTACTCATGTGAGTAGTCTGATTGATGTGACTACTCACCTGAACAAAGGGTCTACAGGATCAAACACATGCAAACATAAATCTTATTTTGCCCATAAGCTCTGAATATTTGTCTGTTTGTTATACGAATTACTATAATGGCTAAGAGCCCTAGTCCTTGACCAGCATCTTATTGTGCTGGGTGCAGTAAACACAGAACAAAGAGATGGTCTCTACAAGTTAAGTGAAACTTCATCAGGGTGCAGAGATGCATGGTAGGTTCAAACAACAATTCATTTAGGAAATGTCATGGTCTGTGTTACACAAGAGGTCAGCCTGGATGATTTCAGTGGTCCCTTCTGGTTTTCTAATGGGAATGCTTTTGCTTGCAGTATTCCACAGGACATTTTTGTAAGAGAGTTATAATTTTCCCCCTCATAGAACTATGTTCTGAATAAAGCTGTCAAAACATAATTGTGATCATGTAGCACAATATTTGGTAAATTTGAAGATGTTTTAAAACTTATTGTGTTTCTGAAGCTTCCAGAGACAGAAAGAAACTGCAGGAATACATCTCTTCCTGTCTTTTCAACTCTTACAGTAATTGTTTAACCTGTTTAGATTCACACCTAGTATCTTTTTCCCCCTAATTCAAACACTGGCAGTATTACCTCCCAACAATCTCTGTTATTTTAGTAAAATGTTGCCATCATAGGTATAAATGCAGTGAAGTTAACAGGTGCTCACAGAATAATTCACCACATAATTTGAGAATTACTTTAGTCACATCTTGCCCTTGTCTGTGTGTATAAAATAGGCAACACAACAGTTACTAAATAATAGTAGGAAAATAACTAAGGAGAATAGAGAAACACATCTCTAGTCTAAACAAAACAGTGTATTTTAATTGAAATAACATTCAGTAGAACTGAACATCAAAACATTTAACTTTTCAAAGTTTTCAACATTAAAGAATTAAGATGAAACGCAATTAGGAAACAGAAAACTGCAACATTGTAGAGGATGGTCACTTTTTGTATGTCATGTGGCTTTAAAAACAAGTCAGATAAATGATGATGCCATTAAAACTGAACTAATTAAAGAAAGCTTCTTTTAAGAACTCATTAACTGCAACCTCATTTGCATAATGATGCATATTAATTAAGTTTTAATGAATCTGAATTTGCACCAAGCCTATTCATGTTGGCTTTGAAACAAATTGAACAAATTAGTTAAAAGCTTTTTGGAATCTACTTTTCACACCAAACAGGATATGAATGCAATCATCTCTGCAAAAAAGAAATATTTTTCTTTTAATTTAATTCAAAGGTATGCAGGCCCATCTATTAATTATTTTTAAATGCAATAATTTCCACCTTTTCTTTGCAAAATCAACAGTATTACTCATTCTTGAGCTTCAAATATTATAAATGTATGTTGTGGGGTAAAATCATTACAGCCAATTTATTGAAAATAAGGTGGAAACATTTGACTTCAGGGTGCATTTAGTTTACTTAATACATGGATTTCAATTTTGTCGGTAACCTTTAGGCATTTTGGCTGTCTGTAGAGCAACCACTAAAGCTATATTTTTTATGGCACTATCAATTTTTCAAGATATATGTAAAATGCTAAATTGCCCTTATAATACCCATTTCCTAAAGTAAGATTTCACAGCATCATAAGTATTATAAGTATTATAGTGGGAAAAATAATTTCTAAACATTTAAAGGCTGTGTGTTCTTGCTCTGGTCTTGTGTAGACCTTTTTTTCTTTTTCTTTTTTTACATACACACACGCAGGCACACACATGCATATAAGAAGCACAATCCAATTTTAACAAGTTTGCTTTCAGCTCATAATAAAAACAAGAATTACAGCAGAAACACTATTGATTTCCTTATACTCCATTGTGTCTTCATCAAGAATGAAGAGATTTATGTAATTACTGCTCCATCTTTTGTTGTTAGAAAGCACTTTTTTGTAAGTCAGCAGATACAAAGGCTGGAATGCTTTTATTGTCGAGATTAAAAGATCATTTTTCCCCCCTCTGTTAAACTGTTTTTCTATGATAGATTCTTTGGGGAGGGTGACAATTTGGAATATGTCGTACATTGAAAATCCACGCTTTTTTATTATTGTTTATAAAGATTTTTTCCTCCTTTTCCCCCATCACCTTTCTCCCTTAAAAAAACCACATTCTTTCTTTTGTTTCATTGTCCACAGTAGCATCTACCGACACTGAGCTGATGCCAATGCAGATTCCCTGCAGCAAAGTGCTATAAATGCCTTTATACTTAGTGGTATAAATGGCAAGATGTTGTATTATTGCTTGCTAATGACTTTACCTTCCTCTGATTGTTTTCCTGTCATCCGTGATTCTTCTTTTCTGTTTATTAATAAAAGTTAAAGTTGAACTTCATTATCTGATAGGCTTCACATTCTGGAACCAGGTTTCCAGTAGTATATTTGGTGTCTCTTGAGTGTTCATCCCTTGAATGCAAGTTAGGTAAACTATAAAAAGTAGTAAACCCCCTACCAAAATTTGAAGAAGCACCAACACTGGGTCATAACAGAAGAGATAAACACATTTTAGATGAACAAATGTACATTTATTGTAGCATTAAGGGCATAAGTTACATTTGATTTTTCTCTTGCATTACTTCTTAGTATACCTGTAATATGTCTTACTTTGATCCATTTGTAGAATGGATATCTAAAGGTGTACAACAGCTTTTACTGTAAGAAAGCCATTAAAGAGTTTGGGGAGAACATCCTTAGCCTTATTATTTTGGGGGTGCTGATCATATCCTATAGCCATATAAAAGAAGACTTTTCATTTTTTCTAACCTTTTTTATTCTTGCACTTTTAGAGTGTACTGTAACTTGAAAACAAAATGAAGCTATTAAATATTTTAAGTACCATCTGATTTCCAAATAGGAATAAATTTTTATGAGATCACAACCTGGAATAAAGAAAAAGAATTGTAGTAAGTTATAGAGCCATAATTCTTTTGAATTTTAGGATCCTGGATTAACCAGTGAACATTAACACCATTATAATAACCTATAATTAAAAAAATAATAAAGGCAGTTGGGACCTTCCATTATGGTCTCTATTTAAGTAGACAGATATCATTATAGATAATAGTTTTATATTTGCCAGATATGCAATCACCCTAACCTGTAAGCTGGCATTATAACATGTCATGTATCACCTTGTTATATATGTTACTCTTAATACTAATGTTTCTGGGCTTTATGGTGTTTCTTCAGTCTCTTAAAGATGTAAAAGAAAATGTATGAGGGACATTTCCCTTTCTGCGTGTTCAAAATGACTTTTAATTGTATTATTTGGTCTTTGCAGAAGACTTCCCCTTTATGAAGTGTTCTTTTTTTAAAAAAGAAAGTACAAATTTAGTGTTTAGAGCTGGCTTCTTTTGGGGGAATTTTGACAGAAAGTGTCTTCCTTGGGGGAGGTCAAGAGTCATTGGTATTAAACTAGACAAGCTGGTAGTGGAGTGTTAATGGAAATGGAAAGCAGATGTTTGGTAATTAGGGGAGATGTGAATGACAAGACTTGAGAGGTACGGTACATGCGCTAGCTGGCACAAAGCAGCTGTTGTTACCGATTTCACTGTCAGAAATGTACACAAGTCAGACCATCCCCTGTGAGTTTGCCATAGCTGTGACAATTAAAAAAAATTGTATTTGATTAAAATAAGTAATATATCATACAAAGTAATTTTTGTTACATTTAGAAATGGCCTGGGTTAAATCCCACGAAAATTAACTAGAAACAAGCCAAACCAGTTAAATTGATACAGCCCTTAAAAGTAGTGAAAGTTGGGGTGGGTATTGACTTGTCATTGATTTTAAGGCATCTTTTACTGAAAGAGCAAGAACAGAACTATAGCTTCTGTAAGGTTTTAATGAAAGAAAAATATAAATGAAATGCTTTTTTAATTATTCCCTTTTGAGCAGTGAGCATAATTCTTTTAATTTTACCTATGTCTGGGTGGTGTTCAGCAGTTTAATAGTGTCTTTTGTTATTGAGATTTATTTACTCTATTCTATTGAGTGCATGGACCAAATCTCCATTATTTACTACAGAAAGCAGTAGTGTTAAGATGGAGTAGTATGGAAGCAAATGAAAGTAAGAGATGTTCTTATGGCTGACATATTCCAATTGAGACACCCAATTCCTTCTAATTTCAGTAGGAAATAAGCATTCAAATCTCCTTAGGTAGCTTTGAACCTGTAGGCTTGTGTGTCTTGGGTTGTAACTAAAGCTCTTGTTGGGTCTTTGTTATGTGGCTCCTTCTTCCCTCTCTGGTTCAGTTGGTAGCATTATCATCTCTGGAAGGAAAGCTTGTGGTTTCCTTGCCCCTGGAAACTAGTTCTCATCTACAGCACTGTGTGAGTTTGATTTTGCTCCTACAGAAGTCACTGGAAAGACTCTTGGTGACTCTAAGTTGGTGTCCATATGTGCTTGGAAGTTTGGTTGTCCTCAGGGACAGCTGTCCTTTGGTATCCCAGGATACCATACCTTGCACCACCGCTAGTTGTCCCTGGGGCACCACCTGTGCCATGCATGCACTGGCTCATGGCAAGTTGCCCTGGGTGGGATAGGGAAGTCTGGGGCCAGCACTGGGCTGGACCCAGCATCCTTACTTGGGGTCCTGAGGGCCTCCCAGGGCTGCACCAGTGGTGACCCTGCCATGCGGAGCCTGGCTGGCTGTGGGGTGTGGCTCTGGCTTCAGGTGGCGCAAGCCCCTGCCATGTGCACCACTCTGCTTTTTTTTTCCATGGAGTTTTTTGACTCCTGGACATCTGGGGGGTCAAAAGAACCCCCCCACACTGCTCCCTTGCAGTACAGAAAACAACAGAACATGTGGTATGTAGCCACATACTGCATGGCCACACTCATCTGGACATGGCCTAATGGTGTAGGACTGAGTCATATGAGGGATTTTTTTTTGACATTCCAGCTTTTAACATGTTAACCCCAAGTCCATTATACCTGCACCTAAGGCCTGATTTGAATCTCTTTGAAATGAATGAAAGCCTTTCTGGTAACTGTTCTAGAACAAGCTAAAATTCCTTGTTCTCTCTTTAAAGTATAGCTACTACCCTCTGGGTGCATCTACACGTGCTTTATTGTGGAGTAGCCTATTTTACTGCTCACTAAAGTGTGATGTAAAAAACTGTGCAATTATGCTAATTTGCAGTAAAATAGGCTACTGTGCATTTCATAGACTTTATAGATTTCATAGACTTTAGGGGCTGGAAGGGACCTTGTGAGATCATCGAGTCCAGCCCCCCTGCCATAGGTAGGAGATCAGCTGAGATCAAGTGATCCCAGCAAGAAAAATATCCAGATATTTTTTGAAAGAGTTCAGAGTAGGTGCCTGCACCACCTTTGCGGGGAGTCTGTCTCAGACCCTGGACACATGCATTGTAAAGAGCGTTTTTCTTATGTCTAGTCTAAATCGACCTTCCTGGAGTTTATGGCCATTAGACCTTGTTATCCCTTGGGGAGCTCTGGTGAACAGCTATTCTCCCAGGTCCTGATGTACACCTCTTATATAATTGTAGGCTGCTACCAAGAAAGTGTCACTTAAAAAGCATGCACATTAGTTACTGAACATTAAGGCAGCCTAATGATTATTTTAGTACCTCACATCAAGGGTACTAAATTTAGTGTGCATTAGAAAAAGCACCTTAATGCACATGTAGACATGTCCTTTGTCTTCCAGTCAGCATTTTCCTTTTCCCACTAGGGCAGGTTAATATCGCCAAATCTGTGTCTCCCCCATTTTCTAGATGTATATTTGTTGTTGCGTCTCTGCTACGCAATCAGTATCCGAAGTATTGTTTAAAAAAGCATGTTGGGGTTCTCTGAAGATGAGAGATGTTATAAGGTGAATCTCTTTTAAATTTTATAAGTGTTATCTCAAGTTTCTATTTGATGATTTGTTTGAGCTAAAGAAAAATAATAGGCCAAAAATGATCAGAATGTTAAGGAGATTTTATATATTTTATTGTTTTTAATTTAGATCTTGAACTATTATAGGGAATATCTGAATTAGATCTCTTTATATACCTGCAATTCTATTTAATTATACCTGTGTAGGTGTCTTAATTCATTTTATTCATTTATGAATGAATATTTCCTTTCCATATTAAAATTGTTAAAAGTATTGCATTTCATAAATGTATTTAAAGATTTTAAGGCCTTATCACGAGAGCACTTTTTATATGCTTGAAAAAAAAATTCTCTCTCTCTCTCACATGCACACACACGTTTTTCCATGTAGTAATTTTACCATCTTGTTTGAGAGATCTCCTGGGAAACCACAAAAATTGTAATTTTAATATAAAGAAATAATCTCCTTTCTGTGAGGAAAAGCTCATTTTCTAAAGTTTGATATATCATAAAAGTTTAAATGACACTAAAATATGTTCCCCAAGTGGAAAATAATCTCTTTTCATTGGGCATGTCAGAGAGCATAATATATTTGTAATTGCAGGCATTCAAATTTTGATAGAAATTGTAACCTCTAAATTCAAGTTACTTAATTTAATTCCTCATTTTAGTTATTCACCTTTTTCAACTATATCATTTTATATTATCATGTAGGTCCAAATTCTGCCTTCAGTTATATCCCCCACTGCTTCCTTGAGTTGCATGGAGTGTCCAAAATTCAAAGCAAATTTTGGCCCATGCTATTTCAGATTTTTCTCAAATGGAATCATCAAACTACTTGCTTACCTGAAAAAGAATAAATGCAGTAGAAGAAAGGGCATAGCCGTTGTGGATATGTGTGGGGATTGAGGCTGTTCTGGTTATGACTTGTATGACCACTCTGGGCTCAGTCCAACTGAAGTTTTACTTGAGTAAACCTGAGTGTTCATTCTATCAATTCTAGTTAAATTGCTGTCCGTTGGCATCCCAGCATGCTTTGTAGCCCCCTCTACCCCTTCCTTTCAGGGAGTTGTGCTACCACTTGGCCCACCCGCAGCTTACCCCCAGCCACCTCCCTCCCCCCACCCGCAGCTATCCTAGTGCCGAGCAAGCACAGCACTTCTCCCTAGCTCTGCCTCATGCTTCCAGCCACCTGACAGCTGCAGGCAGGTAGCAAGGGAAAGCGAGGCATCTGTGTCCCCCACATGAACTACAGGACCTGGGAACCTGAGTCCCTGGGCCATGTCCCTGCACCCCATCAGTGACGTGTAGGGGGTGCGCATGGGTGCACATACACTAAAATTTCAAAATGTATTGACTTGCCTTGCTTTGTTTTGAGGCTGTTTCGAAGCTCGCTGTTTCATTTCGATTTTGCTGTTTCGAGCTCAAAACAAGTCAAAACAGCATCAAAACGAAACTGCTGGTGAAATTTTGCACAGCACTACTTACCACCTCTGCTGCCGACATTGCCATGACTGCCTGTAGGAGCTTCCCCTCACCGCCACCATGCTCCTACCACTGCCACTGCCACTGCCACCTGCTAGAGCTCGCCGTGCCCCCCTAGCCTCTGGGTGCATGCAGCATTCATGCTGCACCCCCAACAACCTGTCACGAAGCACCATACAATGTACACACAGACTCCAACATTGAGCCCTGGAGAACCCCCATGCTCAGGCACAGCTCCACAGACCCTGACCCTGGTACCCACACAACTAGCCAGGGATTTCCATGCCCCTGCACTTGGGTACAGCCCCATGGATCCCAACCCTGGCACCTACACACCATATATCAGAGGCCACAGCCAGGCACCCCATGACCCAGACCTTAGCATAGACCTCTGCCCCTCCTGGCAGGAGCTGGTGGGGCAGCTCACCTCTGATGGGTTGAGGTGGTAGGGGTCAGAATATCAGGACTGGGCCTCCATGGAGGTGACCTTGTGATCTCTCTGTTTTGGCCACTGCTGGCAGGTATTTGGGCCATGTGCACCTGAGGTTCTGCAAGGGTTTTTGGGCCACAGCTACAGGGTCTCAGAATACTAGGGCTACGGGCTGGGGGAGCACTGAGAATCCAAGCTGAGGCAAGCAGGTGGACACCCCTATGATCTTCAAGAGTAAGTGGGGCATGGCCAGCTTCCTCAGTGTTGCAGGTAGAAGACACTGGAAATTCCCAGGCTGGGGCATGCGGTATTACCAGCTGAAACATCTCTCCTGTAAGGGAAGAATGTGGAGGGTAGGGGGAGCAGATGGTGTAAGAGTTCCACTGGCATTCCCCAGAATGGTCAGTCCCTGCCCACTTCCAGTATGGTCCAAGTCAGCAGGAGCCCAGGTGCCCGGACTCTCTGAGCGAGCGGAGCAAGAGCCTGCTGCAGATCCTGGAGGGAATGCAGCCCCTCCTTTCCCAACAACCTGACCCAGCACTGCTTCAGGGCTTGCTTCCCACCTGCAGAGCATAGCTGGGACCCCAGTCTCTGTTGTGTCAGATGGAGAGCTGCAGCATGGGTGCTGGCCCTGGGGGTCTGGGGGAGGGAGGGAAAGGCTGAGATAAGTGCCCAGGCAAGTGCTGGGAGGGTCCAAAATGCCTGCCCATATACTTCATTTTACTAACAGTGTCCACAGTAAGGCAGTGGAGAGTTGGGGGGCATGGTTGCTCGGACCTGCCAGCCAATTAGGGATGGCCCAGGCACTTGGCCCTGCTCAGCAGTCTCCAGCAGCCTGGGGAGCCCACAGGGCATGCTGGGAGTTGTGCAGGAGTGCCTTCAACCTGTGGGCCTCAGGCAGTGCGAGCTGCCTGCATCCCCCCTCCCTGTATGGGTGAATGCGTATACTGTTTGCTACTGATTTAAACTAGGTAATTTAGAGAAAACTGTGTAACTTAGATAAATTCCTCCCATGGCTTTTTGAATGTCTTTACATGGCCTACATGGCTGAATTCTTTATTGTAAGGCTTTGTTAAATCAGTAGAATCACAGTGGTTACATTTGGAGGGGATAGTGGATCATCTATTCTGCAGTGTATTCTCTAAGCCCCTTTTAAATCCTCCACTGGTACTTTAACACCTTTTCTCAGTGGTGATTTCATTGTTGGGACTGTACTTACTACCAATCAAGCTATTCTTGGCTTTTTTTTCTTTTAATTTCTAATTTTGGGTTCTTTCCTTAATGTCTTTATCGGTCAGTTTGGAATTAGTGTTAAATGCAGGCAAAAGTAAAGTGCATTTAGAATATGGGAGTTGGAGACAAATTCTGCCTCCTTGTGTACAAGACCATGGGGCCAGATGGGATGCAGCCGAGAGTGCTGAGGGAGTTGGCTGATGAGATTGCAGAGACACTGGCCATCATCTTTGAAAATGCATGGTGATCAGGAGAGGTCCTAGATGACTGGAAAAAGGCAAACATAGTGCCCATATTTAAGAAAGGGAAAAAGGAGGATCCAGGGAACTACAGACCAGTCAGCCTCACCTCAGTCCCTGGAAAAATCATGGAGCAGATCCTTAAGGAATCTATTTCTAAGTACTTGGAGGAGGAGAAGGTGACTAGGAACAGTCAGCATGGATTCACCAAGGCCAAGTCATGCCTGGCCAGCTCGACTGCCTTCTATGATGAGATGACTGGCTCTGTGGATGCAGGGAAACCAGTGGTTGTGATACACATTGATTTTAGCAAGGCTTTTGATACAGTCTCCCACAACATTCTCACAGGCGAGCTAAGGAAGTATGGGCTGGATGAATGGTCCGTAAGGTGGATAGAAAACTGTTTGGATCATCAGACTTAGAGAGTAGTAATCAATGGCTCAATGTTTAGTTGGCAGCCAGTATCAAGTGGAGTGCCCCAGGGGTGCATCCTGGGGCCAGTTTTGGTTCAATGTTTTCATCAGTGACCTTGAAGATGGCATAGAGTGTAGCCTCAGCAAGTTTACAGATGAGACCAAGCTGAGGGGAGTAGTAGATACGCTGGACAATAAGCTGAATATGAGTCAGCAGTGTGCCCTTGTTGCCAAGAAGACTAATGCCATACGGGGCTGCATTGGTAGGTGTGTTGCCAGTATGTCTAGGGAAGTGATTCTTCCCCTCTATTCAGCACTGGTGAGGTCACATCTGGAGTACTGTGTTCAGTTTTGGGTCCCCCACTACAAAAAGGATGTGGACAAATTGGAGAGAGTTCAGCGGAGGGCAACAAAAATGGTTCAGGGGCTGGGGCACATGACTTAGGAGAGGCTGAGGGGAACGGGGCTTATTTAGACTAGAAAAGAGAAGTCTGAGAGGGGATTTAATAACAGTGTTCAACTACCTGACAGGGGGTTTGAAAGAGGATGGAGCTACACTCTTCTCAGTGGTGGCAGATGACAGAACAAGGAACAATGGTTTCAAGTTGCAGCAAGGGAAGTTTAGGTTAGCTATTGGGAGGGATTTTCTCCCTAGGAGGGTAGTAAAACACTGGAACAGGTCACCCAGAGAGGAGGTGGACTCTCCATCCTTGTTGGTTTTTAAGACCTAGCTAGACAAAGCTGTGGTTGGGATGATTTAGTTGGGCTGGTCCTGCTTTGAGCAGGACTAGATGGCCTTCTGCGGTCCCTTCCAATACTCATTTTCTATGATTCTGTGATTCGACTTGACTTGAAATGTCTATTGCCAAAAGTTGCTATTTCAGCTAGCTGTGCATAGCATCAGTTTACCTAATACTCTGCACCTGGGGTAGGGAGAAACCATTTGTATCTTCTGGTACCTGCAAAAATTCCCTATGATCATGACCAGTTAACTTCAGCTTTATGCAGAGCTTGTCCAGAATTTAACCCTTTAAGCTCACTCAGTAATGTAATTTTAGGCTATTTATGCTATGTACTGTAACTGTGGAAACAGCTATTAACATTACAGCTATTTCTTAAATGCTGACTCGGATCCCTAATAATCTGTTAAATAAAGCAAGCTTTTAGATGACTAAGGGCTTCAGCTTTTACATGTGGGATTATTTCATTACATCTACTCAGTATTGGAAACTATTCAAAGATGTAGTCAGGGTCCATTATGGGAGAAGATTGGGAGGGGGGAGGAGGAGAAAGAAAGAAGGGAATGAGAGAACTCAGAACTTCAGCTCAATGGTTTTCTCTTATGTTTCAGTTAGTGGGAAATCTTTAGCAGTGGTTTTCAACCTTTTCAGTCTCAAGGTACACCTTGGAGAATGCCAGCTCTTAGTTTTCACTCATTTTTTACTATGGAAAAAGAATAGAGCATTTTTTCTGTTGCAAAAAACTCAGAAAGACCATAACAGGTCTGAACTATTCTGACACTCTGGATTCCTATTTGAAACTTCTGGGTTTATCTTCTGAATTATGTTTGCACACCTAACTGTACTAACTGTGTGGCACTCTGCAGCAGACTTGAAAAGATCTCTGGGCACCTGTGGGTATCACAACACCTTGGTTGAGAATCGATGCATTTTAACTTTGTGGAAATCTTAGTCATTTGAGGATTGAGCTCTTTGCCTCTTGTCTTTTTTCCATAGCCAAGCAAACCCAAATGCTTGCTCCCCTTTAAGAGATTTAGGACCCATATATGTGCGAGGTGGAAAGCAAAGCTTTCATACTTTACAGTGTTGCGAGGTGCCAGAACTCCTTCAGTTGTAAATTCACTTGAAATTAGAGAGGTGAAAATCTTGAAGTGAGTTGTGAGGGGTTTTTTGATGGTTTTCTTTTGGAAGAGGAGGGGGAGGGTTGTGGGGGATGCCTTTTCTTTTAGAACTGGACTCTTTGCCCCTGCTCATATGTGGTGAGCTGGAAATGGGCCAAAATGAATATGCTGAATTTCAAAAACAATCACTCTGGTCAGCTGTAATAAGTGAGAGATTGCTTTCAGTGCATTATTTGCATAGCAATGTTGTTTTTAATTGTTGCTTTGAATTTATTCTAGCTACTTATAGTGCTACATTGATTCAGTTTATATTGGAACCAAGCATACACACATTTCTTGCATTTTAGCTTAGTATCTTTCTACCCAGCGGGAACCAGAAATAAAAACTAATGCATTTAAAATGTGAGATGTAGCAAGGAAAACATAAAGAAATGATTCTGAGTTGGCTTCTATTGCCTTATAAATATAGTATAGTTACTTGAATTCCATAAGAATTAAACTCAGATCTTTTAAAATGCATGCAAATTCTTGCAGAATATATATGAAAAAGTCACTATAACAGTAGAGGCATTTCCACTCCCTTGATAAATGGGACTCCTAGACCACACTTTATTGAGTCTCTGATTTTTAATAATTTGAATCCTGCAAGATTTAATTCTGCATAATTCTGGCTGAAATCAGCTTTTGATTGAGTTGTAATGGCTGTGTTATTGTAAATATCTCTGCATGCTAATGTTGTGCTGGAATTCAATAATATTTAGATGAAATTTTTAGCCTCAAGCAATGTGGAAGTTGGATTTAGAAAGCCTGAAAGTTTATGTCAAAAAAGCATTTATTTTTGGGAACCCATAATGTAAAATGTAATAAATGGTCATCCTAAGGTCCAATTTAAATAGTAGAAAACAGTCAATACTGTCTGTCTTTTTCCCCACCCTTAGCTTGCTGGGCAGAATGCAGGTGGCTGTGGCAGGATTTTGTAACCTTAAATAATATTGCTCTGTTGTCCTCCTAGCTGAGCCATAGATTAGGGAGGGGCCAGTCATACTATCACATGTAATCCCTAGTTTAGCATACTGCTGCTCTGATGTTTTACCATATATAGGGCAAATATATATAGATACATTCATCTATCTTATCAGATGGCATTTGGGTCACCCTTCCTAGCTTTGCAGGTTTGGAAGGCAGTGTAAGACATGCATGTAGGGGCAGATCCCGCATCCTTTACTTAGATAGACTTCCACTGATATCTGCATAATGACTCTGAGTCTTGGATCGCTTGGACTGAAAGTTTCTTCTGCATAATGACTCTGAGTTTTGGACCACTGTGGGAGAAAGAGGAAAATAGGTTAAAAACAGCTGATAAAAAAATCTATTTTAAACACTACCATACCAGAGGCAATAAGAAACTAGCCTAGCAAATGTACTGAATAAAAAGGATGGAATTATGAAGTGAACGTGAAAGACATTGTGAAAAGTTGTAATGTTTCATTTACAGGCAACATGACTCTGCTCATGTCATGTAGTCAGATTCACAAAGACAGACCCCTATCCCTATGGCTCTTGGTAGTCAGTGGGGCTCAGCTGAAGCCCTGCATAAGTTATGGTTACTGTCTTACTGTTTGGGCTCTGCCCCATGGTGGTCAGTACTGCAATCTGAGGAGCAACATTTTTCTCTACAGTCCACAATAGTGATCAATATTATTAATGTGATACATAGTATGTGTGTACACATATGTGTGTGTATAGTGATATCCCATCATTTGTGTGTGTCTCACACCTATACACAAATATATATGTACATGTGTATATGTATACACACACACACATGATGGGATGTCACTACTATCATTCGTACACTTCCAGAAGTATAGTCAAAGTTGAAATATGCAAGCAACATGCTAGCAATATACAACAATCACACACACACAAAACAGCAAAGTAAGACTCCCTGGGGGAAATTCTGGCCCCAGTGAACTCAGTTGCAAAATTCTGACTGGCTTCAGTATGGCCAGCATTTTATTTCTTGAGTTTTGCTTTTCACTATTTCAAAATTTTAATTGATTTAATTATGACATTTTTTGTTGATCTCTGCAGTTCAGTGTTTCAATTAGAACTACACTTTTTGGTCATCAGTGACATCACAGGGTATATTATTTATGTCTCAGTGCCTTCTTGCCTACTGAAACACTTAGCAGTTTTAACACTTTGCATTTTCTTGTGCAGCTGCATTTGCAAGATGAGATTTTAGGCTTCTCAATCAAATACAAGACATGAATATCATGTTTATTTTGGTGCTTGTCTCATTACACTGAAAAGTACATCACATGGACTTAGGAAAAAAAAGTCTTTTGAATACACATTTTAAAATCAAGACTGTGTATTTGATAGGATACACAGTCAGGATCTACAGTAAGTTTTCATACTAGTGATGTTGGGCAAAGCATGTTGCCTTAAGGTAGGTTCACACTGCAGTCACTGCTGTACCTGCAACTTGTGTCATCATATCCCAGTGGTATTAACTGGCTGTTTTTGGTACTGTTAGCAGAATAGCTGCAGCAGGATGGAACTTGACACAAGTGATGAAGCCTACCTGAGAAACTGGGTAAGTACTTGTGTGATTAGCCAGAATGTGTTGGCAACAGTTCATAAGCTAGCTCGGGTATGTCTATATGGGCCACAGTTGTAGTGGTAACTGTAGTGTAGATACCTTTAGGCAGTTAAGCAGTCTTCAGTCATGACTTCCTTGCAGAGTGAGATATTTCTCCTGTGTAACTGGTTTAAAAACCTTAAATGGCACCACTGAAAAAACTAATTCTCCTACTTGACACTGCCATTGACTCTATTCATTTCATGTGCAATTTATTGTATGATATTATATTAACATATAGTATGTAGTTATTGAATGGAAAAATACTATCCTTATATGCTTCAATAGACAAATAAGGCTCATTTAGGATGGTAAGGCTTTTTTTTTGTTCAAACCAGAGGTGAAATGGAGTTGAATTACCAGTTGATATCCAATATCCTTCTTTTTCTGAAAGCAAGGTTGAGCCTCTTTAGGAGACGTATAATATTTCTCTTATTTTCTGTGTCTGTTAGTCAACCCTTGCTGATTATTTTTTCTGTATCAAGCTACAGTATATTAAAAGTGCTCTCCTCTTAAATGAAATGTCTTACAATTTAAATCTCTCACTAGGAGTGTCAGCATTGCCATGGGACATCTCTATCCTCCCAAAGCAAACAAAATTGACACAGTTGATTTGGTGTATAAATGTCTGCAGCTTTATTAAATATGCATTAAAGTGCAACAGTCATAAATTACATGCACTCAGCCCACTCAGAACATAATGCATACAGCTAAATAACTTTCTGACTGTACAACCTAAGCAATAAGGCCAACCTAAAGACTGACTGGAAACTGAAAGTCAGTTCTCCAAAGTGGCCACTGTTGGAGTTTCATTTTATCATGCTGTTAAGCATCTCACCTCTCCTGTGTGGGGTGGAGGGAGGATAGCAAGAGAGAGATTTCTGTATGTTACTTTAAATTACCCAATTACCCATTTTCACTTGCTTATATTTGCATTTGTTGACATGAAAGAATGGGCAATTTGATTCTTAGGTTTTTCTGTTTGGAAAAAATAAGGAAATACTTAAATACTTGTAATAGTATTGATTAATACCTTGATTTACATAATGACATTCATCCAGGACATGCTGTACATATGTAGAGATCACTCCTTACCCCTGAAATCTGTTTTCTCTTGGGGTAGAACATGATAAGAAATTTGTGTTTGTCATACCACACTGCAGATTCTATTAAATAATGAATTTTCCAATTGAAATAAGAACTTTTTTTTTATATGGGCAGGAAATCCTAATTGGGTTTTTCAGTAACAGGCTCAACCTAGTTATGCATATGATACTGCTTGAACTGAGATAGATACACTCTAAGCTTTTGTTACCCCTCATATACATCATGATAATTTCTCATTCAGCTTACTAATGACCCAATGGATTGAGCAAGAATGTGCATGCCTTTCTTCTTCTTAATCTGTTCAGAAGTTTCTCTTGACCATCTGGAGGGTCAGTGTCCATTTTGAGAGAAACATTCCATCTCAGTAAAAATGACCAGAGTGTTTATGAGCAATAAGCCTGTGTTATAAAAACCAAGACATCAAGATGATCAAGATAAAATAAACACAAATTACAAATATCATCAGAAAGTTATTTCATGTTGATTTATTGCCATAAGTCTCTTGGAGCTCCTCCAAATATCTCTTGGCAACAGAGTCAACCAAATTAATTTTCTGCAAGAAAAGATCTTCTGTAGCAACTTAGTCTGTCTTCATCATCTTGCTAATGATCTCTTGTGTGTTGCTCTACAGTAAGTTTATTTTTTCCTTGTTTAGTAGATGTGAGAGGAAAATTCTTGGGTGCATCCAGGTTTAGGATCCAGGTTCTCTGTTTTGAGAATACCTTTAATTCCCTGTGACCTCTGACTTGGGGCCCTCCCTGAAGGGTTTCATACTCTGTTCTATATAGACAAATGGGACAAATCCTTCAGCAGAGGCCATGGCAGGCTGCTGATTCACTGCCCTTTCGTGATGCAGCTCTCACCATTTCATGATGCACATTGCAGAAAGTTGAGAACAGTCTGTTCCTAGTAATTGTCATGATTTCAGTGTAACAGACTGTCAATATATAAAGTGTAAGTTGAGCCTACAACTTTCACTGTATTCCTCATGAGGTTATTTTTGCAGTTTTTACTGGCACTCACAACTCTGGGCATGTACAGGCATTAAGTCTCTGCCAGGAGAATTTTAATTCTCCCGGTAGAAACCATGAGCATATAGGTGTTCACACAATTCCTCCCAAAACAAAAATTGGGAGTCTTGGGAGCAAAATAACCCATTTCTGACTAATGACTGCATTTTCCAGTTAGGACCACCAGGCTGACCTTATATCACCTCTTTCTGGGAAAGGTTACTGTTAGGTAGCTTCTCTTAGAGCCTGCAACCTCCATGTTGGCCAACACCCATTGTGCCATGCCCTTCACAAACAGGAGAGAGTGCAAGATTCTGTAATTACAGCTTACTAAGTATATGAAAATAAAGCATCAGTGCAGCTTCTGGGCTTCTTCCCAGAAATATAAAACTTTTTTCCTTTGCTGTACAAACAGTAGTACAAACTTTCATAGTAGTTTTTCATAAAAAAACTATCAAGCACTCCAGAGATTTAAATGGTTGTTGTTGTCTCGCAATGCTGGGCACCTCACAAGACAGATAAAAATAGAGGGTCCCTGCTCTGAAGAGATGACAAACTAGTTTCAGGCATGATGTAGTAAAAGAGAATAACAAACTCAGGAGGGAGAAATACACAGTGTTACAATCAGACAGATAAATAAAGATGGATTGTGACTTTGGGTCTATGTTCTAGTGAGAAAGTAGGCTTGTGAGGACTTACATACCTGAATCTAAGGATTATATAGCCCCAGGTAGAATTCACTAGCAATATTTTTAACTAAATGAGGAATCATCATTGAATGACTGTTTCTAGAGGGTTCCTGCAAGGATCAGTTCTTAGCCCTGTGCCATTTACAGCTTTTATTATAACTCTTACTGATAAAGTTTTGCAGGTGCACAAACACTGGAGAAGCTATGAACACTGACTAGCACAGGTCATTAAAACACAGAATTTTGGACTGCTCAGAAGCGGGTCCAGGCAAACAATATGCATTTTGGATCATACATCTAGGAGTGAAGAGAGTAGGCCATGCTTAACTATGTGGGGGACCCTATCTGAACATCAAGCATGGTGGATATTCAGCTGAAGATGAACTGGTGGAATGATGCTGTGGTTGAACAGCCTATTACAATGTTTAGATGTATAAAACATGGTGGGGACAGGGGATATTGTGTAGGAGCTGGGAAGTTATATTGTGTCACAGTTCTGGTGTGTGATAATTCAAGAAGGATGTTGAAATGTATGACAAGGTGAGGGAAATATCACAAGAATGATGAATGGATTGGAAAGCATTCCTGTAGTAAGAGGCATAAGGACCTGCATCTGTTTATCTTAATAAAGAAAAGGTTAAAAGGTAACTTGATCACAATCTTGAAGTGCCTACATGGGAAACAGAAATTTCATAGCCAAGGATTTTCACTCACTGACAGAAGTAAAAGAAAAATCCAATGGTTGGAAGCTGCAGTTGGATATATATAAACTAACAATGAGGGTAACTAATTATTAGAAAAAACTTCCCAGGGGTTGTGGTAGAATCCATACTGGAACATGTTAAAACAAGATTGCTTCTTTCCCTAAAAGATGCTCTGGTTCAAATGGGAATTATTTCATGGGAGTTCTCTGGCCTGTGCCATACAAGAAATCAGATCATAGTAGTCCTTCATAATCCACCAGTCTATAGCATCAGCAATAAGCCTGTTTTAAAATGAAATGAGCAATTATAGCATCAAAAATAATTTTTATACATAGGAAATAATTGGTGGCAAAGGTAAAACATTTGTAGCAAAATTTACATTGAATAGATTTAGAAGCTAAGCTTTTCTTTTTCAAAGGTATGAAAATATTCTTTTATATTCTTTGGAATTTAAGTACTGCCATAGGTTGTTAGCTAGCTTAAGCACTACCATAGGTAGTGCATAAACAAGTTCCATAATGTTCTGGAAATATTGAGGTCTATGGCTATGAAGAAGGAGCAATCTATGTTAACTCCTCTCCTGGTGATTTCCATAATCATGCTCCCAGAACATGACAGAATCATGCTCCCACTTGCTTGGCAGACCACTAGAGGAGCCGTCTGCTGGCCACGGGGAGGGGGAAACAGGTGGGATGTGACCTGCCTGCAGGGGTGGGGCTACTTATGGAGCCCGACTCATTGCTGCCTTCCACTGTGGCAGTGTGGCCCAGGCTGGGGCAGCCCCAGGGGGCAATCAACAGCGCCCACCATCTCCCACCTTCAGCCCCACGTGGGGGCTACATGGGGATTGCAGGTGGGCTGTAGCTGCAGCTGTGGTATGGCTTCCCACCTTGCTCTCTCTCCTGGCAGCAGTGGTGGGGTAGCAAACTTATTGCAGTGGGTGGAGGTGAAGCACCTGTCACCCACCACCTGTTTGTGGTGGTGCTGGGCACTCAGGGTGGGTTGCTGCAGGCCAGTGGTGTGGGCAATGGCAGGGGGAAGCAATGGACTGCCACAGCCAGGTCTGACTTGGCTCCATGGCCCAGGGGTGTAGGCAGCTACTGGTCTTCAGCAGCCTGTTCTTAGTGCTTGGCGCCATGGTGAGTAGGCAGTGGGTGACAGCATAGGTGGCGGAAGGCCAGGGCTAATGGGGATAGGCCCCCCCAAAATGCAGGGCAGTGGGTAGGGCTGCAAGATAGCCCAGGCATGGTCTCTAGGTGGCTGCAGCAAGGGGGGAGGGGCATGCACGGACACAGAAATGCAGCCAGAGCCTGCCACAGCCTGGTGGCATGTGGAGCACTGGCCAGCACAGCAGGTAAGTCTGCTATGGGGAAGTGGCATGGGGGGGAAGATTGAGGCCCCTGCAATGAGGGAGGGAGTGGGGCAGAGGTAGGTGTGGGGGCTGGGGTGAATGGGGCACCAGGGTGGGTTGTGGGATGCTTGGATCCTGGGTGGCTTGTCCAGGGGCAGGGGGCAGGGTGCTCCCACCACTGTGTACACCCCGGGAGTGGCCAGGGGCATGAGCCCCTTGGTCTGTTCATGGGGTGGATGTGGGTTGCCACTGCAGGCTGGACTCTGTGTCCTGCTGCCGCTGCCCTGGAGCAGTGTGATGCCATGTGGCTGCTGTGTGCAGGGCAGAGAATCCAGCATGCAGCGACAGCCCACCTCTGGCAGCCCACTGCACCAGATGCACAGACCAGGGGGCATGTTCCTCCCGGGCCTCCCCCAGGACGTACACAGTGGCAGGAGACGCCTACACCTCTGGACAAGCTGTCTTGGCTCTGAGTATCCCACAACCTGCCCTGGGGCCCCATTCATCCCAGCCCCTGCCTCTGCCCCACTCCCTCCCTCACTGCAGGAATTTCAATTTGCCCTCCCACACCACTTCCCCAAGACAGACTTGCTTGCCGGGGGGAAGGGTGCAGATGCACGCATATGCAAGTGTGCACATGCTGAGCCCCCCAAATAATATTTCTCCCACTACCTATGGGTTACAGGTGCCTCACCTTTGCCTGGCAGAATAATTTGCTCCACTCCTGAGAGAGGAAGGAGTGGGTTGCCACAGCGGGTGGAGCTAAGGCTTCTGTTACCTGCCACCTGCTGCCTGCTTGTGGTGGTGCTGGGCATTCTGGGGCAGGGTGCCCTGGACCAGTTCCTGCTAACACCTCTGGGCTGCAGGGCTGGGCCAGACCAGGCCATTCTCCTGGGCTGGAGGTGGTAGGCACTAATTCTCACTCCTTGGGGCTGCCCCAGCCCAGGATGCACTGCCATAGTGGGAGGCAGCAGTGAGTCAGGCTCTGTAACTAGCTCCAGCTGCCCCTGCACCCCCCTGCAGCCAGGTCACATGCCACCTTCCTGCCCCCTCCATGTGACTGGCTGGCTGCTCCTCGAAGGGACTTGGCCCAGAGCACTGTGTTGGTGCCCCTGTTGCTGCTGCCTGCAATAGAGGGATTAACTCCCCCGACCACTTCCCCTCAGGCTACTGGCATCTGGCCACTGTGACCCCTGGTGCACAGAACTGGGTGCACCAGCAGAGCCTATTGGTGCCCGCAGTGCCCCCCACCTGCATTGTGCTGATTAAAACCTCACTTCCCCTCAGGCTACCAGGGTCTAGCCCTGCCCCCACTTCTGCTGCCAGAGCAGTGAGGGAGGTGAGGGCCTGGGGACACCTGGCAACGGCTGCTGCCTCCTTGCCAGGCAAACCTGGCAGCACTCCAGAGCAGGGTTTCCCACTCCTTTCTCAGCTGTCCAGAGCAGTAATAGTGCAACTAGAGAGGAGAGGGGTGGGGCCAACCCTTCTTGGCTGGGATGGACAGCTCAGCCCAGCCCAGCCCAGAGCTGCATAGCATGCTGGGAGCTGCATAGCATGCTGGGATGCTTTAATTTAAACCAGGAAAGGGTCTGGGATACAAGTTCCATAAACCAGTTTGACTTCAATCAGTTAAGTCTGATACTACATTCAACCAGATTTGTCTCAAACCTGTTTCAGTCATTTTGAAACTGGTTTATGTGCACTGAACTTATGTTTCGTTACAGGTTTAAACCAGTTTCTGATCACTTACACCAGTTTATGTATAACGTCTATCCCTAGTCTCATAGTTTCATTATCACACATCCTAGAAGCTCTCACATCTTGGCTGAGCCAGGATCTTGGTATATAAGTAAGTTTACTGACTACACTTCAGGGTCCTGCAGAAGGTAGCTAAGAACATAGATGGGCTTTTGTGAACTATTCTTTTGGATTTAGACACCAACATTCAATGCAAGTCCCACTTTTGCTGCATAAGTGCTTTTTTGGATCTGGACCTTAAACATTAACCTTTAAAATATATATAGATGTCTATCTCTTACTGAATTCAATGGGTATTAAATGCTAAAATACCTTTAAATTCTTACCCTAAGTCCAATCAAATCATTGGAATTTAGGTGGATAAAGCATGTATTTAGCTGTTTACTGATTCTGTACAATAGCATCTAAATATATAATAATTACTTCTGGAAAAATATTTTGAATGTGTGATATTTAAATTAAGGAGGCCTCTTACCATAGCAAAAATGCCAATCCTGCACCATTCCTCAATTAGTTTTTTGGTCTACTCCTTCACAGTTCACTCAAGGAGTTACAAATGGTGCAGGAAATCAAACCTGCTGTGGCTTATTGCTTAACAGTGACCAATGCAAGCAGCTTTATTTTTAACTATACCTCTTTCCAGGCTAATTTTTAAGGGTACAAGTATGAATACAATTCTGTTCTTGGATATACCCCTGAGAAAAAAAAAATTGTCATAAACCAAAATGCCATGTACTTTAAATCCAATCTCTGGTGTTTGCATTTTTTAAAATTTATAATTTCATGTTTGTGTCTGCTATAAGAAATGTATAGGGTGTAGCATCATGTTTCCACAAAACTCCTGTGGAGAAAGTAGTAGAATACACAACTAAAATTACAAGTATTACATGTGTTAGATTAAACTAACATGGAACACAGACCTGCATTTAAAGCAGCTCAACTTCATTTTAAATAGTTTTGAGGTGTCAATTGGGGAATTTAACATTATTCCTTATCTTGTGGATTTGTCTGTTGTTTTAAGCTGCTCTGAACTTGTTTTGAATATGGAAAACTATACATCTAAATATTAATAACAAATAACAATAATAAAGTATCTATACTTATATAGGGTTTTTGTCAGTAGATCTCAAATTTTTTGATAGTTTAGGGCAGTAGCTCCCAAACTTTGGGACTAAAAGCTCTCTGTCAACCCTCAAGTTTTCCTATGGAGCACCACAGCCACTTATCAGACTTTCATAGTGTTCTCAGTTAAAAGCATTTGGGGCCCAGTGTGATCAGTAGATTGACTGTGACCAGTTTATCACGGGCTTATTCACCAAGGCGAAGTACAGACCATCAAAAACCCTGAACTGATTCAGTCTTTGCAGGTTAATCCAGCCTGCATAGATTGAGCAGATTTGCAAGTGAATAGACATTCACTTTTGACTCTGGAAATGCAGCCATATGACTGCAGTGGCTCAAGTCAGAAGCCAGGGGGCACTACTGTGAGCCCTCCCTTTCCTTTAGCAGCAGCCGCAAGGCTGGAGGGAAGCTGAGCTGGGCAGGGGCATGGTCAGACTCTGGCAGGCCGCCAAGTATGACTGGGGAGGGTTT
>NW_017729025.1:31781740-31782497 GCF_001723915.1 Gavialis gangeticus | reverse complement strand
CATGGTCAGACTCTGGCAGGCCGCCAAGTATGACTGGGGAGGGGTTTAAACCCCACCCTGGCCTGCACCTGGCTGGCAGCCAGGGTGTGCTTGGCGGTAGAAGAGGGAAGCAACCCTTGCCAGATTTGTCCTCAATGGAGGCTGAGGGGGGGATGGGGCATGGCCAGACACCAGCCAGGGCAGCACCTCATGAAGCAGGGAAGGGAGGGGGATTAAACCCCTATCTTCCCTCTGTTCGAGCAGCTGGGGGACCCCAGCCAGAGTCTGCCTGGCTTTCCGCCCCTCTGACCGCTCATGCAGTGAGGTGCGTGGCCAGAGCCAGCCCGGACTGCCACAGTAGGGCTGTGCAAAATGGCAGCGTTCCAGTTCGACCAGTGTTTCGATGTTTTGACGGAACAGCATTCCATTTCAAATTTTGTTTCGAGTCAAAACATCTGGCTCATTCCATTCCTTCAAAACAGTTTCACTGTTTCAACCCTGTTTTGACGTTTCACCCATAAGATATAATGGGGAAGGTCAAAACAGCCTATAACTTTGCAATTTCTGGCCTGATTTGGATGAAACTTGCAGGAATGGTAGCTCCTTCTGAGGGATGAAGCCTGCCAAGCTTCAAGGAGATAGGTGCAGGGGATTCAGAGAAACTGCAACCCAAAATTTTGAAAGCAAAACTTGTGTCATGTGTATGTGTTAAGCCACAGTGAGGTCAAACCTGCAGGCATGCTAGCCCCTGCTGAGGCCACAAATCCTGCCAGGTTTC
>NW_017729025.1:31780667-31781672 GCF_001723915.1 Gavialis gangeticus | reverse complement strand
CACAGTATGAACATAAGCCAGCAGTGTGATGCTGTAGCCAGCAGGGCCAAGAATACCCTGGCATGCATCAGGGTATGCAGTTTCCCCGAACCCCCTGCATCTATCTCCTTGAAACTGGACAGGCTTCGTGGCCTCAGCAGGGGCTAGCATGCCTGCAGTTTTGACCTTGCTGTGGCTTTAACACATCCACGTGACACTAGTTTTGCTTTCAAGAATTTGGGGTGCAGTTTCTCCAAACCCCTTGCACATATCTCTTTGAAACTTGGCAGGCTTCATACGCTCAGAAGGGAATACCATTCATGCAAGTTTCATCTAAAACATGCCAGAAATGACAAAGTTATAGGCTGTTTCAACCTTCCCCATTATAGCCTATAGACGAAACATTGAAACAGCATGGAAACGGCAAAACGTTTCGACTAGCCTTGTTTTGTTTTAAGGCTGTTTCAGTCATAGCTTTTCCATTCTGATTTTTCTGTTTCGACCTCAAAATGAGTCGAAACACTGTCGAAACAAAACTGGCAGTGAAATTTTGCACAGCCCTAGCGGCCAGTGGGCTGAAAGCTGGGCCATCCCAGCTGCGGTTCCCATGCTGCTGGGAAAGAGGGGAGACAGGGAAATTTAATCCCGCACCCTGCCTCCCCTTCACCTGAGGCACTGACTGGGCCAGCTCTGGGCATGCCCCTGACACACAAACAGCCAGTGGGGCAGAAAGCCTGGCTGACCCGGGCTGGGGTCCCATGTGGGTGGGACAGGGGAGGCAGGGGGTTTAGTCCCCCTCCATCCAGCTGAGCCTGCTGGCCCATGCTCTTCCCCACCTCTTCCACTCCAGTGGGGAAAAGTCTGGCAGGGGCTGCTTCATCCCCACCCCTCCAGGCAGACCACGCTGTGCCAGTTGGCTTTCACACCCCAACCCCTTGTCAGCCAAACCTCACTGCTCCGGCCAGGGCGCAGAGGGGTGAGGCCAATCCTGCTCTCTGGAGCAGACAGCCCAGCCCAGCCCAGGGC
>NW_017729025.1:31767124-31780042 GCF_001723915.1 Gavialis gangeticus | reverse complement strand
TCACTTAAACTGGTTTATGTGGAACTTCTGTCCCTAGCCCATAGGTGCAACATGGATTATTGCTTGGGAACCACTGTTTTAAAGGCCACTGGGTTCAAAGAAGAAGTAAGACAATGGATCCCAAATGAAGAATATCTCTATCTGGACAGTGTAGTGCAAACGGTTAGAGAGAGTTTTTGGAGCATACTCAGTTAATACTGGCAGTCTAGTCTGTGCAGCACACTTCCCAACGGTCAAACTTTTCACCAGTGGAAAAGAGAGTCGACATTACATTTCCTTGTAGGCTCTAGCATTATTTTGCTTTTACAACTTTATATCTGTTTCAAAATTAATCTTTTTTCTTTCTCTGTTCCTTCCTCATTCTCTTTCCCTCTGTTTCCCTTTGTGTGGGATGGGTTATGATTCAGACTATGTGCTTGCTTAGGGAAGGTAGAAGGAGTAAGAATGCTCCTTCCCATAAGAGTGGGTGAACAATAGGAATCCCATGTTGTGAAAAAGTCAAGATTTTGACATTTGCTTTTGTTCCAGGGCAGAATGAAACAGAAAAGAAAAATTCTTACAAAGTGATCGGCAACCACCCACCCATCCAAAAATAGGCAATAACCTTGTACTTCTAGTGTTCACTTGAGGTAGGTGAGACCCAAGTTCATGCTTATACTCTGACTTGATCCTCAGCCTCCTACCTCCTGAGTGAGTGCCCCAAACACAGGGAAATCAGTGCCTTAGTGCCTTCAAATGTTCTTTATGATACTTACATTCACTGCTGTACATTTGCGTCACTTAGCAGTCAGTAAATAAGCTTCGGCATAGCTTTTGTACTGATATGTTGCTGTATAACAAGAAATGCGCATATAATGAATTATGAATGAATTTGAAATGTCTATGGATCATAAAAAAAATCAAATTTAAGCAGACGCACAAACAGCTGAAAGTCTACTTTTAATCTAAGCCACCAAAATTTTCTTTCTTGTGTGTCACATTATGTTATGCTGAAACATAGACTAAATATCAAAGAAATATTCTAGCAAATACTGTTTGTGTGCTCTTTGCGTTTTTTGAACAGACATGACATAGTGTTTTTGTGTGGTGGAGAGGAAGGGATTTTCAGTCATGCTTATACAATGAAATTAATGTAATATGAGTCTGTTACAAACATTTTGGCACAGACTAGTGAAAATTTCAGCCTGGAATGGCCCAGGTTTTAGATACAGCAGAAGGCTTATCTCTTATAAAGGTGCCTTGAAAGGACTGAGAAAAAGTATTATGTATCAGGTAATATACAGTGCCTACAAACAGTGTGCTGTGTGCCTGCATGGAACTGAAAAGGTGCCATTAGGTGGGGGGCAGGGATTGTGATTTATTTTAAAATCTCATAGCAGTGTCATGTTTCTGATTGACTTCTCTGTTTTTTCCCTCTGAAGATGCTAGTTCTTTTACATATTTTGAATGCTCTGGCATAGAGATGTACTTATGTGCTCTCAAACTGGCTAAAATTAATATGTAAGCGAAATGAATATGTAGAGGATAGATCAAGTCTTCTGTCACAGGCAGCTTGCTAAGAAAGTGCCATAATTTAATTCAGCTTTCTAATAATGGTCAATTGTGCTTTTATTTTCTGTTCCAGATAGGGTCCCCATTCAGGAAAGCATTTCACCACATGCTTGATATGGCTTCTCATTTACACCAAGCTCACTTTAGAGTTCTTGGCCCATGAAAAACTTACATTAAGGAACCTTTTTGCTGCCCACGTGTTTTAGGGGACTTAATATCACTTAGAATCAGCTTCAAGTCATTATGAGCAAACTGGGGGACGGTGTATCATAGTAGACAGAGCACTGGAGTGGGATTTGGGGCATATGGTTTCAATTCCTGACTTTGTCATTGGCCGGTTGGATGAACTTGGGCAAGTCATTTCTTTTTGTATACCTCAGTTTCTCCATTGGTATAATGGAGTAATAGTATTTATTTCCTACAACAAAGCAATTTGAGCTTATTTAATGAAAAGCCCGATACAAGAGCAAGGTATCGTTTTATTGGATGTTTAATATTAGGCATGTGAGGGAAGTTACCTTCCTGAATTTCGACCTCAGGTTACAATGGAGTATTGGCTCCAAAGGTGCCTTTAACTGGGTTTTTGTCTCTTGCTAGGTATTACTTTTGTTTTGTCTCTTGTTAGGTATTACTTCTGTTTTAACCTTTGACTAATTGTAGAAATCAAGGAAATATAACATTTCCCAAAATATGGGATCAAGATTATATTATCAACAGAAGGAAAAGACCAACACATTATAGTATTTGCATAAAAAAAAAATTCTCATTAGTTTATAATACGCTGTTTTTAGCTTTCTGAACTTGTGTTGTAGAGGCTTAGGTATTAGTGAATAAAATAGCTCATGAACACTTCCATTTGGGAAAAAAAAATTAGTGCAAATTACATTTGTTTTAGCTCAATGAAATCTTTCCTTACCACTTACATTTCTAACATGAATGACACGTCACTTCCAATTTGTGACAAAGAGCTAAGTTAATCTGGCACAAGTATTCAAGGGCTGCAGAGAGCACATCCTAGAAAATAATAACATAATTGTCTAAAGTATTACAATTGCGAGGGTAGGTTTGAGGTCACATTATGTATTTTATAGGGAAGCAGCCTTTTTAATTGACTGCTTAGTACATAAAAATATGCGATAAAATGGCTCATTGTGATGATTTTATAAAATTTCACAGATAACTTATCACTGAATAAATAAAATATTTTATTTCAGGAATGTTTAACAGTACACTTTACTTACATTAGTAACATATCTTTTGCATATAATTGTACCATATAAATAGAACTCCGAGGTCTTAGCAGAGAAAGACAACAATATTGTTGTTGACGTGACAAGTAGAGATGCCTGAATTGCTTTTATAAAGATGCCCAGGAAAAACCGATTCTATGGATTTGTCAGTGTATTATATGGACAAGAACTATTTAATGGAAGAAAAAAATAATTTAGAGCTGAATAAAGATGGAATATCTCCCAAGGAAGAATTAAAACGGGTGTCAGTTCATTGGGCAGCTCAAATTGCCACATGCCAATTGAGTAGTGTTCCTATGTAGTATTTAAGCTTGTTTTTCTGGTCAATCTTCTCCCATAATTGTCCTATGCTGTTAAAACGCTAAGATTAACTTCTATCTGAATCACAGTTATTCCCACCTATTGAGCCCAAACCTACATAGGACTGGAAGGGCCCTCCTGGACCTGTGTGGTCTTGTCCCCTATGTTTGGAGGCAATTGCTAGCAAAAAAAATCCTCTAAATCAGCACCTGAACCCTCACCTTTAACTAAAAGAACTGAATCTGAAACATCAAGAATATCCTAAAACATGCCATAGGTAAAAGCAAAGGAGATGAGAGCACTGCCAATGCTCTGCCACTGCAAGCACAAGGAAGTAGTTCACTAATTTATGCTTCAAAGATGTGGAGGAAAAACGAACAGAAGAAGGAAAATTCTACCATGTTTCTTGCTAAAATGACTTGGTGGAAAAGTAGTGGGTGAAAAGATATGCTATAGTGTGTGTGAACTGTACAAAAATGTTGCATATTTGAGTAAAGCTGCATTTTAATGAATGTTGTTAAACAGTTATTTCTTCCCATTCAGGCATTATCCCTGAAATGGATATAATTGTTTTTCAGTGATGATCCAAATTCAGCAAGGGTGTAACTCCTGTATTTTAAAATTAATTTGCATTATAATTGAAATTAGGAGTAGAATATTGTACTATTCTACAATATACATTTTTCTATGTGTGCGTCTACATATATAAACTCCAATGAGAGCTGCACTGGAGTTTACTGCATTGAATTAATTTCACGTGTACATCCCCTCTCAGTGTAAGAAAGGGCCTTCTTTTGTTTATATATATATATATATATATATATAGACACACACACACCATAATAATTAGTTTAAAATGAATATAATTTATACCAGATTAGGAGGTGCAGCAATATGGCACAGAAGGAATAGTTATATGATATATACAGGATATATAACCCTGTGTGCTAAGGTCCCAGGAGGAAGGGTGAAAATGGTTAGAGGCATTATACTATGAAGTAAAAGGGGTTTCTTGCTAATATGATCTTCATGCTCAGAAACAGAGCAGAGTTGATTAAGATTTCAAGACTGCCATACTTTGACAAGAGTAGATAGATACCTTCAAGAATAAATGAAGTTAATGTCTTGTTTGTCTCCTTAAGATGCTCTTTTTCACCTGATACCATTACCTTTCTATTGCCTGACGTGAGTTTGTGGTGCCTTTTATTTATTTTTTTTCAGCCATTAACCTGAATCTCTCAGGCACTGTTGTAAGATGTTGGTGGTGTTGCCTATGTTCATTTGACATAGAAGTGTACAGCTGTATGTCATCAACTAGTAGTCAAGTTAGAGTCCGTGTTGCCTTAAAACCTTGTTTGAATGTGTGTGGAAGGAGGCTTCTTATAGCTGGTATAAAAGGAGTGGCAAAGGAATTGCTTCCCCCAAGACTTCACAAATATAGTTTTATGGGGCACAGAAACAGTCATCAGCTGTGACAATCTGGGTTTTGCTCATGAACAAGTTAAGTCAGCCTAGTGCTGTCCTCTGTGAGTCTGTTGTATTGACTTGTGGTTCATTGGGTTGAAGGCTGCCAGTAGATCCAGTTGTGTTACTACAGAAGTTACTCTTCTTCCCATGGCCATAAGGAGATCATCCATCAGTGCCACTAAAATTTTTGCCATGTTTCAAATCTGTGAAGGAGATGTGTGAAAAGATCACACCTAGTTTGCTAGGATGGTTGGTAAATGACAGTGGAGCTCAGTTTATATCTCATGAGTTTGAAACTCTCATGAAGATGAATGGTGTGTGTCATATCAAATCAACAAAGTACCGTCCACTGCTGTGCTGGTATCCATTCATGACTCCCTATGCTGAGGAGTGAATTTCACCCATCTTGAACAAACTGCACTGTTGTTTGAGCAACGATTTTCAGTTTTAGCAGAATTCATGCATATCACATATTGTAGGCTGATGTGCTTTTTCTAGAGATTTGTAGTATTTAATTCAGGTTATTATTAATATGAATATACTTTTTTTACATGATTGAGTTTGTGATGATTCCATTATTTATTTATGTAAAAAGCATAAATTACTGTGTTGAGAGTTTTCTTTAATTTGCTAAATCAAATGTCACAAATTCTCCCCTGTCCATGTCACCTGATCAGATTTTGATAACTTATGTTATTTGATTGCTCTGAGGATGAACATGCCATAGTTTATGCTTGTATTTAGACACAGTTCCTCCCCTGCAAGAGGTGTAAAAGTAAGGCACATCTCATACTTTGAAGCTGCGTAACAAAAAATAACTGAAATAATTTGTAAAAGCTGACCAAAATTCAATCAAATGTATGTTAAAATTTTTCCCCATAATTGTATCCTTTGCGGGGGGGAGGGAATAGGACACATCTCATACACTAGAAAATATGGTAGAAAAGGGAAACATTTTAGACAGTGGGACCCCAATAGAATGAGTATCTTATACATACACCCTGTAGTGCTTAATTTTGCCTTCTGTTATATCACTGACTTCAATATGGCTTCAATTTGACCACCTGCTCTACTATAAAACACTCCTTTAGAATAAAGGGAGCTATACATAAAGTAATGTGTATGAAAATAAACGTTGCTCTTGATTGACTTGGCTTTACTGCATACATGTGTACATATGAATCATGGGGCTATGCCATGTGGATGTTGTCTCTGCTTCCCATTGCCGTGACATGACACATTAAAGCTTTCCAGGTCCAGTTTTCTATAAGTCTTTATTTTTAAAGGAGGAGCACCAGGAAAATCAACAGAGAGTCCCTTTAGACTAGAAACTGGGAACCGTTTGGCTGTTAGTATAAATTGAACTAAAGTGTTTTCAGCACATACTATGGAAAGCATGCTAGCTGCTTCTTTCCATTAGGTGTCTGTCTTACACCTTTTTTTGGAATGAGTGCTAAGAATATTTGAGCCTGAACTTTATTTTCACATTTTCTATCTTCTTACAAGATGTATTTTTTTCTTTCTTCAACTATAACTATATCTGTGTCCTCCTCACAGTATGGCCAACTGTTTTTTTGCTACATACCTATACATGGTGTATTTTTTGTGGTGGGGACCTCATCTCCTTCCTAGTAGTGTGAGGTTTCTAGTGTACTTTGGAGTGCTGCAAAGTTGGTAGTTAAAAATAAAAATGGTCCTCGGCAAGGTGCAATGCTGTGGGTTGTTGTGATACTGATTTTGTATAGCTCAAATAGGAAGACTGTGTGATATACCTTTCTTGTTTCAAATGGCCCCATACGTAAGCTTTTCAGGGCATAGGAAGAAGCATTAAAAAAAAATAAATAACAGCAAGAAGAGCATTTTTTATGACACTGTTACCCTGATGTCAATATAAAGAAGTCTTGTGGCAGCAGTAGGAATATAACCGTGCTTTTCTGGAGCTGAATCTTATGCCTTAAACACAAAAGAAGGCCCTTTCTTACACTAAGGGGGATCTACATGTGAAATTAATTCAATGCAATAAACTCCAGTGCAGCTCTCATTGGAGTTTATTGCTCCTGGGTGCAGTGTTTACATGTGCGCCCAAGACCGCAGTACGTTGAGCCAAGGCAGAGCGACCCTGGCTGGCAGGGAACCCCAGGGGTCACCCTGCCAGCCTGGGGCTGCTCCAAACCAGCTCAATGTGTTGCAGAGGCAGTGGATGGGTCATGAGGGTGCTACAGTGTGGAGCTAACTGGCTGGCAGCCCCACACTGTAGCACCCTTGTGCCCCAACCAGCCCCGGTCAGCACATACATGTGTGTTGTGGCAGAGTAGATAACTCCGCCATAGGATAGCACTTGAGTTAAGCAGTACTATCATATGATGGAGTTAATTAGCTTACTCTGGCCTAATAGCACTGCGCATGTAGATACTGATGCTTTATGGTGGAGCTAACTAGTCAGCTCTGCAGTAAACATCACATGTAGGTGCACCCTCTGATTCTTTCATTACACAAGGGAGCTAAACATTGAAACTGCATGGGCAACTTTATTTACAGCATTTCCTATCTTCTCAGTGCGTTGTGTATGTAACCCACACATTCTTTCAAATTAGTTTTATTGTGTAATATAGTCTAGGTTTTTATTTTTTAAGTAAAAACTGGTAATAAGCAATTTTGTCATGTGGAATCACGTTTATGCTCTTCATGGATTATCAGCAGAATCTGAACCTTGAACCTTTACATCCACAACTCATATTTTTACAGCTTGAATTAAAGGAGTAGCAGTAGTAAACAAGGGCAGATGTAATTCACACTCCATCAGCAGCTTTAACAGCTGCTTGCAAGACTGCAGAGGGTGATTGGGAATCTGGATTCCTTGGTCCTGTTTCTGGCTTTGTAGAGAAGTGTGTTTCAGTGTGGTCAAGCACATAGATTTGAAAGGCAGTGTGGTTAATGAGTGCAGCTTGGGTCTGACCTATTTAAAATCTGGGGTTTATTTCCTGCTGTGTCATAAATGACAGCCTCTAAGTTAACCCATCTGTAAAATGTGGAGAACGAGTCTTGCCTGCCTCTTAATGAGGTCTGGCTGAATAATAAGGATTGTGCGATGCACAGAATTATTAACATCAATCAAATGAAAAGCTAAGATCTAGAACTCATGTCTCTGCCCATCAGATCTTTTACTAAGCCAAAGGTTATTTTACAGCAGCTAATTTGATTGTATGCTCCCTGGAGCCATGAAGAGTTGCATGAGGCGTAGAAGATGCTGAATAGGGTTAGCATATAAGCAGTGCCATGGATCTTAGGGGTTTGCTTAGTGCATTTTGGTGAGGTTAGGAGCTTACTGGAGGCAGGTGGCTTGTGGAAGATCTGTGGGGCTGGGAGCATGCTCACAGAGGCCTAACTCAAAATGTTAGTACCCTGGGCGGTGCAGGGAAGGTGAGTGGAAGAGGGAGGGGGAGAAACTGAAAGTAAGCACTTACTTCTCTGTGCAGGAAGGGGCTACTGCAATTGCGATGGTAGTATGGGCTGCTGTCACCTGAGCACAAGCTCCTGGAACAAGGGCTGCTATGTCAGCAGCAGCGGTGTGGGCTCCCTGAGGATTACTAGTCCAGAGCCCTCTCTGATCCAGTGCCCAGGGCTGGTATTCCACTCTCCCACTGCTGCCTCCAAGTTACACAACTGCATGCTCATTAGAGTTGGCACGGAGGAAATTGTGAAGCTATACCATGTTCAATGCAGATTTAGCAGGACCTCTAACAAGCACTTTGAAAGCTGTCATTTGGAAAAGCTCAAGAATCACATCAATCAGTGAGATCTGGATGTTTTTTATGGAGAAAGCAAAAGGTGACCCCAGGAATATCCCCTGCCAAATTTCAGTTTCCTACTCTGAAGCATGGAGGCTGTCAAGCACTTAAAGGCATAATTAGGAGAGAGCAAAATAACATCTTTAGCTACTTATTTTCTCCTCTTCTCATTATCAGGAATGATGGAATGACTGTGTTGTGTTTGTTGAATTAAAAAAAAGACATGGAACGTTATCCTGAAGAATAAAAACTTGACAAAATTATAAGCAATTGAAAATGTAGGTCTATAATGAAGTGTTAGGCAACCTGCCAACATGTAATTGGCTGTACTTGCCAATGGGTATGGAAAGGGACTTGTTCTATGATCCCTCTCTAGGCAAAATATCCACTGAAACCAGTGGGAGATTTTTTTCTTTTTAGCATAAAGTTGCTTTTGGAGTATTACGACTTTTAAGGCCCACCTTGGTGGCAGGTTTGTGATGGACAAATACACCTTTTGAGGCCTTTGGTAGGGCATATGTTTCATATAAGGAGACATCTCTTTATCTGGTATAAATTGTCATAGCTCTGTTGAAGTCAGTGGAGTTATAGCAGTGCACTTCAGCTGAGGTGCGAGGCTTTTTCAGGGACTGGAGCGACATATGGATCCTCAGAAATGTGCTGGACTCTGCTGGCCAGTGTGGAAGGAAGGTGGAGCTATGTCCACCGTGCCCTTTTTCTTCATTACCTTTTTGGATTTCGCAGCGCTGTTGGAGATGGTAGATTCAAGGAACCACAGCACCTAAGATTGTAACTGGATCCTTTTGGATAAGGCTTCATTACTGCTCCTCCCATTTTTCCTCACCAATAAGCAACAGTCACGATTTAGCCCTTTCACAATAGTGCTATGGAGCCTGTCATAGTGAACATTTAGTAGACATGAAATCTGTGCACATACCTTGCAAATATTTTGCTCTGATTATCAGTAATGCATCATATTCGATAAGGACATAATGCAGTGTGGCAGAGGTGGGCATATCATAGATGGAGGAGGAGAAGACTAAAAGACTGTCATATGTAAGCTATTAGTGTAATTGTATTTTTAAAGCAGTGTCTTAAATTAGTTACTTGAACCATGATTTCAGCTTTCATAGAAGCAATAGTATAAAATAATTTATATGAAGGCATCAACCTTTTGTTTAAGTCAACAGCACATAAAGCATTTTGAATTTGTTTTTTTATTACTGAAATCACATAATCTATGAGGCATACTTGGTCATGAAGTAGTTGTTATTAAAATATAATATCATGTTCATCTATGATTATTATTTTAATTCAGTGCTTGGTTGACTTATACAAAACTGCCTGAACTCTTTCAGTAACCACTCTCCATTCGCCTACATTACACTTAATTTATACCAAGATGATAAAAAATTTGATTTATTTTACAACAGATCAGTAATTGTGCTCTACAAATAAGTCCGTAATGATAATCAACAGCATTTTCAACATAATTTAATTTGTCTTCTCCCGAGAGGTAGTTAAATGCAGTAATAATAACACTACTGTTATGGACTCTGCTGCAGTTAATCATGGCCTGAATATGCAGACAGCCCCAATATTGTATTGACAGAAATTAAATTAACCATCAGCTTGGGCAATCAGTGGCTGTACAGCTATTAAAAGTAATAAAGGCAACAAACCCCAACCATAGCCAATTACATTTTGACATATAAATGAAAAAAGACAGATGCTTTTGATTTGAAATTTTTATTTCATTGAAAGTAAGGAAGATGTATCTTTTCATATACATCATTTCCTGTGCCTTAATTAACCAATAATACACACCACAGGCTAAGAGCCATACTGAAATAATATAATATCATAGGTATTTTTTGAATATCTCCCACCACTGACACTGTTATCTCACCACACTGTGCGCCATGGAATATCATATTGTTTCTACAAAAGATAAGATCAAGATACATGTAAAATACTGAAGTGAAACCTGTATTTTAAACATATTTTTTTCCATTAAAAACATTTTCATTATTTCAAAATGTATCCCATTAAGTTGTAATGTAGGCTGTTTTACTTAAAATCATGATTGGACAGTAAGCCAAATCTCCACATTTTCAAAAATGACTGGTGATTTGAGGTTATTTTGAGAGGGTATGATTTTCAGAAGATGGATGCTCTGTATTTGAAGGTCCAAAATAACTAGTTACCTTTGAACTTTGGGTTAAAGTACATTTTATTTATTTATTTATTTTCAGAAGGAAACAGAATAGTTTATACTTCTCCAGATATCTGGGGTTTTAATCAGAAAACTAGTGTTTTGCCTTATCTGTGCAGTAGAATTTCTCCCAGAAACACAATCTGGGCAAGTGAATGGAATTAGTTTCTTTTGTTTGAAAATTTATTAGGAAACATCTCAAGGCTTATAGATTCATAGATTCATAGATTAAGGGTCGGAAGGGACCTAGTAGATCTTCTAGCCCGACCGCCCGCCAGGGCGGGAGAACAATAAAAAACCCCAAAAAGAGAAACGGGACTCAAATGAGTCCAGCCAGGTAGGCATCCAGCCTCTTCTTAAAGACCCCCAGGGTAGGGGCCAGCACCACTTCCCTTGGAAGTTGGTTCCAGCTCCTAGCCGCCCTAACTGTGAAGTAGTTCTTGCTTAAAGAAAAGACAATAAATACTTACTGTTGGGATATTTAAACATAACCAAATCAAATTTATATTTTAAGACTACTAGTTTGACTCAAGATTGTTTAGCTCCTGCTTTTTAGATGTCATAGACAGAAACTTATCTAGAACTTTGTAGAAAATGTGCATGTTTTCCACCTCGATGGAACTTTTCTCTTCCAGGCCAATGACCAAATTCATTGATGGTGGAAGGGGGTAGGTAGACTTTTGTACTTTGGAACTGAATTTGGTTTCCAGATGTAATAGAAATCTGTGATAAGCCTGATTCAATTAAGAGCTCAAACAAGCATCTGACTTGGTGCAACTGTTTATTGGACTCTGTGACCACTGATGTTCTGAGGTGCTTTGCTAGACAGGGACCTTAGTGAGAAGGTGAAAATCCTTCTCCTGTAAATCTTTCTCTACTTGTTAAGTTATTAGACTCAATATTATTTATTTACACAGAAGGGAAGAATCCTGCCAGCTGCAGGAACTGCTGGGTTCAATTCGATGGCCTATGTTATGCAGGTCAAGCAAGATTGCTCATAGCATCTTAGAAAGTTCCATTTGACCTTCAAACCTATCAATCAAAGCCCTTAATAAAGTTTGCCAAAGGAAAAGGCAAATTTTAGAGCAGCCGTGGCTATACAGGTGAAGAAATACAGGAAAGAACCCAAAAGACACTATAATCTTTCTCTAAACATTTGTAAAATGAAATGTATTTACATTTTTATTTATAAAATAAATATACATAATAAATATTCTTTAGCATATGTGACGGGTACATGATATTCAGATTTTTTTAGCTCTTATTTGAGATCGACTCAACTTGCATACTATTTTACCACCTGCTAGGAATCATCAGTCTTTAACTCAAAACAGCAGAAGTTTAATGATGTATCAATGGCATCATATATTTCTCCTAAGTATGTATGGGGGTGAGTAGATGCGTAAATATGAACATATCTGATGATAACATGCTGTCAAATGTTATGTTTAGTATTTTTTCAACTTTAAGATATGTCACTTAAAGCATAATGCAAATGTTCTTAAAGTAGTACAGGATTAAAAAACTTCTATTCCTACACATACTTTAGCATTTCATTTTTTATCAGAGTTATCTGAAAGAGTTCCTTTTTCTGGAAAACAGTGGTCTTGTAAATATATAGAACACAAGAGCAGATATCTATTATGACACTTCACTTATGAGGAAAGACTGATACATCATTCATGGCTATTTCAATGATGAGTTACCTCTCCCCTCTGTATCCATAAAGAGGCATGTCATAACAGGGATCAACCATCATTATGAAATATTTTTTTTTCTCCATACAGCATGTGTTTATAAACGGTGTTGATTGCTGACAAGAACTCAGATGGTTCCTGGTACTCACAGAGCAGGGAGTTGCCGCTTTCAAAATGAGAATTATATTTAGTGTATTCTCACTTCTATTGCTTTGTTATTATGAAAATCTGGAAAAGAACAGATTACCAGGAACTTGAGAGATGCCAGAATTGTTACCCTGTTCAAGAAAGGAGATAGATCGGATTGCAGCAATTATCGTGGTATTGCACTTCTGTCTATAGCTGGGAAGATCCTTGCCTGTATTCTTCTCAGTAGAATTACTTTCCTAGCTGAGGAGATTCAACCCAAGTCCCAGTGTGGCTTCAGAACACACAGAGGTATAATATCATATTCACTTGAATATAAGATTTCCCCAGTAATTTGATATTATATATGGAAAATGTATAAACCTGCTATAATTTTTTCCAGGTATAGAATCTAATTATTGAAAGTTTGCCTTGAATTTGTCCCCTTCCCACTCTTACAGCAGGGAAAATGAATCTGGGGGCGTTAGGTGGCTCCTTTGTCCTCTGCTCCGCCCCCCCCCCCA
>NW_017729025.1:31758278-31766949 GCF_001723915.1 Gavialis gangeticus | reverse complement strand
CCTGCAGTCCCTTTCCATCCCTCCCACTTTCCCTTACTATCAGACCCTGCTCTTCCTGAGCACATGGAAGTGAGAGGCAAATTTGAAAACACTGACTTTGAAATAAACATGGCTAGGTACCCATCGACTTAGTTCATCCATAATTCATCCATTTTACCCTTTTTGAAACTGCTGCACATTTTAGCACAGGTACTCCATAAACACACTTTTAAGCAGCCCTTTTGTACCCCTTTATATATAGTACAAACTATGCATGATATTAATACAAAGCCAAATGACTCATCATTTACCATATAGTTCGTTGGGCTGGGCCCCAGCAGAATCAACAGCATTTTAAAGTATGGTGACCCTATAGCTCAGCACTGCTCAGTATGTGTGTGCTCCAGTTACCCCCTACAAATGTGCCCCCCCACCTATGACTGAAACTGGGTGTTATTGTCATGAGTCTTGGGGTTCTCCAAAAATGTATATGCACATGAGGTGCAGGGCAACCTGGTCTGGCTCCACCTCATGGAGTGTGAGGCCACACTAATCATGTCCAACAGGCTGAGAGAGGGGGTGACGGATTTTGGATGAACTGTTTGAGGCCCCATTTGATGATGTTTGCCAGACATTTAAGGCTGGTGAAGAAATTTGAATCATTGGAAATGGGAAATAAAGTCACAGCTTATCTGTGGGAGTGAAGAGGAAGTTAAAATGTATTCAGTGTAGTGACTCAACATGACTTGAAAAAGAGTTGGTGGTGAGGGGGACCTAGTGCAATGGACACTACCATATATTTTATTTAGATGATCTGCACTAACCTATCCTTATGGTAGTTTCCTATCAGTATGTTTGTGTTTTATAATCATGCTCAGTGTTCGCTAAGTGTCACAAGTGACATCAAAATCTTTAAATGGCCATTACTAACCTGACTAAGACCTTTGAAACAAACACCAGAGAGGCCATATGGAAGATCATTATGAGATTTAGATGCCCACAAAATTTTGTTACCAATATCAGACTTCTTCACAATGACATGACAACAAACATCCTAAGCAATGGTTCAGAAATGAACCTTTTCACTATTAAAATTGGAGTCAAGCAAGGATGTGTGATTGCACCACTTTTTCCTATCTATATCAAAGCTAGTCCACATCTCACTGGTGATAGACTTCCACCTGGAATCAACATCCAGTATCCCATGGATGAGAATGTCTTTAACATCAACTAGTTACATTCCAAATCCAAGAAAACCAACACATCCATTACTGGTCTTCAGTATGCTGATAGTTGTGCTGTGTGCCCACTCAGTTGAACAGCTCCTGATCGTTCTTGATTGCTTCTGTAAAGCATATGAAATACCAGGACTCACCATAATCTTCATGAAAACCAAGATCCTTTACCAGTCCACCCCAAAACAACCAGCTGCTCCTCCACATATTACAATCCTTAGAGAATATTGAGTATTTCTCCTACCTAGGTAGCTACCTTGTCCAAACAGTAAGCATAAGAAACAATATTCAACACTGGATAAAATTTTCCAGTGTTTCCTTTAGACATCTCCAAAACCATGCCTTTGATCATGATATCATGATATCAGGATCCAAACCAAAATTCTCATCCATCAGGCTACTGTCATCCCTACCCTGTTTTATGGGTGTGAAACTTGGATGACATATCAGAAACACCTGAAAGTTTGGGAACATCACCATCAGTGATGTCTTCAGAAAATCCTCCATTTCATTTGGAAGGACAGAAGAATGAATGCAAACATTCTGGCTTAAGCAAATACCACCAGCATTTGTTTATGTGGTACCAGCTCTGTTGGACAGGATGTGTCATAAGGTAGCCTGAAAGCCAACTTTGAAAACAGGTCTTATACTCCCCACTCAACAGTGGTCACCACTACAGAGGTGATCAAAAGAGGAAATTCAAGGATATCTTGAAGACCAATCTGAAGAAATGCAATATTATCATCAATACCTCAGAGATTCAAGTACTGAACTGTCCACAGTGGTGCTGGATATACAAGGTATTGATCATTTTGAGCAAACTCACCTCAGTATGGAGGCAAATAGATGAGAGAGACAAATGGAAAGAGCTGTAACCCAACATCATCAGGATCTACTTCTGCCTCCCAGAACTATGTGCCATGGCTGCAGTCAACCATGAGGATCTCAGATTGGCTTCCTTGTTCATCTGTGGACTCATCAATGACTTCCCTGTTTACTGAAAGATTGCCATCCTCATATCAAGGGACTTCCACTGCTGCTTCCCAATTCTTCCTGGTTTATTTCCTTGAGTTTCCCTAAAGTAGCCTTAAAATTTACATTAGTAATGCTGTGACCTTATGTAGTCATATTGCTATTAATCAGCACGAAGAAGAATATGGGGACACAAAAGATGGAAGTTAAGTGTCAGCCTTCAACATTAATAATTTTAAATGAGTTTAATGGATTTCATAGATTTCATAGACATTAGGGCTGGAAGGGACCTCAGAAAATCATTGGGTCCTGCCCCCTGCCCAAGGGGCAGGAAGTCAGCTGGGGTCAGATCACCGCAGCAAGCTAAGCATCCAAGCATTTCTTAAAGACATTCAGAATAGGTGCTTGCACCACTTCTGGGGGAGTCTATGCCAGAGTCTGGAGACTCGGACGGTAAATAAGTTTTTCCTTATGTCCAGTTTAAAATGGTGTTTCAGAAGTTTGTGACTGTTGAGTTAATTGGGATACCTACCTTCTTTAAATTACAGGGGACCAAAGAAGGAGGATTTGGGCCTGACATGAGTTGAATGAAAGGCTAAGAATAATTTTAAGGCTAATTCCATACAACTCCCATGATGCATGGGATTCAATACATTTCCCACCCCCATGGGTTCAGTCATGGGCTTCCTTAACATGCACAAACCAAGAAGTTTAGAATATCTGCATTAGATATCATACACATTTCAACAAAGTAAGTGTTCTTTCCTTTTCTAAATGTAAATAACCACATTTGTAAATTTAACTAATCACATTCCCAGGCTATTGTGAGGAATGTAGAACAAACCATTAGGCTCTTGCCAGTTTTATTCTATAGGAGAAATTCCCTTCCATTTCACAAGGGTGATCTGACCAAACCCTCTGTGAATCTAGAAGTAAGGCTGAATGGGAGCAAAAATGGCTGCCAGAGCTAATGCCCCATGGCAGACATTGCATTTGTTGTGCATTGCATATGAGTATTAAAAGACAAATCATAACATGCCTGCTGGTAATATGTAAAAATGATCATGGGATAGGTCCATGCTGGAAAGACATCACTGCTCACTGAGGGCACACATTTGTGGGACCCAATCTACAACTAGTCAGCTTACTTTAAGTTTCATGATCATAGATTGGGCTCCACTTATGCAGATGTTTGCTGGTGCTTGAAGCTATGCCAGGAAGTAAGGAAGTCAGAGTGGGGAGAGAGGCAGATGGGATTGAGGGAGTTAGTGGGGGGGTCGACAGGATCAGGGAGGCTGGTGGGTCTGTGGGAGAGGGGTGGGTGAGTCCATGGGGATAGGTTGTCTGTTGTGGGGTTCAGGGAGCTAAAAAAGCCTGGTTAGGTCTGGGTGGGGGGAGGGGGCAGGGAGGTAGGAAGACTGCAGTCTTGGGGATGGGGTGACTGGCTGGGCTTTCCCAGCCCCAGGGCTGCACTCTGAACATGTACTGATGTTTGTTAGATCAGGCTACTGTATTTACTTGACTCTAGGATGACCCTGAATTTAAGGTGACCCTCCAGTAATTAGATTCCACACAAGGGAAATTTTTAATTTGGTATTATTTTTAATAAATAGACCTACTGACAAAAACTATAGCAATGCCAGTAAGTCATAAATTCAATGCTAGCTTCATTTCAATTCAAACATTAACTTAGTCTATGTAAGGTTCTGTCCAGAACCTGGTGAATGCTACCCCTTTCTTAGAGCTTACAACTTAGGACTCTCCACTTTCAGATGTGTCCTCACTCTCACACTCTTCACTGTTCTCATCTTCTCCCTCATCTTCCCACAAAACAGTGTCTTCAGTTCCATCCATGGCATTGAATATATAGCACTTCTTGAAGCATTTAATAATGGATTCTGAAGATAGCTTTCCTCAAGAAGTCAGAATCCATAGGAAAAGTAGTGCTACAGTTGGTTTCTTAATCTTTCCACCAGGTGTAAGCACATTGTTCCCTGCCACGAGCCAGTCTGAATACTGGCACCGTAGTCCTTAAAGGACTTATTCACTGTGACATCCAGTACTTGGGGTTGAGGTGTCATACCAGCAGGCATGACTATAAGATCACAATTCACTGACTGAATTTTTGCTTTCACTTCTGGTCTTAAATGCCCTCTGAATTAATCTAACGCTAACATTCCTCCTTTCTTTAGCAGTGCCCCAGGTCTCCATTTTCACACAACATCTAACTGGTTATTCATCAGCTCACTTGAAATCCTTGTTCCTGGCATCTAACCTGGTGGCAGCTTTTATTTTGCCAGAGTTTTGAGTTTCAAAATCACATAGGGTGGCGATTTTCTCCCAACTACTGACACTGCTAATACCACTATAATTCACAGCTTATCATTTCCTGTATTTCTCATAATTATGGATTTTGTGCCTTTCTCATGGATGGGGACATTGTTTAGCATGTCAAAATAGACTGGAGTCTCATCAGCATTACCTCTTTGGCCCAGCAGGTAATCATGCGTTTTGCATAGCCCAATAATGTACCGCTGGAATTCAGCAAGTTTTTCATTATAGTCTGATGGTAACTTTTGTGCAAGTGAAGTTCTTCATCTCAGGACTAAGCCACTATGTTGCATCATTCAGATACACCATCCACTACTTGCTTTGAATTTTTGAAAGGGAATGCTCAGTTCTTTCAATATTTCTAATGCCATGAGTCAAAGCACTTCACGGGTGATTGGTATTCCCTCCTGTCTCTTTCCTTGAACATACTTGGGAACTTGCTTATAAATTTCAGGAAAGCAACTGTGTTTTAGACTCCCAAATGTTTTCCACATGGACTTAGCATTCTTGAGTTTTCCTTTTAAGTGTGTCCATCAATGCACATTTGCTTTAGTAACATTATACTTCCTTCCTACCTCACAACTTGTTTTTTCATGATAGTTTATAACCTTCATTTTAAAGTTTGTATCATAGCTGCACCTCATTCCTTTTTGCATCTTCACATTGGTACCACTTCTTCTCTTTTCTATATAGTCTGTCATGGGGGTTGGTTTCCCTGCCACCACTCACCCCACAGAATTTACCATGGGTTTCTATGGTTTTAAAATGTGGCCAGTCAGTGGTGATCAGGCCCTGTAATTTGCTGCTTTCCCTGCTGCTTTTCTGGGTGTTTCCCTCTGCTGGGTGCCTTGCTGCTACTTGCCTCACTGTTTTGGGGTCATTATATACTGGTTCCCTTGTCACCACTGACTGGAGCCTCACTGTGTGCTAGATCCCTCACTGGCACACTCATGTTGAGTCTCTCATCACCGCTTCTTGTGGGTGGATCCCTCATTAGCAGGCGCATTCTGACTACCTTATTGTGACTGCCAAGTTCCTCGCCACTGTATGCTAGATATCTCGCCTCCTGGTGGGTCCCTTGTCATCACTGCTGGGAGCCTTGCCATGTGCTGGATCCCTTGCTGCTGCTGCTAAGAGTCTCACTGCATGCTGGATCCTTCCTTGCCATGCATTGGGTGTGTTGCCACATGCTGGGACCCTTGTTGAGTGCTGGGTACCTTGTCACTGCAGTCAGGTCCCTCCTTGCAGCATACAGGGTACCTAGCTGGCCTCTGGGGGTCCCTCCCTCCTGAGTACTGGCTAGCCCAGGAGTGGGCAATTATTTTGGGTGGAGGGCTGCTTACTAAGTTTTAGCAAGGCATCGAGGGCCGCATGACAGGCAGCCAGGGGCAGATAAATATTAATTTTCTTAATTTTGGGGGGGCCCCGTGGACCAGACAGAATGGCCTGGCGGGCTGCATCTGGCCCCCGGGCTGCAGTTTGCCCACCCCTGGGCTAGCCCTTGTGGGGCCTTTCCCTGGTTTGTGCTGGCTGGAGTGTCTCCCCGCTGTGTGCTGGCTGGCCCCTGCAGGGTCCCTGCCTGCTGTGTGCCCGGCTAGCCTCTCCCCACATTATGCTGGATACCTGGCAGGCAGGGTGTCAGATGATCAGGTCATTCCCAGCAGTTGCCTGGCTGGTGGGTGTGAGGCAGCACAGCATGCACTGGCCAGGCTTCTTGCATGCAGCTTGAAATGACCTGGCAGGAGCTGCCCAGGCACCATTCCTGCAGCATGTGGGGTTTCTAACCAGCATATGCTGAGTTGCCCTGAGAAGCTTTTCCAGCGGCAACCCAGCACCTACCAAGGCACTTGCCCAGGCCACTAGCATGTGGAGTTGCTCCAGGACCTGCCACTGGGACAGCAGCTCAGGGCAACTCAGCACATGCTGGCCAGAAATCCTGCATGCTGTGGGGATAGTTCCTGGCTGGTGCCTGGCACATCATTTAGAGCTGCATGTGGGGCTTCCAGCTGGAGGGTGCTGATGCATCTTGGCACATGCTGGCAGGCAGCAGCTTGGAGTGACTGCACTGGCCATGAGCCCTGCAGGATCAGAGGAGCAGCAACACCTTCTGCTGGCTGACCACGTGCATTTTTACATTTTGGGTAAGTGGCATGCAATCATAAGATAAGGCTTGATTTTCCCCATGTTGAATGGGAAAAAAAACTTCATCTTATAATCAAGTAAATATTCCCAATCTAACTTAGTTCATCTCCTCAGGTGAATTAGTTAGAACCCTCGTTAGGTCAATATAAGTGCAACATCTGCACGTACCCTGAGTGGCTGATCTGCCATTTCTAGAGGTTTAATGTCTGGCATGTCGTGATTTATGCTGCAGTGCTCACATATACCACAGACAATGTAATTTCTGCCATGGGCCAATGTGGTCCAATGTCCCTATTTTCAAGAAGGGGAGGAAGGAGAATCTGAGTTATTATAGGCCAGTCAGTCTCACCTCCATCCTTGGAAAAGTCTTTGAAAAGATTATTAAGGATCATATTTGTGAGAGTCCAGTGGGAAAAATAATTCAGCAGGGCAACCAGCATGGATTTGTAGCAGGTAGATCATGCCTGACTAATTTGGTTTTGTTTTATGACCAGGTCACAAAACGCTTTTATGCAGGAGTAGAAATCAATGTCATTTTCTTGGATTTTAGGAAGGTCTTCAATACGGTATCTCATCCCATTCTCATAAATAAATTAAGAGGCTGTGACTTAGACGTTTACACAGTCCAGTGGGTGGCAAATTGGCTTGGGGGTCTCACCCAGAGAGTGGTAGTAGATGGGTTGGTATCGACTTGCAAGGATATGGGTAGTGGGGTTCCGCAAGGTTCGGTCTTGGGCCTGTACCCTTCAGTGTCTTCATCAGTGACTTCAATGTGGGTGTGATGTGTACTCTGTCCAAGTTTATGGATGATACTAAATTGTGGGGTGAAGTGAACACACTGGTGGGTAGGGAACAATTGCAGGCAGACCTGGACAGGTTGGAAAAGTGGGCAGTTCACAATAGGATACAGTACAACAAGGACAAGTGCAGAGTGCTTTACCTAGGTTGTCAAAATATCCAGCACACCTACTGATTGGGAAATGACCCTCTTAGCAGCACAGAAGTAGAAAGGGATCTCAGAGTCATAATGGACTCCAAGACGAATGTGGGTCATCAGTGTGATGAAATCATCAGCGAAGCTAACCGTACTTTATCATACATTAGCAGATGCCTGACAAATAGAGCCAAGGAGGTGATACTTACCCTCTATGTGGCATTGGTCAGACCACAGTTGGATTTCTGCGTCCAGTTTTGGGCACCATACTTTAAGAAGGATGTGGATAACCTTGAGAGGGTCCTGAGGAGGGCCACTCATATGGTTAAGGGTTTACGGGCCAAGCCCTATGAGGAGAGATTAAGGGACCTGGACCTCTTCAGACTCTGCAAGAGAAGGCTGAGAGGTGATCTTGTAGCTGCCTACAAATTCATTAGGGGGATGCAGCAAGGTTTTGGAGATGCTCTGTTCACCAGGGTGCCTCTTGGGGTAACAAGGAACAATGGTCACAAACTCACAGAGAGCAGATTTAGGCTAGATATCAGGAAAAACTTCTTCATGGTAAGGGTGGCCAAAATTTGGAATGGGTTTCCAAAGGAGGTGGAGCTTTCCCCTACCGTGGGGGTCTTTAAGAGAAGGCTGGATAGGCATCTGTCTGAGGTCATCTGACCCCAGCACTCTTTTCTTCCTAGGCAGGGGGTCGGACTCAATGATCTGTTGAGGTCCCTTCTGACCCTAGCATCTATGAATCTATGAAACTTGGTTGCTGGGTCTCTTGGGTCTTTGAGTGCAACCATCTCAGACATAGCTCTGTTATGCTTTCTTCCAGGAGATGGAAACCTGCACTTGAATATCACAGCTGAGTCCTATAGCCATACCCTGCTGGATGCCATTGAGCCATTTGTGTACGAGTGGACTGCAAAGTATCGTGGCAGTATCAGCGCTGAGCATGGACTGGGTTTCAAGAAGAAGCACTACATTCAGTACAGTAAACCTTGGGAAACTGTCCTGCTGATGCAGCAGTTCAAGGCCATGCTGGACCCCAAAGGGATTCTGAACCCATACAAGACACTGCCTT
>NW_017729025.1:31737393-31753278 GCF_001723915.1 Gavialis gangeticus | reverse complement strand
TGTGGGCCAAAGATAGCCTATTTTGGATCAGGAAGACAAGTAACATCTTTGACTTTCCTGATCTTTCTGAGATGAGCTTTCTCAGCCTTCTGCAAACCAGACAATAGCAGGTTAATATGGAGACAACACTATGTCTCATCACTACTACCTCATTTTCTACTGATGAGTACTTTCCCTACTGAGACAGGGAGGATTGTTTTGAATTTACATTCATAGTGTTGCCCTATTGCCATCTCTTTACTCTGCCATTCAGTACTCAGCCTTCCAGTCCTTGCATTTGCCCCCAGTATGTATCTGAATAGATGACCAGTGAATCACAGATTTAAGTCAGATTGCCTGGACTCTCGGGCTGTACACCTCAGAAATCACCAGAGCCCTGGAATTTTTAATTAGCTTCCATGCTGCTTTCTTGCTCTACTAACAGGGTCCTCAGGCAGCTTTGCCTTCTTCTTTGGCCTAGTTATAGAAGGGGTTTTGAAACCTGCCTCACTTGTTCTTGTGCACATTACGTCCTCATTCTACTCCCAGGCCTCAGCCCACCAGGGGTCCCAGTCTCTTCTGCTTAGTTGCTGAAGATATCATTTCTCGTAAATGCTGCTTTAATGCTTCTATGAAAGTTGTGCAGCTGTCACCATTGAACTTCCACATTTTTGTATTAGCTATCTAGATCATTAAAAGTTTATAAAGCTGACCAATGTTCTCTTTGCAGTGCATATAAATTAATAGAGCAATTATGATAGGTTATGGTAAATTGTTCACTTGGCAGCACTGTTGCAGAAAACTGCCTGTTTCTTCAGGAAGCACATATTCACTTTTGTTTTATTTTTTTCATTTTTAGGTGTGATTTAAAAATAATAACCTAGAATATGAAAACATGGGGAAAAGTTCTATATTGAAGCAATGTTAAGATTATGTAATTAAATTAAAATTAACGTTAGAAAACGCAAAAGATTCCTTAGGAACTGTTAGTTTGGACATCTAGGGTGTAGGTATATTTGTTGTTCCTTTTGGTTCCTTTCCTTTTAAACATATAATTCTGTATTATTCCCGTTTGTGCCTAGAAAAAATATACAATGTACAAATTTTGAGTTCATACTGTGGTTCTGAATTTTAACTTTTGCATTTCCTGGCTCTTACTTCTGGAATCTGTGGCGGGATACATGAACATACAGGTTTCCTTTGCATGACAGAGTGCTGTGGAGTAGTACATCCTGCTATGTGAGATGTGTCAGAATTTTTTTTCATTTAGATTTACTATCAACAGTTTTATTAGCACTATTGCATTTTGGTGAAACTAAAACAGACAATAGGCCTGTCTACATGAGATGTTTACTGCTCAGTAGACTATTAGTTGTGCTGTAACCACCTTGGCATCTACACATGTGCCCCTATTAAGCTGGAGTAAACTAATTTACTGAGTCTTATTTGGGGTGCTTCAGCACAGGGCTAGTCAGCAGGCAGTCCCTAAAACACCCTTGCGTTCCACCCAGCCCGGGCAGTGTCTACACCAATACTTGATTTTTCTCATGTTTGATAGGAGAAAAATCTCATCTTATAATTGAGTAAATACAGTAACCCATTTTCAATCCAATTTAGTTCACTTCTTCAGTGAACTAGTTAGAACCCTAGTTAGGTTGATCTAAGTGCAGCATCCGCACATACCCTGAGTGGCAGGGTATTGAATACAAGTACTACCTTAGTGCAGAATAAAAAACTCCGCAACAGCGTGCATGTAGATGCTGCTCTGGCTGGCTGTGGCATGAGGATAACTCAGTGTGGAGCCTACCTGCCAGTTAACCCCCACACTGAAGCACCCTGGTGCCCCAGCCAGCCCTTCCACAGCATGTGGAACCCAGGGAAGCAGCCCTGGGCCTGCAGGCTGAACCCCCAAGCCCCTTGCCAGTTGGGCTGCTCCTACCTAGCTCAATGTACTGCAGTCCTGGGCACACATTCAAATGGCAGTAAACTCTGGAGTTTATTGCTCCAGAGTTTATTGCTCCTGCGAACACATTCAAACAGCATGCTTGGGAGCAATAAACTCTGGAGTTTTTGACTTCACATTAATTGCATATGTCGACACACCCAATGAGACCAAATGCATATGCCTGTAATGGAAAAAAATACAGATCCTTTTGTCTGAATTGCCACTGAGTGTCCCTGTCATTTGCTGTTGTTGTTTTTATTGTTTTTTCCAAGTTCCTTTAAAAAAATTATTCCTCCTGTCATTCTGCAGATGGGAAAAACTGACCAGGTCTTTGAATTGTTTGCACTTTTGAGCTATAATAGTATCTTAGCACAATCTACTGACACTCAGGCAAGGTGGACGAGAAAAAATGACTTCTGTGATGTCGTGTCTAAGAATGACAAACAGTTGCATTAGGGACATATAGGTTACCAGCTGCATTATGATACTGTTGCTGTCTAGCAATTTTTTTTGATCTGGCATTTTAGATACTGATCAGTTTACTGAAAGCAGGGCCAGGCACAAGGAGTGAGAAAATATAAAGGTCATTGGATGTAAGAGTATTGGTATTTTACATGGTGGCACTTTGCTCATTAAAACATTACTGAAGCTTAGCTCCAGCAAGATGAGCTGTTTGTTTCTTTTTCAGTTGGCAAGTGTACTGAGGGCCAGACCATGTTTAACCAGTAGCAAATCCTGTAATACTATTTTCAAGAGTGTTAATCCAGGTGCCCTAGTCTGTGGTAGTTACAGTCTGCTTTCCATCCCTAAAGTCCTCTTTTATGTTAATTGGGGAAAGGATAAACCACCCAATTTTGATTTTGATTAATAGTTTTAACCCAAACTATTCCATAAGTTGGAAGTAGAGCAAACACCTGATGGCAGATCCTTAGTTGTGAACAGGTGACATGAGAGAGGAAGTGTGGCTAAACTAGGTTCCATTCTTCAATGTGAAATGGCCACTGGTAGGCTTCTCCAGTGCACACAAGTCCCATATGACTGCTCTGCTGGCTGGGTATCAGTTGAATTCTCTGATCGGGGCATGTTGCCTAGAACTCTGTAATTTCCAGAACCATTTAGGAATAGTTTGTTTCTTGCATGTGTGCATGAGGGTTTGCCTAGATGACTCTTTGGTGTCCTTTCCAGTCCCATCATTCTGCAACCCACTTCCTCCCTGGCTGAGAACTCACTCGCCTTAGGCAATGCTCAGAGCAGGGGCTGGCAATTGTTTTGGGCAGAGGGCCGCTTACTGAGTTTTGGCAAGCCATTGAGGGCCGCATGATAGACAGCTAGGGGCAGATAAATATTAATTTTTAAATTTTTTAGGGGCCCCGCGGGCCGGATAGAATGGCCTGGCAGGCCGCATCCAGCCCCCAGGCTGCATTTTGCCCATCCCGGCCTAGAGGCATCTTTAAGTTATCTTTGTGTTGCTAACAGGGCAAAGCTTGAGAGAAATTAGTTTAACCATGAACAATACACAGCCCTTTTGAGAATTTGGTGATTCAGTTTTAACACTACTTTTCCTACTTAATATTTGTGTTCAGGAAAATGTGCTGAAAAAGAAAATTGATGAGGAGGATATTTTCAGTGGGGTTTTTTCTATGCTCATTGCGAGGAACCACAACCATCTGCCTGACCTCTCAGAAGTTGTGACATTGCAGGTTATAGGGTACTGAGTACTCAACTGGGAGATGTTCAGACTCTGCAACCTCTTTAGAGCTTTTTTGAAGAACCAGGAGCATCACTTTTCTGATCAGATTCACCAAGCTGTATTGATTGCTTTGGTGTTAGTTAGAAGAAAATATGGCAGTAAATGCTTGCATCTGTTGCAGCCCAAAATAATTTTGCTACATAATTGAGAGGCCAGATCTTTATTTCTTGATCAGAAAATACATTTGTGGTTGTTAGGAATGATTGGTCACTGAATGTCACCATTATTGCACATTGATACAAATGGAAGAAGTCTGGCTGGCAATAAAATAAAACAATATATAATATCAGTGCTCTTGATAGAAGTTTCTGGATAGTAAAAAAAAAAAAAAGTTAAAACTTACAAACTTTCTTTAAACTATTTGATTTGGTAAAACTCCATCCATATCTGACCTGTTCTCTGTCTTGTCTTATATATTTTGATTCATAGTATTTAATAAGTGGTGGCAGCTACTTTTCAAGTCTGATCCTGCTCCCTTCGACTTTCATGGCACAAGGAGCAGATCCTATCATACAAGTTAGATATTGCCCACAGAAGGAAAGGCAAGAGAGTAGAAACTGAAGGTACTGAAGGAAACTACTCACTACAATCTATAAGCAATGTATGTACAAGTGTCTTTATGTCTTATCCTTTGTTCTGAAACCTGCCACTCTGGGAATATTTCCCTCAAACCTCTTCAATCACCAAGCTTTAAACATTGTATTTATTAAGACAGTCCACAGATGGATTATAAAGTGCAGCTTCATCATTTCCCCTTTTGCTCTGACTTTGCCTTCTGTTCCATTGCAGTATTTCCTTTCTGTCCATGACATCATCTTAACCCTCACTAGGGGAAGGGAGGAATAAGAAAGAGAGAGAGAGAGAGAGAGAGAAAGGGAAAGAGGAAAAAAAAGGCTTCCTTGGCAACAGAAATACCTTTAAGTGTAACATAATTACCATCTCTCTGCCCTTTCTCCCCCCGCTGGGACTATTCAGCAAACCCTACAACATACACTTAAATCTTCAACTTCTCAGAGACACTACACGCAGATGGGAAAGATTTGATTAAAATTACAGTGCTTTAGGTTCAACTTCACCTATTAAGAAAAAAAAAAGGATCTGGTGCTGGACTTTTTTTTCCCTGAGAAATAACTAGGCCACAGTAATTACAGACAGGGCCCTGCTGTGCACCATGAATAGGATCCCTGGGGTGGTATTTTCCTGTTACCTGCCTATGTAGGGCTGTTGACATCAACATGAATGATAACCATGCCAGGTTTTTTTTTTTATTATTCTTTCTTTTTATGCCTTAGAAAAATAAGGGGAGGAGAAAGAAAGGGAAATACATTAGTTATAAATGTTGTGATTTACATTTTTTTGTGTCAAGGATGCTTTTATGTACTTTTCTATACATCTGTGTGATTACTTTCTCAAATGATTTTTAAAGGTGAATTTTGGCCTTCAAGAAAAGGAAAGACCAATATGTGGCAAGAACCAAGCATAGAGCAGTAGGCATCACGTAAGTTCCCTATTGTCATTTTTTTCCATTCACTGTTGCCCTGTCAAATCTAACCTTATTTAGAGAACGTGTCTTTTGGTACTAGATGATGCCCACCAAATTCAAGGTGTATGTAACAAGTCAAATCTAAAAAGTTGCATTTTTGCATTTGCTTTAACTGATGTAGATCGAGAGCAATTCCATCACTTAAGATGGTGATTCTCAACCACAGTGAAGTGGCACCAAGAGGTGGATGAGATCCTTTTAAGGGTGCTGCAGAAAGCACTGTTAGGTATGCAAACACCTAGACGTGATTCACAAGAGAGACCAGAGATTTCAAAAAGGAATCCATAGCACCAGAATCATTCCGACCTCCTGTGGGCTTTCTGAGTTCAACAAAAGAATTGCTCTATTATTTTTCCATAGTCAAAAAGTGAGTGAAAAATAAGATCTGGGATTTTCAGAGCCTGATGAATGGTGCCTTGAATCCAAAGAGGCGGAGAACCATTGATTTAAGCAATAGCTTACTCTGGATTTACAATGGTGCAGCGGAGAGAGAAAAAATGGCCTTAATAAAGTACATGTCATAAACTGAATTCTGGCCACTAATGGGTGGGAGTAGGTATGGGGCAATAATGTCAAAATAGAGGTGAGAATTTGGCTTTGGTCAAACTGGGAGATGAGTAAGGAAAGAAAATGAAAGTCAGCTGGGACACTGACTGGTGGAGAGCATAGGTGGTATATGGCAGAAGGCAGGGTAGAGAAACACCTTGTAAACTAACTAGAAAATAGATACATAAGCTTACGTGAGCCTGAACTCATTTAATCAAATGTTATTCTGAGGGTGGTGTATACATCACAGGGGGCTTGAGAAGGGAGGTACCAATAATTGGGAGTATTTGAAATGTGATATTCTGTAATAGAGCTGAAGAGAAGGCAGTCTTTTCTAGTAGGGATAGAAAACAATATATCATGTAGTTTTAAATTAAAAAAACAGCCAAAAACCGGGAAGGAATTACGCCCATGCCCAGGCACACCTGCTCACATGATTACCTCCACTCTTGCCACTTTGGCCTCCAGTGCTGGTTTAAAGAAGCAGAAACCAGCCAGGAGATAGTTCTGTTAACGCAAAGTGGGGAATAGGCCCTCGACCGTTATCAAATGCCCTTGGCAACTCTTATGTCAAGTTCCTTGTCCCCTCACCTGAGTGTAGTTAACAGCCTGAACTATTTGGGAGCTTTGGTGGGGGAGGGAGGATGGGGACAAAGTGGGAAAGATGTTCTTGACCAATTCTGACCTGATCTTTGAGTCCTGAGGGACCATAGCTATCATAAACAAATTAATGCAGCCCCTAGCTTGGTCTAATTTACAGTGAAAGATTGAGGTTAATGCAGATACCTCCTGAGAGTCAGAGGAATGCAACTTGCATCCTGACAACCAACCCCCATCTCAAACTAAGAGGACCTCAGAGTAGAAGAGAATCTGACTTTACCCCATGTTGGTCATGGTCTATTAATTCTTTGTATTGCTATAGTCTTTTAGAGCCCCAGGCATTGATAAGAAGCTCATTTTGCATGATGCTGCACAAGCAGAATAGAGAGACACCCCCTTGCCGCCAAGAGTTTCCAATCTCAATATAAGCCATGAGACAACACATTGATGTAGATATAATGTAAGGAAACAATGAGGAAATATCAGTTAACATGATGTAGCAATGGCACATTAGCATCCTAACCACTAAGGGTTTTTTTAGATATCTCAGTAAAGGAGAATTATAAGGAGGGACTTCAAGGAGAATGATGGAAGCTCCTTTCAAGCATGGAGGGCAGCATGGGACAAGGCATGAAGCTTCTTGTTTGAAAATGTGACAAGGCAGTGATGGAAATTGGCACTGTGGACTGAGAGGGGGTAGGAATCAACATCATGACAGGGACAGAAAGATGACATGTAGGGTGGCGGTGAGCTCCTAAGAGCTATGAAAATCAAGACAAGGAGCTTGTGTTCGATGTGATAGCGAAGAGGGAACCAGAGGAGGGCTGGTCAAAGCAATGGGTTAGGAATGTAGTCTTTGTGGCAGCCTTATGGAATGGAAATTACGTGGAAATCTGCATTTGTCAAGAGCAGAAATACAGGATTTCATAGTATTCAGTATGTGAAAAGATGACAATTTGGGCAGGAACTTTAGCTGTGTGGCTGGGTAAGAAAGGCCATATCTTAGAGGTGGGAGACAGGACATGTGAGTCTAAAATGAAGCCCAGGTTATGGGTTCAGTGAAAAGTGGACTGTGATGTTTTCCACAGTGTGTGAAAAAGGAAGAGTAGGGAGGGCTTGCGGAAGAGGATTAAGAGCTCTGTTTTAACCATGCTTACTTGCACTGATAACTAGTCATTCACAAAGAGATGTCAGAGACAGGCTTGGTTTTTAGTTTGGGCAGAAGTATTTGGATCTGGAAAGGAGAGAGACATCTGCATAGAGATGGGGGCTGAAATCATTCGTAGAGTTTACCCATGAAGGATGTTGTCAGCAACAATAAGCTAACGTTGAAAATGTTAAATTATGTAGGCTCTATTGTTTCCTAATTGTTTGCTTGAACCAAGATATAAAAATTAATTTTGCTATAGCAACAACAAACTAAAATAAGAAACAAGCAATGGAAGTTGTGAGGGAAAAAGGCTAGAGAATATTATATGATGTAAATGTTTACATCATCTGATGGTCTGAATCCAGAGATGAGGTATATGTCTAAACCTCTTCTTTGACGTAGTTTCAAGTGCTTTGAGTTGCAGCGGTTCTAGGGCGGCATTACTAGGCCAGAGGGGTTACTGTGGGCAAGGGCTAGCTGTTCTCTCCAGGATCTTTCCCTCACATATCTGTGGGTGGGGAAGGACCACCTTTGCAACTCACGTGCTTCCCCTTATTTTTTGTTTTGATGGCTAGCTAGCAAATATATAGTCCATGCCTTACTATGAATCAGTCAGTAGAGCTTTCTTGTGGTTGCTTAGCTTACTGTATAGATCTGTTAATAGAAAGTCTCCAGTGCAGTTAAAAAACCTTTTACTCACCTTCTCTAGTGGATTTCATGAAGAAATTTGCTTACCAAAGCTGGGTTTTCCCAACTCTCAGTTTTAATGATAATAGGTTTGTGTATACTATAGAATGAGACTGCGCTGATCCAGCTGTCTTTAGCTCACATTAATCACACCCTTTTACTCAAAACAGTATAACTCTGATCTAACCCAATTAAGCTTGTGATGTTTAGACAAAGAGATTAATATAGCTCAGAAAAGCATAACCTTTGTCCATAGAAATGTCTTAAGATAATGAGTTTGATTCAGTGGGCTGGATTTGTAGAAAGGTGTATTTTGGAAGTAGACACCTAATTGTAGATACTAAATCAGCAGGAAAATAAGTGTGTTCAAGCAGACAAGTTCCAGCAGCATGCAAACAGGTAGGAAAGAGGGTAAATAAGTTAATTCGAGAACTGGCTATTTGAGAAGTTACTGACAATAGTGTAACTAGGGTGGGTGAAGAGAGCATACACCCTGGGTGCCAATTTAGAGGGGGCATAAGAATAGCAGCTGTCACCACTGCTGGTCCACTGGAAAACTACTGCCCAGGCTGCAAAGTTTCCTCTGCTTATTGATAACACAAGAGAGAATCAGCAGCAGCAAAAAGAAAAAAAACAGAGTACATAAGGCAAATGTAAACAAAACATCTGCTCTTGGACTTAAAAATATACTGTCTCCTTTATGCCTTCTGATACCTGAAAAAATCTTGCTTTGTTTTCTAAAGTTACATACAAAATACAGATTCCTTTTAAAAGATAAATCAGATTTGCAGTCTCACCATGAGCATGTTCCCCAAATGGCTGAATCTCCAAGATACCATATTTAGTTCAGGGAACAGATGAGTCTCTTTCATTTATTATATTTATATCATAATGTGCTAGAGGTGTCTGACAACAATTGATATTAGATTAGCTATCCGTTTTAGATTAACAGTGGATATTAGAGGTGTGTGAAATATTAATCTCAAACTGCAGGCGTACTCAAAATAAGGCTTAGTTTGAATTGGACCTGGTTTCCAGAGGGTGCATCTACATGTGCACTTTACTGCAGAGTTGACTAATTAGCTGTGCAGTAAAGCATCACTGTCTACACATGCACTGGTATTAGGGCATAGTAAATTAACTCTGCTGTAAAATTGTACTGTCCAGGACAGTACTATCTTATGACAGAGTTATTAAGTGCAATGAACACACATATATAGATGGTGATAGGGGTCAGCTGGGGTATGAGGGTGCTAAAATATGGGGGCTGCCTGCTGCCTAGCCACATGACTTCACAGGTCCTGTACCCTCATGCCCCAGCCAGCCTCTCTATTGCCTGATGTTGCCTCTGGAGCTTGGAGCTGACCCCCCAAGCCTGCTGCCAGCCCAGGACTGCTCCACCCTGGCTCAAAGTGTAGATGCTGTACACGAGAGCAGTTAATTCTTGGTACAAACTGCTCTGGCATTTATTGCATTGCATTAATTTCACATGTAGATGTACTCAGGTATTCACAGAATTTAAGGCCAGAAGGAATCATCCGAATCTTGTCAGACCCCCTGCATCTCACAGGTTTCACGTAGTGAAACCCTACATTAATCCCATAGGTTGCGTTCACACATACAGGCACTTGCACTTGCAGCAGCTCAAATAGGAGTGGCACAAATTTGTGCTGGAAATTTTTGTCTTAGCACATGTGCCTGAACATGCACTTTGGTGTGGGGCAAGTTGTGCCACTTGGGGCAAACTGACCCTGCGCAGCACCTCCCAGATCTGTAGCCAGAGGGAGCTGAAAGCTGGGGCCAGCACCTAGGCTGGCCCCAGTAGTATAAAACGCTGCCCTGGTGAGCAGCTCAGGGCTACTTCCCCTCAGGAGCTTCTGGGGGAGGAGCCTCTGGGAGGAAGTTGGCCACATCCCTTCCTGTCCTAGGCTGTTGCTGCTGCAAACTTGGTCTCAGGAGCCTCTGGGGAGAAGATGGCTAGGCTCCTTCCTGCCTCTAGCTACTGCTAGCTGCTGGCTTGTTCTCAGAGCTTTTGGGGGTAAGTTGGTGGCACCCCTTCCTTGCCTTGGGCTGCTGCCTCTCCACAGGGAAGGTCCTCTGCTGTACACCACTGCCCCCCATTGGGGAGGGGCCCACCTCACCCCAACACTGCACCCCAGCTTCTGCACCCCTGTTCTGGCCTGCTGCCCAGCCAGAGGGCACCCTGGGGAGGAAGCCTGCACTGCCTGTGGGCCCCACCATCACTGCCAGAGCCTAAAGGTGCCTTTCCTGCCCCAGCAGCCTTGGCAGACCCCCCCCCCTCCACTTTTACTTGAAGCACGCCCTGAGTGGCTGAACTGAACGGCTGCTACCACCACTGCTGCTGTTGCTGCTGCTGCTGCCATCTGTTCTGCTGCTGTCCCCTCTCAGGAGAGAGGAAGATTCCCTGCTGCACCACCTTGCACCACACAACACCATACCTGCATTGGATTGGTTGATTGCTCCTGCCCTCCCCCACAGCTGCCTCACTGCATCTGATCCTGCTTTGTTTTCCTACCTATTGCTCTGCTGCTGAGTATAAAAGAGGCCTGAGGGGCTTTTACATCAGCCTCAGCAGCCTTCCTTCTGTGTTTTTTGCCCTTGTGTGGTAAGTCCTGTGGTCCACTCCCCCTGCCCTGGTGGTTGTTGTGTGGCTGAGTAAGCCAGCTTGAGTTTCCCCAGACCTTGTGTGTATGTTCTCCCTCCCCCACATTCTCCAAGCATAGCCCTTCTGGTTTTTTACCCTGTGGGGCCTGCAATCTCTGTTGCGGGGGAGGCTGGAGTCTGGCAGGGAGCCAGCAGGGCAAGGAGGTCTCCCAAACCCCCTCCCCCACCATCAGGGACCAATTGCAAGGGTAGTGGGAAGGGCTCCTCTTTAGCCTCCTCTACAGCTGGGGGTGGGAGGGGCAAGGGCCCCACCCCAAGCCTAGACCATGGGTGCCTGACGGGACCAGGTGTGCTACACCAGCCAGCCCATCTACTCAGCCTGTCCCTGGCCTTAGCCCGGGCACCACCAATGTGGCCCCCCAGTGGGGGAACTACAGCTGTACACAGGTGGCTAGGGGGGACCCAAAGCTACGGGGCCTGGGTCCTCCACCACTGGCCCTTCCAGCTTGGGTGGCGGGGCCCCCTTTCTGCCACTTGCCCACAGGCACGGGGTGAAGTGCCAACTACCCAAGCAGTAGAACCTGCACTCTGAGACCTGGGTGCAGGCCCTGGCTTGGGTAGTTGGGGTCCCAAAGATTGTGGTGGCCTCCTGCTTTCATGGCAAGTGGGTCTTTTTTCTTGCCTCAGAGGCTGCCGCAGAAAAGGCGATGGAGAGGGGACTCGTGGTGGAGGACGAGTATGTCCCCCTTGAGCCCCTAGAAGAGTTGGGGACCAGGGTAGTCCCAGTTATTTCCCCAGTGTTGGCCCTCTTGCTGTGGTGCTGAGACCCTGGCCTCTGCCACGTACGCTCTTTCTGTCACCAGATTATAGTCCAGCTGGCAGTGGGAACATGGCTGGATGCTGAGGGGTGCCTCTGATTCCTTTTCAGGTGTCCCGGGTGATGGTTTTCTATATGCTGGGGGACCTGTGATGCTTCTAGTGCTGCACCCCGAGGCACTTCTGTCATGAGTGCCTCATGGACCAGGAGAAGAGGGCATCCACAGGTCCCACTGGTGAGAGGGGTGCCCCTGCCACTGGTACCCCTCCCCACTCAGGTCCCTGGCACCCCAGTCACATCATTCAGCCCCCCATGAACTCAGGTGACCCCACCCCCAAAACAAGGGGAGAAAGGGAGCGGGGCCCTCCTGCCCCTAGTTATGTACCTGCTATTGCTGCCCCACCCCACAACCCTCACCTTTTACTACTGGAGCCTATCCACCTGAGGACCACCTCATGGCTAAGTGGGTGCAGTTCCCCTCTGGGTGCAAAGCCAAAAGGAAGGCCCAGGTGCAGCTGGGATGCTCTGATGTGGAGGACTCCTGCCCTCTCCCAAGACCACCACATGGGGGGAAGGAGCAGCTCAGCTTCTGGGGGCCTCTCCCGCTGTGCATGACACCCCACCCCTGGAAAAGATCAAATGGGTGATCCACATGGACAAGGTTTTGGGGCTGCTGGACTGTCCCAAACAGGAGCCCGTGGAGGAAGTCTTTCATTCTGCTAGCCAGGGCCTGCCCCCTGAGACTATGGGCACCAAGGCTGAGGCCTTGGCCAACCCAAAGGAAGGTCTGATGATCTGGGGGAGACAGGGACCCTGGTACTTACCCTAGTGAGTCCTGAGGAGGGAGGTCCCCTTTCCCAGGATCCCAAGGCAAACACCGAAGCCACCTCGGTGCCAGACAGGTCTCTTCCCTTCCCCTTCCAGAAAAGCATCACTTCCAGCCTGCCCCATGGTCCTGCACCAGAAAGGGTCAAGGTGGGGTCCCCTAATCAACAGCCCAATCTTGTTGGGGACCCTGCGAAGACCACCCTCCCCAGGGCTCCAGCTCTCCCCTACCATCTTGTGATGGAGCCTTGCCCCCACCCTTGTTCCAAGGGGCTGCAGAGCTCTCCCAATCCCAACCGAAGTCCAGGGTCTTAGTGGACTGGGGGGTTCAGATGGTGCCTAAGGAACCTTCTGAATCCCAGGACCAGGAGGAGGATGCCCGAGAACCAGCAGGCTCCATGGAGCCTGCAAACCTCTTGGTCCTGGTGGTCCCCAGAGGTAAGCTACTTGCATTTCTTGACTGCGACTACACCCAGCAGTCTGCCAGCAAGGTACAGCTCACCTTGGACCACTGGGGAGATTTTGACAGCATCCTTGCCATTGTGAGGGTCTTGGGGGGGAAGGCAAGTGGCCCAAAAGCTGCAATGCCCGGATCTATAGATGGGCCTGTGGTTTCCCAGATGCCCCCTATAATTATGGGAGGGTGCTGCACGAGCCAGCGGGCCCCACACTGGGCATTGAGATATGCAAGGCCCCTGCTGAACCATCCACTCCACCCCCCAGCCATGAGGTCATTTAAGATCGTGACCCTCAACATCCATGGCTGCAAGAATTCTCTCTGGAGATGCTGGGTGCTCTCTTTACTTCAGGAGGGGGGGTACCCCCTTGCAGGAGACCCTGACGACTCTGGCCGACAAACCTAATTGGCAGCTGGAGTGGGAAGGCAGGGTCTTTTTTAGTCACCTCTTGGCCACCCCTTGTGAGGTGGCCTCCCTGTTCTTCCCAGGCCTGCAGCTGGAGGTTCTCCAGGACATTAAGGTGATGCTGGGCTGCCTGCTGCATCTCCGGATCCAAATGCAGGGGGCTGGTCCTGAACTTTCTGAACGTGTACGCTCCTGCGAAGGACCCGGAGTTGGCAGATTTTTTCTGCAGGCAGCCACTTACATCGGCACCCTCAACCCTCACAAGTGCCTGGTCCTTGGAGGGGACTTTAATATCACCCTAGATACGCAAGACCAGCCAGGCAGGGAGTGGAGCCAGGCTGCCATGGGCATCCTCAAGGAGATCCTGATGGACTACTCCCTGGTGGACGCCTGGTGTGCTGTCACCCTACCGGCCCCCCTGCCTTCACCTATGTGAAGGTAGGGGAGGAGCAGGCATGCCACTCCGAGTTAGACCGGATTTATAGCTCTTTGTTGCACTTTGCCTGGGCCTACTCCGCTGGCATCCAGCCAGCTCCTTTCAGTGATTACCACCTTGTCTGGGCCCAGGCCATGCTAGGGTCTGGGTGTCCAGGATCGGCCTACTGGTATTTCAGTGCCAGTCTGCTGGAGGATGTGGACTTCAGGGAGGTCTTCCAGGAGTTCTGGCTGGCCTGGCAGGAGCAATGAGCAACGTTTCCCTCAGCTTGGAGATGGTGGGAGGTGGGGAAGGTTTTTTTGCCACAGCTATACTTGGGTGTACACCTGGCAGAGGGAGGCAGTCCAGGAGAAGCTCAAGCGGGAAGTGGTGGAGCTGGAGAGGCACCTGGCCACTAACCCAACCAGCCCATCCCTCTGTGGGGAGTGTCAGGTGAGGTGGGAAGAGCTTTGTGCTCTGGACAGCCACTGCAACCATGGTGTGTTTGTTCACTCATACGTCCAACTCCTTTGAGAGATGGACCGTGACTCCCACTTCCTCTATGCCCTGGAGAGGAGGAAGGGGGGCAAGAAGTACATCACCGGCCTTCTGGCAGGTGATGGCACCTCCTTCATGGATCCAGGTGAGATGAACCGGTGTGCGCGGGCCTTCCACAAAGCGTTCTTTTCCCTGGATCCAACCAACACCAAAGCCTATTGGACCCGGTGGGGGTCAGCATGGGTGACCAGGACTGGCTGGAGGCTTCTCTTACTTTTGGCCGAGTTTTCAGCCACCCTTTGCCTGATGCCTGGCAACAAGGCATTGGGCATTGATGGGCTGACTGAGGAGCTCTACTGAGCTTTCTGGGATGTCCTTGGCCCAGACTTTGCCGCAGTCTGGGCCGAATCCGAGGGAAGTGAGGAACTCTCCCTATTTTGCTGGAGGGCTGTGCTGACCCTCCTGCTGAAGAAGGGGGATTCCCATGACCCAAGGAACTGGCATTCCATGTCCCTCCTCTGCATGGACTATAAGATAGCAGTGAAGGCCATCTCACTGTGCCTGCAGTCCATGCTGATGGACGTGGTCCATCCCAACCAGATGTACACGGTGCCGTGTACCTGGTTTGGGACCTCTTGAAGCTAGCGTGCCGGGAGGGCCTGTCCTTGGACCAGGAGAAGGCATTTGACAGAGTGGGTGACAGGTACCTCACAGACATGCTGCGGGCCTTTGGCTTCGGGCTCTGCTTCATGCGGACTCTCCAGGTGCTGTACGCCTCTGCAGAGTGTTTGTTCAAGCTCAACTGGATCCTGACGGAGCCCATCCATTCATGAGAGAAGTGTGTCAAGGCTGCCCAATGTCAGGCCAACTGTATGCCTGGGCCCTGGAGCCCTTCCTTGTCCTCCTGTGGAGGCGGGTGGCAGGGTTGATGCTCCAGGAGCCGATGGTGCGGTTGGTCCTGTCAGTGTACACTGACGATGTACTTGTCATGGTCCAGGACTCAGGTGACCTGGTGCACATTAAGGCCTGCCAGGTGTTGTACTTGGCAGCTTCCACTGCCTGGGTCAGCTGGGTCAAGAGCTCTGGCCTGATGGTGGGTGTCGGGTTGCTGGTGGGCTCTCCCACCGGCACTCCATGGAATCCACTGGAGCGCGGGCTTGCTTCTCTACTTGGGGGTCTACCTGTCCCCCACAGACTCCTCCCTGCTGGAAAACTTGCACCAGCCGGAGGCAAGTGTGGTGAAGTGGCTCCGGGCATGGGCAGGGCTCCTGAGGTTTCTCCCTGCATGGGAGAGTTCTGATGCTGAACCAGCTGGTCCTGTCCATGCTCTGGCATCACTTACACACCCTGCCTGTGCCCCCTGAGATCCTGGCAGGGCTCCAGAGGTGGACTCTAGAGTTTTTCTGGCCAGGAGAGCATTGGTTCACTGCAGGGGTCCTAAACCTCTCCTTGTGGGAAGACAGCCAGGGCCTGGTTTGCCTGCGCAACCAGGTCCTGACATTCCACCTTCAGGCCCTGCAGCAATTGCTATACAATGTTGGTAGCCATGCAACATGGGGCCACCTGAGGTGCGCCTTCCTCTGCCACTTCCAGGGGCTTTGATATGACTGTCAGCTTCTCGGCCTTTGGGGCTTCTCCTTGC
>NW_017729025.1:31730406-31732393 GCF_001723915.1 Gavialis gangeticus | reverse complement strand
GATCCTGGCAGGGCTCCAGAGGTGGACTCTAGAGTTTTTCTGGCCAGGAGAGCATTGGTTCACTGCAGGGGTCCTAAACCTCTCCTTGTGGGAAGACAGCCAGGGCCTGGTTTGCCTGCGCAACCAGGTCCTGACATTCCACCTTCAGGCCCTGCAGCAATTGCTATACAATGTTGGTAGCCATGCAACATGGGGCCACCTGAGGTGCGCCTTCCTCTGCCACTTCCAGGGGCTTTGATATGACTGTCAGCTTCTCGGCCTTTGGGGCTTCTCCTTGCAGGACCTGTGAGGGCTGCCAGATTTCTGCCAGGACCGTCTCAGGGCCTGGAGGCTCATCTCTGTCTTAGTCCCCTGCAACACTTGCCCAGAGCACCAACCTGCTCATCAAGCCCCTTCTGGAACCCCCAGCTGGAGGTGCTGACAGCAGAGTTGGCCCAGTTGCAACAGAGGATCCTGGCTGGTGTCACCCATGTCAGAGACCTCCTGGACCCCACTGCATTGGCCTGGTGCATGGGTCTACCTACGACATGTGCAACCTGCCGACTGGTCCAGGAGGTAAACTTGCCCTGCCTCCTGATGCCCTTGCCTTTGTTGGTCAGGTCCTGCGCAGTGGCAGCCCCCGCCCCCCCACCTCCCTGTGTTGTCCAGCCCACCAGAGTTTGATGTGGGGCCGGTGCCTCACCTGACCTCACAGTGCTCCCAGCTTTACCACCTACGCCAGCTGGAGGACACCAGTTTGGTCCGCTTTTCCACTTTCCATCACTGCCACCTCTACATGCTCATGTGCCACACGATCCATCATGCCGCCCTTGCATCCTGCCCAAACACCAAGTGGTGGGACCTGCTCAGTGAGGGTGTGGCTGGGGTATCCCAGTGGCTGAGTTTGTACTCCACCCGCATCCCATGAACCACTGGGGACCTCAGCTGGCAGCTCCTCCATGGATCCATCGCCACAGGCATGTATGTGGTGAACTTCACAGACACCCTGGTCTCCTGCCCCTTCTGTAGGCAGAGGGAGACCCTGGTGCACATGACCCTCGAGTATACCAGGCTGTAGCCCCTCCACCTCCAGAACCTCCTTCTAAGGTTCTGGTTGAATTTCACGCCCCACCTTTTTGTTTTTGGTTACCCCATCCATGGCTCCACCAAGTTCCGGGACCTCCTGGTCAGCCTCCTCCTGGCCCTGGCCAAGTGGGCCCTATACTTGACTAGGAAGGAGGCTCTGGCTGGCAAGGTACCCAGGGCCGCTTTCCTATCACTTTTCTGTGCATGTTTCTGGGCAGAGCACCAGTGGGCGGCGTCCACTGGCTCCTTGGATGCCTTTGAGGTCCGGTGGTTGTGGCCAGGGGGGCTCTGCTTGGTGTCCCCCTCAGGCGCACTTATTTTCATGTTTTGACCCTTTGACCTACATAACACTCCTATCCTGTTTTTTTCATTAGTTGTCCCAAAAATTTAGTTGTACCACTCACTCATTAGCCCCACATGGGGTTACTACTTAGCCAGGTGGGCCTTAGGGCCCACAGTATGAATGTTACAAATAGACTGGAGCTTCTGAGGCCTGGCCAGTTGACATATGGGGACACTAGCCCCCATGCCAGTAGATTTTTACAGCAGCCCTGACCTACAGTGGCCAATGTAAACTCTACCCCCTGCAGCAGACTGGCAGTGGGGGCTTCTGCCTGGCTGTGACCTGCTGCCACCTGTGACAGCATACCCCCCTTGGACCTTCAGGCCCATGTCTGCACACCTTCCAAACCTGGATGGGGATCACATGGCTTCCTGGGATTTGTGGTGTTTGCAGGAGGGGTGGGGGGTGGGGGATGTGGATGGGTGTGGCCATGTCAGGCAGCAACAAGCATCCCAGAAAGATGTATACCTATCCCAGAAAGAACTGACATGTGTTGTACATCTTCATGTCTAATACCACCTCTGTCCATACTGGAATTTCACAGATTTAATAGATTTCATAGACATTAGGGCTGGAAGG
>NW_017729025.1:31721666-31730395 GCF_001723915.1 Gavialis gangeticus | reverse complement strand
CAAGGACAGAGCCTTGGGAGACCCCACTGGTCACAGGGCACCATGATGAGTGACTTCCGTCAATTACCACCCTCTGGGTCCAACCACGGAGCCAATTCCCCAGCCTGCAGATCGTGGGGGACCCAAGGCCACAATTGGCCAGTTTTGCCAAAAGGTGATCATGGGATACCAGATCAAAGGCTTTTTTGAAGTCAAGATATATAATGTCAATCTCTTCTCCCTTGTCCAGGGATGTGCTGGTTATAAGCTATAATTCATGGTTGTATGAACAAATTATTTAGCAAATATGTAATTTGACATAAAATGCCATGAATGTAGCAAACTGAAACTTTGCAGCTATTCCTGTCTGATCTGAACATACTTCTCAGCCATTTTTTAGCAGAAATGGGTCCTGGGTAGACAGATGCCTAGGGAAGTTTTGTGTAACCATATTGCCATCCAGGTAGACTTTCTGCTGCTGAGAACCCAGCAACCTGGGTTTGGTCACTTTGGGTTCACCACTTTACCAATCACAGATTAATCTAGTTCACTGCTACATGTAAGTGGTATGAACCACTGAAGAGGAAAAAAAAGTCTGGAGGGTAGAAAAGAATCCCTCTTAGTTCTGGTGTTTGACTGATTTGTGCCGACAATGACAATGGAGAATATGCTATTACCTTCTGTGATCCTGCCAGTTTTTGGGTGCTGTGTCATTCCCACCACACATTTTGGTTTCACCAAAGACCACATTATTAACCCTTCCGTGTGCTAAGCATTTGCTCTTGTAAGTTGCCTCCTTGCTTCCAGGAGGGTTTCCTGTAAGAGTTACTGCTTACTACCAAGAGTCACGTGTTTACAATCTGACTGATATGAATCTTTTATTTTGCAAGTAGTATATTGTTTCTGTCAGTTCAGAGCTCTGTTGCAGTGACAATAAATCTTAATGCTGTGCTAGAAAACCCCACACTTACCTATATGCATGCTGCCTCTGAAACCGGAGGCACTATAGGCGTGTTAGTTTAAGGATTTTGTGGAATAGAGTGCACAAACCCTCTAAGATCACTATATGGACCAGCAGCACCTATTGTGGGGCATTTGTCATGAAAGGTGATTCAGGGCACGTCTATACAAGATGCTATGCCACTGTAGCAATGAGCTATGTCATCCTATCTCATTGCTACAGTAACATAGCATCGGTAGCCATGAACCATGACACCGATGCTACTGTACAATAGTGTTGGAAATCACCCATGCAGCATTGGGACTGTATGGCATTGGTCTGTGCCAGATAGACATACAGAAAGCACTGGTCCTGTGAACTACCACACTTCTGCAAACAAGATAAACCAGTAGACTTTATTCTTGATTATGCCTGTGTAATGAAGTCAGGAGAACACTAGACTGATTTGAACCTGACCTTGAATCTGCTGTAAACCATATAAGAATCCACACATACTTGTATTTGGACACCTGTATGCCCCGCCCCCCCCCCACCATGATATGGTGGATCCACAGAAGCAATTGAATAACTACGCAGAATTACTTTTTATTATAAAAGTTTTAGTTCTATGCAATTTACTATTTGACAAATAAGGCCTTCAGGTGAAAGCTTAAAATCAGGTGTCTTATTTGTTTTTCCTGGAGTTTAAATATAAATGTAAGTATTTGTTGCATTACCTTGAACCAAATTTTCTTCTTTTACCAGTGTATTGTTGTTTGGCAGCTCTTACCGCTGAGATAGGTATCTGTGTATCAGTGAAAGGGAAAGTGATAGCTTTATGTGTTAAGCTCATAAAGTGCTTTGAAATAAATTAAATGACATGACGTGGAAAGGATGTGGAAAGCACACTGGCCAAGTTTGCAGATGATACTAAGTTATGGGGAAAAGTAGTCATGCTACGGCAGGGGTTGTCAACCAGGGTTATCCCGGGGTACTTGAGAAGGCCCTAGGGGGTACATGTGGGTGGGTGGGGATGGAGAACTGCCATGCACTATCCCACACTGCCACGCAGGCACCACCCACTCAGCTGGACACGGGGTGGGGGAAGCTTACACACAGTGTTTGCCGCTGCTCCACATCTGGCTGCATACTACCTTCCCACTGCCCCCCACTCTGTCTCTGGCTGCCAGGGGTACACTGCTCCACGTCCAGCCGCCAAGGGCATGCTGATCCAAAAAGGTTGAAAACCCCTGTGCTAGGGGATAGGATGTAGATCCAAGTGGACCTGGACAAGCTGGAAAGGTGGGTAGAGTGGAACCAGATCCAGTTTAATAAGGATAAATGCAGAGTGCTTCATCTGGGGAGAAGTAACTAGCACCATGAATATAGGTTAAGAGGAGATGTCCTGGCCAGTATGATGCCTAAAAAGGACCTTAGAGTTATGGTTGATCACAGGATGAACATAAGCCGCCAGTTTGACTCTGTAATCAACAGAGCTAATAGCATACTGGGATGCATTAGCCGATGTATCATGAGCAGAGCTAAGGAAGTGATACTTCCTCTCTGCTTGGTGCTGGTGAGACTCCAGTGGAATTACTGGCATCATGTGTCCAGTTCTGGGTGCTGCACTTCAAAAAAGATGTGGAGAATCTTGCAAGGGTCCAGAGAAGGGCCATAAGAATGATTCAGGCCCTGGAGGACAAACCTGATGAGGAAAGACTAAGGGATCTGGGACTGTTCAGCTTGGGGAAGAAAAGACTGAAGGAAGGAGGGACTTGGTGACCATCTATAAGTATGTAAGTGGTGAATATCAGGAGCTGGGAGAAAAACTGTTTGCTAGGGTGCCTCGGGAGTGGACAAGAAGCAATGGTGATAAACTGTTAGAGGATGATTTCAGGTTGAATGTAAGGAAGACCTTCTTTATGGTAAGGGTGACTAGAATCTGGAATAGACTTCCCAGGGAGGTGGTGCAGACCCCAACCTTGGAAGTCTTCAAGAGGAGATTGGACAGACACCTTGATGGGATCATTTGATCTCAGCCGTATTTCTGCCCAGAGCAGGGGGCAGAATTAATGATCTTTTGAGGTCCCTTCTAGCCCTTAATTTCTATGACCTATGTCATACACTACAGAAAAGTAAGAGTAGATTTTTTGTAATTGTAAACATTTTATTAATTTCCAGTTGCAGTGGTAAAAAATTAATTTACAATCACATAAAAAACCTGTAGCTTTAGTGGATTCTGTCCACAGGGCCATGTGCATACTAGGCGACCGCCTGGGGTGACCATGTCCCCTTGCCCATATGAGGAGGGCAGTCAGTTTCTGTTTAGAAACTGCACCCCCTTTCCCATATACCCCATTGAGAGTTCTCTGTTGGGTCCAGGTCCTGTGTGTAGCAAAAAACTGATTGAGTGGGATGCATGCTTTCCCTAAACCCTGTAGTATTCCTGGTGAGTAGAATAGTTCCAGGTGGTGTAACCTGCTTTTGAAATGATTTACAGGGTTGCTTCTTACAAGAACTGTGCTACCCAAGAACTTAGAGAGAGAACCTCAGCTGGCCTTTCAGTGCCTCACAAAAGTTTTCCAGAGTTTGGTGACTGAGAATTATGGAGGAGGGTATGAGATCCTTTGCTTTTGTCCCTTGCGTATTGCCAAAGAAGTCATTCATACATTACAATAAGGCTAAGTAGAGATACAGTAAGGCTAAGTAGAGATGTTCAAAAAGCCTGAGGTGGATGTGCTTTAAATATTGCACTTTACTCACAGCACTCTAGATTAGGTCTGGAGTGAACAGAACTGACACTCGCTGTTTGGTGAGGGAGTGTGGTGGGGGGTGCTCAGAGCCTGCACTGTCTAAGGCCAACAGGCTGGGGGCGCTCCTGCACGTCTCCCAGGAGGCTGATGGAGCATGCCGAGCCCAGCTAAGCAGTTGGCCACCCCTGATAGACCAGTATGGCTCCTCTCCCCAGCCACCTCCCTGGCACCAGCTGGCTGCTGTCAGTGCTGTTGGCTGGAGGGTGGGAGAGGGATGCCTCCCCCGCAGTTGCTGGCTTTGTTCCTGGGGGGGGGGCAGGCAGGCTGGGTCCATGCAGCAGAGAGGCTCCGTTCCCCCCTCACCCCACCCAAGCCTTCTGACAGCTGCAGCTTGAAACTACCCAGATTTTCACTGTGTCAGGAGCTGGTGGAAGGGGTGGAACGGAGCCCTGCCACATGCGCCTCCCCCAGCTTGTTGGATCACGTCTCGTGGGGCAGCAGGCTGGGCTGCATGGCAAGGGGCTTTGTTCCCCACCCCTCCTGCCCCCAGTTGTTGGTGCAGCAAAAAGGCATGAGTCGCTCTGAGCTGCTGCCATCAGGAGACTGGAGCGGCGGAGGAGGGGTGTGGGGAATGGAGCCCCCTGCTATGTGGCCCTCAGCTTGTTGGTTCAGGTCTTGGAGGAGGCTGAGCTGGGCCACTCTCACCCTAAGCTCTCTATGGCTGCAGCTTGGAGCCGTGCCTGGCTTTTTACTGAGCTGGGAACTGGGAGCGGGTGGGCAGGAGAATGGAGCCTTCCAGCCATGTGGGCCTGGCCCAGCCCCCCTTCAAGACCTGAGCAAGCAAGCTGGTGGGGGTCATGTGGCAGGGGGCTCTGTTCCCCCCCCACTTCCACCTGGCTGCACAGTGAGGAGACGGAGCCTTTTCTGTCTCCCCTCTGTGACAGCCTGGGGGTGGGGCTGGGCTGATGCAGGTTAGCAGGCTGCTCAGTGAGGGGCCCCTGGGATGCCAGCAGAATGTGACCTTCATTGACTTGTGATGGGATCTGGTGCAGACTTCTGATAAAGTTCTCTAACCTAAAGAGCTTTAGTTTGATACCACATCCATCCAGGTTTAACTTAGAGGGGGATCCACCATTTTTAGTGCTCTGCATGCCATGAACATCTGTATGGTTATGGCTGTAGAGCGCTTTCTGCATGATAAGCATGATAAGTGTAATGTGTGTACCTAGCCTAAATGTTCCATTTTCTTAGCAATTCTTACTCTTTTCTTTTAATGCATGAGAGAGAGGCCTGAGTAACACAACTTAAGCTGGGTTTCAAGCTCAGGTAGAATTGGGTTCTAAGGTTATGATTTAATCCATCTCAGAGTGCATGTTACTATACAGAAGGGAGACATGATCAATGGTGTTTGCCTTTGCTCTAGCTATCAGATACTATATTACACTAGTTTTGCCTTAGTTTTTCATGTGATAGTATGAAAAAAATAATCACTTATCTGGTTTTCCTGTGAGCTCTGTACCATGTGTGCTGAGTGGTTTGGGGTCTATCACTGGATTGGTTAAGTGGCTGTTCTGCTTATGAGCTGTATGGCTCTGCTTTTGTCTCTCAAATGGCAGTTTTTCCGAACCCCCAAATCTAGGGAATATGCAACCTTCATCTAACATAATTCCTTCATAAGTTGCTAATATAAATGTGTTCAGAGGGGTAGCATAAGCATATATTTCTTTCCGTTCTCCATCTGCCAACTAAACTTACATGTTGCCAATATACTGGCATGCATTCTATTTGTATACAATCAATAGAGAAGTTTGTCTCCTGTGAACATATACACACATGGTGTATTTAGTGGCTTTGCAACCTTTAGGTATATGCCATTCATCAGTGACTAACCTGAGAATACATATATTAATATGTGTTATTCATCACTGCGTATGTGTGTGAATATATACATGTAAATATTCATTTTGCACATATTGCACTTTATAATGAATATGACATAATTTTATAAATGAAAACCTGTGGAAAAAGTGTTACGAGTGACTACTGTTTTCCCCTTTGATACATTTCCAAATTGATGTTTCCATCTCATTGTTTTTGTATTTGTTTTTAACTTTATCTAGAGATTTTAAAATGGGTATTATTTAACAAAGAAGAAAACTTTACCACTTTCTCATGTAAAGCTAATGTGACAATAAAACTGTCAACAAGGAGGCAAGATCAGTCTCACAAAAATCTTGAAACCTCTAAGTGGAATTTGCATAAAATAGTTCTGGTATTATTATTCACTGTTCTTTCAGTGACAGATATGTCAAGGCCTTAAAACCTAAAAGAACAATTATGCTATTGTATCTCTCGGAGGATTCAAGGGGTGTGTCTTTGGTGAAAAAGTGCTATTAGAGCTTTGAAAAGCAGTAAAAAGACAGCCCAAGGGGCTCTTTAGCTAGTCATTTTAAAAAGAATGCCTGGGCTTTAAGTGTCTTAAAGTACATTTATTCAACTCTTACTTTGTGCTTTAAAAAAAACCTGCTAATAATTAATGGCTGTAACATTTTTTTAACGTTTGCATTAGCTATAAATAAAAACTCTTGATAAAGCCATTATTGATTAACTTAAACTGTGATTCTCTTGTGAATGCTTCTGTATTTCTGTCAAGCTTATTGCAAAGAATTATATATAAGCTTTTTGGTTAAGCTACTATTGAGGAAATCATTGAACAATTATGGACCAAAACAGGAACTAATCAGTAAATCCATTACTTGAACAAGCTAGCTTAACATAACATGTCTGAACATTAAAAATGAGGGATTGATAAGTAATGTATCATTACAGCTGGATGTGCCATAAACAACAGGGATCCAAATTTAATTTTATATTAAACCTGCTGATGATTTTAGTATCAGATTTGTTGAAGCTTTGCTCAAAATAGAATTTTTGACTTTTGACTGGAAACAAGTTGGAAACTGGGAAGGAAAAGTACAAAATCACTGAGCAAAGAAAGAAGATGTAAAGTAAGTATGTAAAATGGATTGGACATGAGAATGTGCAACAAAGCGATACCAAAGGCAATTTTAAACAGGGAAAATCAAGACCTGATTTAGCAAACTTTAATTGTTGCAGGCACTAGCCAACCAATAAATGTAGTTTAGAGCAAAACCAAAAATGACATGAAATTAATTTATTTCAGACCCTTCACTGTAAAACAGTGTAATTATGAACTTGGCAGCCAGCTCCTGGATTGGCCAGCGACCAGGTTAATATATACTATTTCATTATAAAATGATTCATGATAAATATGGCAGATCTATCTCAATTTCTTATCAGAAATTGCCATATATCAGTATAATATAAATGAAGAAAAAGCGCTGGCCTTACCCAGCTATTTTTCTTTTGATATGTGTACATTGTTGTTGTTACATGTATTGTATCACTCTGGTGATACCCCGTTCCTACACTAATGGGCTTGTAGGAGTACCTGAGAGAAAGAGATGCTGTAGTTACAATCTAAAAAAAGGAGAAAATATTAGAAAAAATGTATACTGCAAATTTTATCATTTAAAAGCTCACCATTAAAATTGTTATAAATACCTTTGTAAATAACATTACTTTGATATTCCCTAGATATTTTATACTTGAATTATAGAATGTACCATAATGCCTGGAGAATGGTTTCTACTTGGAAAAAAGCAAAGCTCTAAAGATCGTAATGGGGATCACTCTATTAGATTGTGGGTAGGTAGAACACTTGATGTGTGTGCATAGCATATATACATACGTGCATCTCTCTCTCCTTCTATATAGATAGCTAGATATACACACACACATATCTGTGTGTGTCTGTGTGTATATATACACAGTAATAATTAAGGCTATATATATGTACACACACGTACAAGTTATACCCATAACATTTCAATATTAATTCAACCCAAATTTAGATAACACAGGCAGCTGTAAATTTCTAATATGGAAAATTATTCTGTATTTTTTAGTTTAAGGACCTGCTCCAAATGAAGTCAACACATTTTACAGGAGGGAATATACTGTTATATGTGATCTAGAATTTAGTTCATGAGTCCATATTTGCATTTACTTCACTGGGAGTTTTTTCTTCAGAGGTAATGTAGAATCAGAGCTTTTGTTTGATGACTTTGGGCACACATATATTGCTATGTGCAAAAATGTATTTGTGTATGGGTAAATAAACAGAGCTGGGCTTCTGTATCGGAGCTTAATTTATTGCAACATCCAATGCTGGCACTTGGACCAACATGCATTTTATCACACTATTGGGTGATTTAAGATTCTGGAAAAATATATTATGCAAGAGTGGAAAGATAGCACTTTATAAACCTAAGACTGATGTAACCAGGCCTCTTTATCTGTCCTTGAATTTTAGGATTGTCATTGACTTTGCCTGAAAAATTCTCACTAGCCTTTCTTAATGTACAGTAGTGTTGTCTTTTACAGATTAGGATTTATAAAGCAGAACATAATTGTCAGATTTTAAAATACAGCTGGGCTTTCTTTCCAGCTGCATTCTTTGTTAAAAGCTGCTTAAATTCCTATATATTTAATGATGTCTTTTTAATGACTTTTCCTGATTTAAACCTTTTCTCCATAATTTCATTTTTCCTTTTTTTTCTCTTTCTATTAGTTCCCAGATAATGTAAGAGCATTCTGACAGGAATGAATTTAATTAAAGACATAGGCCAAATTTTGCTCTGACTTACACCCATTCAGCCTTGAAGTCTATGGGCAATGCAGGGATGAAACTGTGTGTCTTTGGCCATTGATGACTGCTATGCTTCCATATACATAATGTAGTACACACTGATCCTAGTCAAAATTAAGGCTATACTGTGCCTATGTACTATTCAAACACAGAGGTAGACACAGCCCTTGGTCTGAAAAGCTTACAGTTTGAACAGAGGAATGGACAGAGGGAAAAAGAGGCAATTTTTTATTTGAAACATTTTGGACAAATGTGCCTTTTCCCTCCTAAATCCTAGCTATAATTTTAGTAGTTTTCTTGTACAAGCCTGGAATCACTGGCAGAG
>NW_017729025.1:31713649-31716666 GCF_001723915.1 Gavialis gangeticus | reverse complement strand
ATAATTTTAGTAGTTTTCTTGTACAAGCCTGGAATCACTGGCAGAGTGGTAGTGGTGGCAGAAGTGGTGGTGGTGGGGTGGTAAGACACGCAATGCAATAAGGGCTAAATGTGGAAAGCAAGGAGAGGAAGAACTGCAAAGGGTCTAGAAAACAGGATGAGAATATTTAGATTCATTCCATGGGGAAAGAGAGCTTAGAGGAGTATAGATGAGATCAACAATCAGAAAGGCAGGCAAGATAGATGGTCCTTAGCAACTGGTTCAGATGGAGGAGGGAAAGCATGTTATAAATGTCAAAGAGGCCAACAAGGAAAAGCTGTGGTAGGAAGGTGGTGGAAGTAAACCCAGAAGAGGATGGACCTGGAACAAGATATTTAATGGTGTGGTCAAAGAAACCCTATTGGTTATTGGAAATGTACAGAAGACTGCCTCCATTATTTGTACATAGTCTTGATATGAAGGATTTAGATGGATAGTTGCTTAGATGGATAGCAGCAATTTGAGTTAGACTCTGAAGAAAACTAGTTAGAACAAAATTTGCCTAACGTCTGTCAAGAGAAGTTGTATCTGACAACATATTTCATCTCATGAATTGGAGCAAAAGTACTTATAACATTTTTAAGAGGAGGCCAGAATATTATTCAATAAGGTAAATACTGTGATTTCTGGGATTTCCCTTTTCCTCAAAGTTCACTAGTTATTTTGATTTTATGTCAGAGAAACCTGTAAAGGAGATGACTGTTAAGAGAGAAGGTCCACAAACTTTTAGTTTGGCCTGTCGTAAGATCATAGAAAAATAAGGCTGTAAGGGACTTCATGAGGTCACCTAGTTCAGCTCCCTGCTGAAGGACCATTCCTGACTAAATCATCCCAGCCAAGTGTCTGTCCATCTTGATCTTGAAAATTTCCAGGGATGGAGATCCTATAATTTCCCTAAGTAGCCTGTTCCAATATTTGACTACCTTCATAGTCAGGACATTCCTCCTAATCTTCAACCTAAACTCATTGGCCTTTGTTTGATAATTGACATATGAGCCCAGATTTTGGGATAGATGTTGGTGACTCACACCAAAGATACGTACATTGCCTCTGGGCAGAAGTTGTGTTCTGCTTGGGGAGGTGTGTAGTTCTCCCATTCTTTCAGTGTACAGCCTTATAAGTTCCCAGACATAAGCACTGAACAGGGAATTACCTACAGGCTGGCACAGGGGTGTTTGAAATCCTATATTGGACCGGGCTGTGAGAAGACATCTCTGTCATGTCAGGATCCAACTTGCTTCTAACAGAGATGTCTACATAACAGCAACGTTGACTTTAGGGTAAAACACAGTGGTTGAATGGGTGGAGTAGTGTCTATCCACCGTTTGTCCACCAGCTCAATTGTTAGGGCGTTTGCCCAGTTCTGTTCCCCCTTCACCTCCAGAGGATGGGAGGTGAACCCACATGTCCTATACCAACCGGTCATAGGCTTGGCAGGGCTGAGAACATTCTCTATCCTCGCTATTGAAGCTGAGTCACGGGACCATATGGATAGTGAGCAAGAGGAATTTTGATTGTGATCTGGCAAAATGGATTCTGGGTGGTAGGAAGCTTTTGGCTTCCAGTGGTTGTCTGTGTATTTTACTTTACATAATCACTGGATAAAATGGAGGTATAGGAGATATGTCTTGAGATTCTGGTACCATCATGTAGAAACTGGTTTGGGCACAGACCATTTGGCAGGACTTTATTTTCTCAGTAGGAGAAATTAGTTCAGGAACCGAGGGAGAAGTTTTGAGAGATTATCTTGGTGGCACTTTGAGCAAGGTGACGTATACTTAAAAGCAGTTTTCTGATGAGAGTGTTCAGGGGAGGGGCATTACAAGCTGATGGTGCAAGTGTTTGGGTTAGCTGGGGTAATATGAAGGCAATGATGAGGGTGTTTTGGGTGGCAGGTAGAGGCAGAAAATTTGTTTCTAACTTTTTTTCCAGAAAAGTCACCATGACAGTTGTCTCTAACAATTAGCTTACCTTTCAGAACTGTTTTTAAATACCATGTTAGACCCTACATGAATATTCTGGCTTCCCTAAAATGCCATTTGAAGCATTCCCACTTACGTCCTTTCCTGTCTCAAATTTGGTCTCGCCTCACCTGCATCTCATACAAAATTTAAACTGCAAATGACCTTTAAGCAGATTTCTGAGCAGCTGCCCAAATCAGGCCTACAATAGGTAGCAAATCTGAACCTTAACTATGGCCCGGCACTGAAAATATCAGTCAGTGTGCGTACTGATAAAAAGAGGTGTTCAAAGCAACTTGTTGCAGTAACACACATAAACAAGACTGCAGCAAAAACAGAACTATAAAGTCTTTGTAATTTCATGGGACCTTTCAGAGAAAAGTGCTAATTTCATGGGGAGTTCTAGGAAAAAGCACCAATTTCATGCAAATTCAGGAGGAAAAAATATATTGGAAGGTTTCACTTGGTATCTGTAAAGGCTGTAATGACTGTAAAAGATATACAAGCCTAATAATCATGAAAGCAACACTCTTTTACTAGTGTATATTAATCGCCTCATATCATGCTGGCAAGATGCAGAAATGTTCTGCTTTACTCCATGTATGATCAAATGCAGCTGTACACTAATTTCAAAACTGGTCTGAAAATGGAACCTTAAAACAATTTCTTTTGGAGTTCTCATCATGGACTCCCCTCCCTGTCAGATCGTGATCTCTCAGAGCCTCGACAAGCAACCTCCTGAGCTTGTGAAAGTCAGCTTTCCTAAAGTTGAGGATTTTTGCATTGCTTTGCTGACTGATTTGCCAGCTTCACAATGGATAAAGTGATCAACTCGTGATCACTGTCAACTAGCTTCCCTTCGATCCTCAGGTTGATCATTAGATGATCCCCTTTGGCCAGAACCAGATTCAGCACTTCCTTACCTCTTGTTGGCCCATAGATTTACTGCATCAAATAGAGCTCGTTAATGCAAGTGAGGAAGCTTCGCGACTGACCAGATTTGGCTGAATGCTCTTT
>NW_017729025.1:31700496-31708649 GCF_001723915.1 Gavialis gangeticus | reverse complement strand
ACAGACTATACAAGGCAAACCTTCTGTTATTACTCCTTCTTTTTTACCCTTTCAGGTTCATGGGGTGGGGGCAGAGCACACTGTATGAAAGCAGCACATTCAGCCGGTGGTGGGAATGGGAATGTGAAATGAGCATAAAATAAAGGGGAGAGAAAAATCAGATTAGGTATTGTGATGATTAAATCTTCAGTGATTTAGTTGATTCTTGGCCACAGTGTAATTAGCACAAAGGTTAATAATGTAACATCTCAACTTTAAACAGGGACAAACTTTGGAATTGGACTGTACAAAAAATGTTGTTCAGTTTTAACTTGGATTCTGGTCCACTTCTGACAGCATATAGCTGGTTTCAAACTGTCAGGTGAATATAATTAAAAACTATATAATCATAAGTGTACTGGTGAGGGATGTTCATTGTTTTTCTAAGCAGCGGTAAAATAAGGGTTGTGTAGCTCAAAGTTTCTGGTTAGTAGCAACTGATTTAGGAGGCAGCATTCAGATTTGGCTCAGGTTTAGACCACAGTTTGAGTTTGGGGTTCAGAAGCACCCGTACCTGCAATGCTCACAAGGCATTGCATGTTTTCAGCATCAAATTATAGAACATTATTGAAATGAGCTCTTGCTTCATTTACAGTATCTACTATTTGGAGTCAACATCACACAAGGTTTTGTTATAGTAATGTTTTGACACTCTAGAAACTGGAAAATAGATCCCATTTCAGGGGTAGGTCATTTCCACCCCAATATAGTCAAGCTGGATTAGGATCTAGCACTCTCTCACATGCCCACTGTTTAGAAAGTTGTGTTTGAGGCTGCATTCTTGTACATTTTATGTGTATTGACCTCTCTAACTGTATTTTCACTTTATTAAAAAGACTGTTGTATTTTCTAGCCTAGCCATAAACCAAGAGAAGCACCACGATCATTTCAACAGCATCCTAGCAGTTACAAAAAAAGACACAAATTCACTTTTTGAGCTTGAGTGTCCCAAGAGTGCTTTCAGAAGTTGTTCCATGACAAGTGTGATGAGATGGAAGAATATAACCTGGATATTATAAAAAAAAAAAAAAATCATATAGTGTCCTCAGACAAAATGCTTAATAGAGAGATGACTCTTTACTGAGTTGTAACTTTAAAAGGCAGTTTTATTGACTTACAGAATACCTGTAAGTCTAGCAAAAGATTAAACATTATCTTAGGGAAGTCCAGTATAGTTTAGTGAGAGATCAAAGAGTTCCATTAACAGTTCAGCAGGAGGTAAAAAATATATAGCTAAGGTTTATATCGCTCTGATGAGGCTCCCCTAGAGAACTGGAAGAGACTCAGTAGGTGAAAACTACAGGAGGAGATACAGGAGAGGGGGTTGTGAAGGCTATTATTGCTGATCTAGAACGAGGAGGCAGAACATCTGCTTCTAATGGTAGTTTTTCAGGGATACCACCCCCCCTCCCAACCCAAGTCAGTCATTATCGCTGAGTGTAGATATAAAGTCCTCCACAGAGAACTTTCTTTTAGAACAAAGTTGTCAAGACAAAAGTATCAAGATATGATATAGACCTCGTATCATCATTGCTCGGCATTAGAAACAGTTGGAAATATTTCATCAAAAGCTTTTATAAATGGGGTATGGGATAGTAAAAATAGTCTCCTCTACTTTTCAACTAGTTAAAAACAAACTGCATTGGGCAGAAGATGATCTTCTGGTGAAATATTCCACTGTAAATAAAACTGCTCAGCAACCTGAAGGATAGTGAAATAGAGGGAGGGTTCACAAATATAACCCTTGAACCAGCTGATGGAGCAGGTCATCAATTCTTACCAAAACATTAACATGAATTTAATGATAGCAGAACCCTCCCAGTCCCTTTTAACAATTGGTCTCAAAGCATTTCAGAGCATAGAAATTTTCACATCTTCTCCAGTTACAGATGTGGAAACAGAATTGCTAAGAAGTGAAGTGACTTGCCTGAGATCATGCTATAAATTATTGACAGGCCTTGAAAGAGTACCCATGGCTCTAAACTCAAGGATTGCTTTTACCTAGTGCAGTCCATCCGCCTTCTGCATACTGCATGTCTCCATCCAGACTCCTGGGTGGCAACAGCTCTTTTAGGCAGAAGAATCAGTGTATTTCCAGAGTGTTTCCACAAGAGAACCCAATCCTGACTAGGGGCTCTAGACCCTACAGAACATAAAGATTACACAACAATGTCAGGCAAGACAGCAAATATTTTCATACCAGATTGCTGCTTTGTAATCTGAGGGTAATAATGAAGGGCAAGTATGGGCTGCTAGCACTGAGGGGCAGGGACATTAAGTCAGCATAGTGGCAGCACCACTAAGATTTCTGCAGTCCGCTTTCCAGCCATGAAATGTGTATAGGCTCTATCTAATCCCATGGAACCAATGACTACTGGTTACTAAAGACTTGGCATGCAACACTGAAAAGTTACATCAGACTTGCTGGGAAATGGATATGCATCATCAGTATAGCTCACTATTAATGTGAGCTGGCTGAAATTAGTGAAAAGAGCCTTCTATGAATGTGACCTTACATGAATAGGATAGAGCAGACAGGCCTTTACAACTGGCAGTGAAAGGAAATTTTTTATTTAAATATGCCGCGGAGGAATCATTAATGCCAGCAGTGTTAAACTGAGTGAGCTTAACTGAATGACTGGACTAAGGATCCTCACATTACCTGGGTGTTTGTATCGTTAGGGTATTATAAAGTACATTTCTGTGCCAAAAAAAAAAAAAGAAAAAAACTCAGTAGCTTGCTTTATGCAAGCATGGTGATCCAGTAGATATCACTTAAAATGCACTGTGTTTTGTTTATTAGCAAGAATTAGGTCCTTTGGCAAATGAGTCATCTACAGTACAATTTCGTTTCTTCCTTCCAGGGCTAGACCTTAGGCCCTGCATCAAATTCTGGAATACACGATTTTTGAAGTTGAACCAATTTTATTTCTAGTTCACAAATTATTTGATTGAGTCAAGCGCAGTCATGAGGTGGAAAAGTGGTGATAGATGACTATGATAAATGCACTTTAAAGAAAAGTGCCCCAAGAAAGCTGTGAAGATGTATTCAGCTGCATAATATCAGATTTCCCATGAAAAGGGTAGCCATTGATATGCTCAGGAGAACTACCACTAATGGAATCATAATTAGTGCAGGCTACTTGCATCCCATGTAAAGTCAACTTTCCACTAGCGTGGAGAAGAAGCTGGTAGTATTTTAATAGGCTTTGATGCTTTGCTACTTTTAGTCACAAATGGATTTTAAATTAAGCACTTTTGTGGAAGATAATAAAAGATCAAAGTTACCCACTAAGCCTCTGTCTAAACCACATTTGGAAGCATAATTGCAGAAAGTGTGAACATACCCAAACTAGCTGTGATCAGCTGGCTCGGGTACCAATAGCAGCCAGTCTGCAGAGGGACAGGCTTCAGAACAGGCTGTCCAAGTACCCCTAGGTACTGAGGCAACTTAAGGTCATGGCACTGCTTCTTCACTGCTGCTCTTAATCAGGCTAGTTACATGAACCCTGTCTCTGGCATGTCCATCCATGCTGCATTCGAGTCTCTGGTTGGAGTGTAGGTGTAGCTGAGGAGAGGTGACAGCATTGACAAGCTGGGTTCCTTTCTTTGATCAAGCAACAATTGTGTTCAAGGTGACAAAGGAAAAGAGTGAGACCTATATTCTGTTATGGATAGTGTCCTGTATTTACTAGGCAAAATAAAACAAGGGACTTTGGTTGGAATATGATTAAAATGTTAGTGTAGGGATAACCTAGTTAGTTGTGTTACTTTGAAGTCAAGTAGAAAGCAAGGTAGTTTTGCCCCTTACAGACTGTTGGTTGCTCTATAAAATGCAAATCTATCCTGCCTTCTACATAACCTAATCATATGACACAGTTAGGTCTTTCCCAGAACTACAAATCTTAACTGAGTTGTCATTGGCTGTTGTCTCATTGTAGAGAGGGTCCAGTGGAGTATCAGTACTGTGGGCCAGAATTGCAGCTTGTGTAAAGCAGCGTAATTCCACTGACTTCAGCAAAGCTATGCCAATTTATGCCAGCTAAGAGACTGGCCATGTATTTATTGGTACAATCTGAAGAATGCAAATAAAAGGCCAAATGACCATTTGATGCAAATCGGTGTAGTGACATTGAAATCAACAGAGCTTTGCTGATTTACAGCTGCTGAGCATCTCGACCAGAGTATTTTATTATTAAGTTTTGGTGGATAATTGAATATGAGGAAACTGTGCACAATATATAGATTTTTTGGTAATAGAAAACCAGGATTTTGCTGAACTTTTAATAAGAAGTCATTCTTAGTGTATGAATTCCATTATTGTTAGTGGGAGAATGTGTAAAGCATGACTGAATCAATTCTGCAGTCTTTATTTTAAATTGTGTCGGTATTAGTTATCAGAGCATTTTCTGTAGTTCACTGCACTCTCTAAATAAGCAGGATTTGCAGAGGTATTATGCATTATGAAAGGGTTAAGAATGGGAAGTTAAAAAGCCTGAACTGTCATTGTTTTAGTAGCAGCACTGTTATGTCTCTGCTACCGTGCATAAAGAAAAAAGAAATGCTGACAAGAAAAAAATGTAACACTTTAAAAACTTTTCAGAGTCTAAGGAATGTACTTTTAAATTTGTGCCAGTTACAGTAATTAGTAAACTCGTTCTTAATAGTGTTGTTAAAATGTAATTTTTTCACACTTTCTCTGACTTTGACACTGCTGCTTTTGAAACTTCATTTTGCACTTGGTTCCATTGTTCTTTAATCTGCTGCACTTTGCATTTAGTATCACTGAGATTTCGCACTTACTATGTCAATAACATCTGGCAAAATTGCCACCTATTAAGAGTAAGTGTTCTTTTTTCTCCTGTGAGAAATGTGATGGTGTATTATATTGGTTTCCCTTGAGAGGCTAAGGAGACAATTTTAAAGCAGATAAATGCATTAAAGAAATAACCTGAACTACAAGAGAAGGTTAACGAAAGTCAGAAACTTTTTTTTTACCTCTTTTCTTTGTTAAAAGCACCTGATACATGTGGGAAGTGACAAAATAGTTCAGTTATACAATCTTCCGCACGTTTGGACGTATGCTGCTTTTCATCATGCTGCTGAGGGATACATTGTGTTCTCATAGGCTTTTATCTACATCAATATTTTTTCTGCCCATGTTAGATATGTGTCAGTTCAATGATGAGTTGCAGCAAGTATGCTTGTAACTTGTGCGCTGTCAGATGGTTATAAAAACATGAGTGTTTTCCAGAGGTGCTACTGGCAAGATTTTGTCTGGCCTGTAGGTGCAAAGGGAATATAAAAAGCCTCTCTTTGTATTTCAGTTCTGTGGTTAAGAATAATTGCAGTCCTTCTGTTAGGGAGTTCTCTCAAATGAGGTAGGATGGGGTGGGGTTGTAGCCCAATCTCCTACATACTTATGTTCGTGGTGCCCCCAGAACTTCAGGAGGCATTACTTTGATATATCGCCTTCAGGAGATCCTTCTGCGGCAATATCAAATTTGTATGCTTCTCCCTTACAAATGCTGTGACTGAGCCTCCGAGGCACAATCTAATCTTTTATGTTTATATTTTTCCTATATTACACAATTACACAAAAACCCCCTCAAACTATTTTTACCTGCAGCTTATATATCCAAACTCCCTAATAAATTATATTAGATACTTTCAATTAGAGGACATCCATTTAGGAGTCTTTTCTTCCTTTGTTCTGAGTGGAACTGCAATATGTCACCTGTGACAGTTTAAGTTTTAAAATGAAACCAAATGAATCTCAGGCACAGAGCGGAAGGGCAAGATGTGGGTGAGCTCCACAGGGGGCCTCCAAACTGTGGACCTGATTTTCATGCAACCAGACATTCAGTGGCATTGCAGGAAAATGGGGATGGAGGGAATAAAGTTAATCCAAAGATCCTCAAAGTCCATAGGAACCTTTCCAGGTTAGCAGCCTGTGGAATGGGCTCGAATGAATCGTGTGATTTGAGTGGGAATGGCCATGAAATCTGGAGGGAAGGGAATGCAATGAAGTGAGACAATTGTATGAGTTCCTGGTACCTTGCTGGGTTGCAGAAAAGGATTCTGTTTCTTCAAATTCCCTTGTATCAGTTCCCCATGCGACAAGCCCTCAGAGATCTGATCTTGCACGTGGGATTTGTGAATTTTACGTTTGGCTACATGCACAACTTTAATTAGCATAATGAGAGTTATGCATGCATTGCATCAAAGAGATAATATATTTGCATGGAACTGTGCAGAATGTAGCTGTCTCTATGGAAAAGCAACTTAACGATTGGCCTAAAAGAAATGGATTTTTTTTTCTAATTGACACACTTGAACTTTACTCTCCCTATTGTTAATGTAAATAAACGTATTTGCTCCTTCTACATGTCTACCTCCTACTTCACATATGTCTGAGCCTGAAATGTGTATCTGACTTGATCCTTACATTTGAATTCAGTAGGAATTTTATTTGTGTAAGGAATAGCTTGAGGCCTAAATGAGGATGTGAGTGTGCCTCAGAAACGCAACAGCATTTCTGTATATTCTTCTTCATCTAAAATATTTTGAGCTTAATACTGTATATGTGATATCTGGCTACATTTACTTTTCTGGCAATTTACACAGAACATTTAAAAAGGAATTTATTAATTTACTTCATTATAAACCTACCCAGGTGATGCATTAATGCCTAAACTTTGAATGTCTGCTTTGGGGGACATAGAAACAGCAAAAGAAAGCACATTTTAATGTTGTCACTGTTTTCTTTCTTCCACATATACAATTAAGGCTCAGATATTTGCATCTGAATTGATCCTGAATTATAATATGGAGTTTACATACCACTGGTTACAAATAATGAGGTGGTGAAGAACAACAATTGTATTTCTCCTCCCAGATTTCCCCCTTTTCTTATATTTCTCCTTCTTCATTCTTTATTGCCTACAATTTAACATCTTTTGCTTGACATGAAAGCATTTGCTTTTGACAAAGTGACTTCTTTGACAGTATTTATTTTTAAATCATTTTAAAGCACAAATGATTATTCTTAACAATACTCAAATATAGACCTAATGAGCACAGACAGGAATCAAATGGCTCATGTGTTGTCCAGTGTTATCCAGCTGGATAATGTAGGGCACGGAGTTGCCTTCTTTATATCATGACAGTCACTTCCAATTTCTTAATTTAGAGAAGATGACTTTTTTCTTTCTTTTTAGAATCCATGAAGAGTTTACTTTAGTGGTTCTTAAACTTATTTTTCCCCATTACAGAGTTAATTTAGGTATAGCAAATACCTGAAATCATTGCACATCAAAACTGGCCTAAATAATTTCCCCCTCAATATCAATGGTGGATTATATAGGGGTAGACTGTGCAGCCCTTATCACATTGGGAGGGGTGTTCTTGGTAAACATCACTGGACCTTCACTGCTGTTTTCTCTCTTATTGTCCTCATCCTTCAGTGCTTTGCACATCCTTGTAATCCTTTCAGTTTCCCCCTTGCTATGGCTCTTACTGAGCCTCTCTATTTGTTATCCTTCTGTTCATCTGACTGGCCTGGCCCCTGTACCTTTTACCCATGGTGTACATTTTAGCTATGTTCACAGCAGTTGATCTAAGTACTTTGTTGCAGATAATGCCAGCTGCCAACACCCATGTTCTGGCAAATGAAATTCAGCAAAAATAGCAGCTGTTTCTGTCCAGATACAGCTAGTCAGTTGAAACCTGCAGCATCTTGGAACTCATAGGCTTCAAACAAACATTATTACAGCTAAGTTAGGTCAGGTTAAAAACAGCCCCTGATCTAAGGTAAGTTGGGGGAGGGGGAGGGGTGAGTGGGTAGGGGTAGAGTGGGAGGGGCAGAAGAGGCTGGGGTCACATGGTCCTGCCCTCTGGGGTACAGGTACATGTGCTGGCAAGCCATCAGGTGGTGCTGTACACCCCCTGCCCACCACCTCCAGTTTCATAGATTTCATAGACGTTAGGGAAAACCACCGGGTCCCTCCTGGCTGCGAGGATAGCGTCTACAAAAGTTGACAGTGTCTCAGGGGAAGCTCCCGGGGGTGCCTCCATCTCCAAGCCCACTTTCGGCCCGTTGCAGGCAAGGCCTT
>NW_017729025.1:31691574-31695496 GCF_001723915.1 Gavialis gangeticus | reverse complement strand
CGGGGCTTGGGGGGCTTGGGAAGGCAGTGGGGACTGTAGGGGAGTTTGTGAGGTTTGGGTGTGTTTGAGGGATTAGGGGGGGCTAGTGGGGTCCTCAGGGGGTTTGGGGTGATGAGGAGAGGTTAGTGGGGTTCAAAGGGTGGGTTGAAGGGATTGGGGAGTGTTGGCAGGATCGGAGAGGCTCTTGGATCTGCCCCCCCACAATGGTGCTGAACTGCCTCGAACCTGAAAACCACTCCCAGGGCCAGGTTTACTGTTGTTCACTGATCCAGATTGTGGAGGGAGAGGTGGATGGATCAGGGGGCTGGTGGCTTTGTGGCAGGGAGTTGGCATGATCAGGGCGGACTCTCTTTCGCCTGGGACCAAGGGCTATTTTTAGCCCCCTGACCCCTCCCACTACCAGACAAGCACCCCCACAGTGAGCCAGCCCCCCCAATCCTTCCAGCTCTTCCCCCACCCCAACATACTTCTGATGGGTCCTGGCACCAATGAATACTGGTACAACCAGCACTGGGAGCAGCTTGTAGGATCGAAGGAGTTGGCGGACTTGAGGGAGGCTGACTGGTCCACAGAGGGGAAGTTGTCCATCTGGGGTGGGGGGAGGGACGATGGGGATAAAAATAGCCTAGTATGGGGGGAGGAGGTGGTAGGAAAAGTTCAGCCCTGGGGCTGGGAGCAGCAGCTGGTTTTCTCAGGCCTGAGGCTATACTGGGAACGCGTATAGAAATTCAGTTAGATTGGTCTACTCATACTTGATCTAACTTAGTGCACCTCTGAGGTACAGTTCAGTTAGATCAGTATGGCCATTTTTTTGACCCGTCTAACCTTCCTGGAACTTCTGTACAGTTTGTACTTATCTTAACCTAACAAAGGTATCTAAGTGTAAGGTCTCTACCTAAGTGAACTAAGTTAGATTGGGTGGCCATTTTTAATGTGATCTAACTTCCCCTTTACCTCCCCAAGTGTCTGCACAGACCTGTAATTCCTCTTCTTTCTATCAGAGGTAATGATCCCCAGTTTGAGGGCCAGTAAACTAGAAAGTTAGTTTAGTGAACCAGTGAATGTTGAATCTTTGTATGGAAGACCTAAGTTCAGTTATCACTTTAGCTTTTTGTTTTCTGGCAGCAGGAAATGGGGCAGAAATTGCACTTTCATATCCTGCAATGGGAAATAATGCCTTTCATTTCTGAACCATAGGGTCTCCATTTGGTGAAAGAGCAATGCCAACATTAAAAGTAAAGATAGGTAATCCAAGCCAGCTAGACATTGACAGAGTGCTCAGGCAGCCCTTCCCCGCTAATTCTATTTCTGTCTCTTCCCATATTCTTAACGTGTTTTAAATTGTTATTTATTTAATTGGTTCATATCCCATCCTATCCAAAAGGCTCAGAGCAGCTTTTTTTTAAATGAATTTTTAATGGTGTTTATTATAATAGTATCTGGGTGTAGTATCAGGGTGAGCAGCTGAGAACCACACTTCTTCAAAGCTTAAAAAACTTGCACCCTGCACACAGTATACCTTGCCCATAAAATATGACAGCTCAGTTTAGCAAAAATATAATAATTATTGTTTCCTCAAATGAAGCTGGGGTGATGTGATGCATCTTTCCCAAAAGGGGTGGATAGATTTTCTGCCTATCTCATAAACTAGGTGTTAATATTAGTTACAGCTTTTTATCTCCAGTTTCTTCTCCTGCCATCTCTTTTTCCAGCAGGTAAAAACAAATTCAAACTTTACTGCTTTGCCTGCTACCAAACTGCTTCCTTAATTCAAACCATTCCATTCCTGAGTAGGTCCCAGAAATTGATTTCCAATTAAAGTAAAAAAGCAAGATCTCCAATTAAAGTAAAAAAGCAAGATGTAATACTGTGGCATGGTACTCAGATCAAAATTACCAATACACACTTAATTTCATAAATACATACAAATATGGTTGTAGTATGAAGAATACTTGGGGACATAGTTCATCCTAACACTGTGAAAGAACCATGGAATGGAGAAGGGAGATGGAATGTAAACTAGATGGGAGAGGAAGGAAAATGAGGCTCCACCCACATGTGGATAACTCCCACACAGATTAAATGGAAGATTGCAGCCAATATGTGGTACGTTCAACCATCAGGGAACTAGAAACAAATTAATTTTTTGTAGCCAGTCACAGCTGACCAACCAACCCTCCCTTTTAAAACAACAAAATCTGTCTCAGTATTTTCCCCAATCAAATGAAGAACAAATCAATTTTCAAACAAAAGTTACTACAAAAACCCCCCAACTAAAAATCAAAACCTCCAGATGTAGTAAAGTCATACCAATACAGTGAACATCGGGCAGGTATGAAAACAAGTACATTACTAATGAAAAAGGATTTTGTCATGAATGATCTGGTTCCTCCTGCTCTGGGGCTTACTGCTGGCATGTCACCTTTGCCTTGAACCTGGTAGGCAAGTAAGCCAGGCAGTTATAAAACTGTACCCTTTGTCATCATGCCGCTTTGCTGTTAATCTTCAGATGTAAATGTTATAATAGAACTCTTATTTATTCAATTAAAAACATAAGCAGTCATTACTAGAGTGGTAATGGAAACACAATGTTGAGAAACATAAATTCTAAGTGTCTTTACATGTAATGGTGCTATTAAATATTAAAACACAGAATGAAATTTTAAAAAAGCCCGTAAAAAACTAAGTCATGGACAAATGTGGCGATGCAAAACCTTAATGAAACTAGTAAAGAGGAAAAGCAAACCTGAATCAGCAAAATATTTAAAAATGTTCTTAACTTGTTTCTGCCCTGCAAGGTGCAAAAAACTGTAGTCTTAATCCTGCAATGTACTTAAAAGCATGCTTAATAATAAATCTGAGAGATGGCCTTTTCACAGTAATGCAGAATGTTAAGCATGTGCTTACATGTGTTGCACAATCAGATCCAGAGTGTTTGGGATCTTGTGGGTTTCTCTGATCATTTGATGCACATGCTGAAATCTTTTGTTTTTTAATAGGATTTAAGCATGTGCATAAGTGCATTGCTAAATTGAGCCCTATCAGTATGAATTTTAAATGAGATCAAATAATTTGAACTGCCTTCATCCATTGAATGACCAGGTAGAGGGTTAAGCAACTTTGGCTTTGCCTCAAACCCCTGACTTCAGTTATCACATGTACTCTAAACCTTCTTGATTGGATCATTACTGTTTAAATATGCTGGGGGGGGTGTTCCTCCGTTCAGTGACTTTAATAGACTCTAATAGGAACCTTAAATAATACAGTGTGTGTATGACAGAATGCCAGCCAGGAAGGAACAAGAGAACCTGACTACTGAACTGAAAAAGCAAACTGCTCCCCACCATCCTATTGACTAGACAGCTAGGAACTGACTTGCTGTCCTCACAGTAGGCAGGTAGGCAGATATGAAGTATGGTAATTATCTGCCCTCTATCTTATCAATAATTAATGCTTTTCACATGAATTCTATTCTGTTCTATTCTCTATAGGTTATTATACCACGTTTATCACTGTAATATCTGAGAGCCTTCCAGTAGTGCCATAAGTAACGTGACTACGTCTCTCACATGTTTGCCACTTCATTCTCTCTCTGTAGAGGGAGAAGTGTGTCTGGTAGTTTTTGTTGTTGTTGTTGTTGGGTTTTTTTTGGGGGGGGGGGTTACATTATTTCTATGTGTTTATTAGAGCACATAAGGTCAAAGAAACCTTTTTTTTCACTTAGCTCTATATCAGGGGTAGTCAAAATATGGCCAGGCCATTTTATCTGGCCCATGGGGCCCCTAAAAAATTTAGAAAATTAATATTTATCTGCCCCTGGCTGCCTGTCAAAGATGACAAGAGCCAGGGGCAGTTGGACCCAGGGGGACCTGATGACGAAACTGAACAGCTGCAGCAGCAAATCCAGCCCCACCACCCACCC
>NW_017729025.1:31655868-31686574 GCF_001723915.1 Gavialis gangeticus | reverse complement strand
GGAAGCAGCAGGAGAAGGGCAGCAGTAGCAGACGTGGGGCAAGGGGCAGTGAGTGGGAGCATGGGGCCCATGCCAATGCCCCGGGGCCAGGAGTAGCAGGAGCATGGAGCTCCGGCTTGTAAGAGTACTGGTGGATTCTCTGCCTGCTGCGGCAGGGTGGAGGGAGCAGGCTGTGGGCAAACCTTCCCCCTCCATCCAATCCACAACTTTCCCCAGCCACCCTTCCCCCACACACTCACAGCCTCCCACAAACCCATACTCACCCCCTCCCCACAAATCCCACACACACACACACACCCTCCCCCACACCCCACATACCCACAAACCTATACCTACCCTCCCACCCACACCCTCCAACAATATACAAGAGTAAGACTTTATTTTAAGCTATTATACTATCACCTCTACCTACAGTAAACAAGCACATGTAAATCAGGACAAAAATATTTTTTAAAATTAAATTAATGAATGTTGTAGTACACTTTTGATTTTTAGAATACAATTTGGTATTTTTCTGGTTCAGAGATGGCAAAACCCCTTACTGAAAGGAGTAATTCCAGGCTCAAGGGGAGGGACTTCTGGTAGCAAAAGTCAGGGGTTAGGGGGTGGGACTTCTGGTCCCAAGATGGTGACCAGGGGGTGGGGCACCTGTCAAGGGGCAGGGCTACCTATGTGGCGCTCGATGGCTTGCCAAAACCTGGTAAGTGGCCCTCCACCCGAAGTAATTGCCGACCCCTGTTCTACATGTACTATGTAGGTTGCTTATAAAGCCCCATGTAAACTTAATTCAGTGTATAATGCTTCTAGATAGTTAATTTGTGCTACCACTTTTATTTTAAAGTAAGTCTACATTAGCAAAGGTGTGGATTGTCATGTGTATGCACCACACAGGTGATTGTAACCCAGCTGGAATATCGCTAGAGAGAGTTCTTTTGCTGCAGGGAAGCTCTCTGTTAGGCAGCTGAGCTACTTTGGGGTCAATATCTCTGTTCTTTCCAGTGTGTAATGTAGAAGGATTGAAGAGTCCTGCTGGGGGCAGGATTTAGATTCACTAAATCTATCCAGCACTGATATAGTCCCCATTAAAGACTCTACATAAGTGGTGTAAGTTAGAGGAGCTTCACAGCAGCAATTAGTGGTATCAAGACCAGCACTAACCTTCAGAATTAGGGAGATGGAAGAGGTTCTCAGTGTCACCCTGCATCTGGGCCACTGCATATCAGCTTGGGCAGAAATGAGTCCAGCTCTTTGACTTTTTAATAATTGAATTTATTTTTCCTAGCTAGTACATAGGTCTTTCTAGTATAATATTAGATATTCTGCTTTATATCTAATTGAGTGGCTGCGAATGATCATATATTTCATTTTGGTTTCCTTTCAGCTCAGGGGGTGTCAAAGACAAGGCCTGTAGGCTGGATCCTTCTTGCAGAACCTTATCCAGTGTGCAGTACTGCCTGTTGATCTCAGATCAGTTCTGCACGTCGCATTTGGCATGCACCAGCTGTGGACCAGCACACTACATTTAACAGGAAGGCTGCATGTGCCACATGGGGCTGGACCCAGTGCATGACTACATCAGACAGCACCCGGGTCCAGTCCAGTGCACATGTGGCATGTGGTGGCTGAATGTGGCTGCACATGGTGCTGGATCTGAGACTGGTCCAGGTTGTACCCCTAAACCAGCTCTATGTGCCAGATCCAGCACATAGTGCTGGTCTGGTGCAGGTGCTGGTGAGGCCAGCACATGCTTCATGGAGCGGAGGGCTGGAGCTGTTATGCATGCTTTATGCAGTGTATGGGGCTGCATGTGATGCCCATGCTGGACCAGCCCTGTGCAATGGCTCTGGTGCACAAGACTGGTCAGTGGGCCTGATCCAGCCTGCAGACCGGCCCGTGCCCCTAATCCTGCCAGTGGGGCTGGATGAGTTTGATACCCCTGTTTATTTGGTTCCCAGGTATGGCCCGTACATATTATGGAGTCACACAAACACATGTCTCTTCAATTTCATGAGAGAGGTAGGTAGGTCTGGTCACTACACAAATTGAGGATATCTTAACAAAACCAGTTACTACAGGAAGTGCTATAGGTAGAACACTTCCCTTTTCACTAGGTGATGTTTGTTACAGAAGCAATGATACTAAGTGGGGACAGTGTGATGCAGCATATACTAGTTATTTTCATAAATCACTAAGCCAGGGCCCTGACCAGTTGTCTTTGAAAGGACCCACAATATAAATTTTGTGTAATTAGGGAAACTGTGTTCTGTCTACCCATTGGCTTTGCAGTTTTGTTTAGAGGATTATTTTTTCTCATATCTTTTGTAGTCTGCCTTGCTGCTGAATGGCTAGGGTATTATAACACAGAGGAGGCTGCATTTCAGTGGTAGCTGCAGCAGACGGTAGGATGGGCTGATACCAGACAAAATAGGTTGTTGCCTGTGAAAGCTCTGACCCAGTTAGTCTCTAAGGTGCTATGCTGCCTTGCCTTCTGCCTGACATCAGGCTAACCACCTCAGTGTTGCATAATACTTATATTCTATAACTTTTGATGCATTTTAGAATTCTAAGGAAATGTTATATTTTTATATAAACTGTGTTATTTATGGTTATAGATGGATTGGTATTTTATGTAAATCTGTATGTCAATCTGACCTGCTTATCTTTGCTGTTTGTAGAGTAAACCACAAACTAAGAGCAGCCAAATCCATGGGAATTGGACAGCTAGGTACCATTTTAGGCACCTTTATACTTTAGAAATCTGACCATTAGGTCTGTATTACGTACATGGCTATACAGACTGCCACTCTTCTAGACCTGACTGCATACAGGTATAACTTGTTAACCAAAATGCGATCTTAGGTTAGCTGCCTGCGGTTCCATCCGATATCTGTTGCTACAGGCAACTGCAGAGGTTGAATTCCACAATTGCCCTGCTTTGCTTCTTCCTTTAGTTCCACCTCCTGATTTCCTGAACAACCCAGCAAAGCACAGAGTGGTTCATTAATATGGTTTTAGGTAGACAAGAGGCAGAAGTGAAGAGTATTTTATTAGATTCTTACTAGGTCTGGTATGGGAGGGGTCATAGGAATTGGGCGGTCCCACATGTTAGTTTCTATTACAGTCTTGTCCAGCTGGCTTATTTGGTGACATATTACTATAGTATGCCTGAATGGGAAGCCCAAATTTGAAAGTTTGGATGGCAAAGAGCTCTTAATTTCCCAGAACATCTCAGTTCTGTATTGACACCCAGTGGAACCCTGGATTAATACCTAGATATGATCCAAGATTCCTTCTTTTAAAAAAAATCATATTTGTCCCTGGCATATAAAGCTCTTGCATGCTTTGAGACCTTCTCTCAAAACAGTCGGTTTCATTACCAAACCAGAGTAAAACTGGAAATTACATTAAACTATGTGTTTGTCAGAAATTTTGTGGCTTGCTCTTCTATTTATAGATTTTTCAGATCACCAGTGATATGCAATAATAATACTTACCTCACTTGGTTGTCACGAGTCTTAATTCATTAATGTCTCTAAAGTGCTTTGAGAACCCTGGATGAAAGGTGCTATAGAAGTGCAAAGTACTATTAAAAGAATGAATGAGGTTAAGGTACCTACTGTTTTTCTCCTTTCATAGGGTTTGCCTAAAATCAGAATGAATGTCATTTTTTTAATGTTAAAACTTCTATCAAGCTGATCTTTACTAAGCAATACTGCAAAGCTAAATCTCTCTCTGTTATCTGTCTGTCTGTCTCTCTGCATGTATCGTGATGGATACTTAATTTTAGTAGTTTGGTTATTACTGCACGAGATGTGCTCTTTAATAAAAAGGGTTCACAGATGCTGAAACTTGTCTCACAAGGTAAATCTCCACTTCACTAAGAACCAAGTCAAACTGTAACTTCCAGTCAGAAAAGTAGTTTTGTGTAACAGCTTTTTTCCATAAACATTTATACAGTGTTTAATACCCTCTTCTGCATAAAAATCATGCTTCTCCAGAGAAATGTGTTGTTCTAAGAACCTCAGAGATCTAAAAATAAAAGCTTTCGATCATTACCTGAAATCTGGCATTTTCTAAATAAAGATTTATTTTTTTGTCATTACAATATTTGCAGTGCTGTAGAACCTGTTGAAAGCTGTTGATGTATGGTTAGCGCTGTAAAAGTCAACTAATTTGGGTAGTTTCCTTGGGTTATTAAAAACTTGGTTATAGAATTTTTTTTTTTTTAATCTATGAACGCTTGTGAAGATGTCAAGGTCCATGAGCTAAATGCATCCCTGGTGTACAAAGAATTTCCCTCAAAATATGTGTAAAAATGCGTTTTGAGTTCCTACAATGAACTCTTTAAAAACAATGCTGTCATTGTTTCAGTGCTTTAAAGAGACAGGGTGATTTTTAAATATTAATAAACATCCAGGGGGAGCTAGGGAGTAACAATTTTTCCTTCTCTAATGGTATATAAGGCAATATGAATACAAGGAAGAGTTACATAAATGACTAATTTTTGTTTTGTTCTTTTGATAGGAACTTTTGATTAGAAACTGGTCAGACATTCCCAGAGTGGTTGAGAGCCTGTCAAGGTCACTGCCAAGGACAAGAGAGTCAATTAGTATGCAGATCAGAGCCAAGGAGTTCAAAGGTATTGTTCCAATTCAATCACATTAGCCAGGCCAGTAATGAACAAACGGCATGACCTTAATCATGGAGCCTGAACCACTCATTGAAAGAAAGTATGTGTGTCTGTGTATGTATTTGAGGGCATGGAAGGAGGGGTAGAGGATGACAGGGAGATTTTTTTAAAGAGACAGGATGAACAGTATTTGCTTAATTAGCCACCAATATTAGAATCTTATTTCATGGCCCTTGTATTTTAAAGTACAAGATTGCTTTTATTTTTGGGTTGTAACTGAAACAGACTCAAATGGACAGGTGGTTAGAATATTTTAATAAAAATACTTAGGCAGTCATTGAGATGCTAAATGGTTTGCAGGAGGAGGCAGATAACCTTATGTAAGACACCAAGCTAAATTTTGCAATTGCAGTCTCCTTCATAATGTGCTAGTTTTCTCAAAGTCTAGAGGTAAAGAAACTGCTGTGGTTATCCCCCTTGATATAACAGAATTTTCCGCTACTTGGAGTTGACACACATTAGCAATTTGTAGGTATGCCATTAATAATGGAAAGAATGAATGATTTATACAGAATAGAAAATATTTATTTAATATATTAGGTCTGGCAAACATTATGTTACATGTAATAATATTTTAGATACCACCGTTACTAAGTTATTTCTTAGTAAAGTGCTCTGCATATGTAAGTGTAGTACATGTAGCACACTCAAACTTCCAGTGTTTTCTGCAGCATTACAAAGCTACAAGCATACACTATATTAAATTCATATAAAATATGTTCTGGTTTTCTTTTCTTTTTCTTTTTTTACAGAGTCATATATACAAACATGCATATATAAATGCAGACAGAAATAAAAGAATTTGATATGTATATGGCATAATATGTGCATGTCTATGTGTATTACATATAAGTTAGTATTGACTCTACAGCTGGGCTTGGACTGAAATTCTACTTAGCAGGAATAAATTCCCTTTTTTCTACACTGTTGATTGAATTTGGTATCCAAATCTGACCGGTAACTCTTCAAATGACCACTGAATTGTCTGTGCTTATATCCACATGCAAGCACACTGCAAATATGTACATATTTTCTGCATGTGGAAATGTGAAATGACACTTTGCACATAATTCATCATCAACCACTGAAAAATTGAGTGATGCTTAAAATGTGTTCACCTGCTTCTACCGTGGTTTACTTTGCACGTTATTGTTCTGGATTTGTTTATGTGGTGACTTACAAGTTTCCTGTATCTGTTTGGGTGATATTTGCTCAACAATTACTTCTACTGGAGTAGATTATCAAAGGAAGCTGCAGGCTTCATTGGGAAACTGAAGAAGTCACTTCATTTCTCTTTAAATAAATCCTGATAGTCAGCTAAGATTTTAGGAATCCAGGGTTTTTTGTTTTTGTCTTTCTTATTGGGGAGAGTGTTCATCATATCTCACTACAATGGAAGATGCATAACAGAAAAGAAACTATTCTAGGCTATGATACACCCTAGGGGTTCATGAATGTTGGGGGAGGAACACTGATTATACAATGCAATAACATATTGAGACACTATTTCAGTTTTACACTTGGTATCAAGTAAATACAGGATATCTCACCCATGAAGGGTGATTATCTCTCATGAAGGGAGGAAATGAGTTATTAAGGTCTTTCTCAGGAGCAAAACAAGGATAAGAATTTTTATTAATGTAAGAAACAATCTGCTTTTTTTCGTTATAGAAATATATTTCCTTTTTAGCAAAGCTGTGGGGTTTTTGTCTTTAAATAGTCTGTATCAGAAAAAAAACCCCTCTCAGTTTCAGTTGATGCTTATCCCTGCACTGCTTGAGAATATTGTTATAAAACATGTGCTCATTGCCATTTTTATCTAGATCACAATTAATAACATTTTTAAGCATGAAATGTCTATCCAGTCCCATAAAACCACTTGTAAAGTGTTTGATATTTTATCTGAGGATATTAAAAGATTGTTTAAAATAAACATATACCACTGGAACTGAATTTTCACACGATTATTCAGATAGTCAATAGGTCTTCTTTGATCATATTATTATGATGCTTCTGCTGGATTTCATTCTAAGACAGGCATATTCTTTCTCTCTCTCTCTCTCTCTCTCTCTCTCTCTCTCTCCCTCTCTCCCCCTCTGTCTTTTTTCCCTAAACAAGGTCATAGATTTTTTAAAATGAAGACTGGAAGTTCCAAGTACAAGATTAAGTAAGTTCTAACAGTGTTATAAAAGTAAGTGCTTTTTTCTATAATAAAAGGTGTTTAAAAGGTTCGCTACAGCTTTAAACAGAATTACAATTTACTTCTTTCAAGTGTCCAGGCCATAAATTCTTCTCAATTCCCTCTCTCTCTCCTTGTCGGAATTAATGAGATCAGATTTGATCAGGGCAGTGATGTGTTCAGAGCCAAATCACACAACAGCGCGCGTGCGGTAATGGAATTTGCATCTAATGCATACATAAATCAAACATCTTTCTGGACATTTTCATATGCATAATGTCATTTCATCCAGTTCTCTCTGTGCAGAGGGGGAGATTTTTCTCTCTGAGAGAATGACTTTCTTTAATGCTTTCATTTTATTTTCGCTGACTACAATCCCCGAGAATGCGCTCGGTCGGAGAATCTTTCGGGGCGCGGTTGACAGTTCCTTTTCCAAGAGGGGTCCTTCACATTTATCATGCCTCTTCCTCGGGGGCTTTGTTATGCAAATGTGGCTGAAATTGATAATTCCAAAGTGCTTCATTTCGGTTCCTTGGCGGTTGGAGATGGTAGATAAAAAGAAACTGACAAGACACACTGATTGCCCTCAATGCTTGTAACTCTCTTGCTAACAAGGCTCGATATTGTTAAAAATTCCTATTGTTATCAGGGTGGCAGTTCCATTATGCAGGCCTTGCAAATTTCTGATTTGAATATTAACCCTTTAATCACCCTTCTCCCCTCCCCCACCCAACCCCAAATCAATTGCCATCAAATGGCTAAAGGACACAAAACATTAAATTATTTCCCTGTTATGGGTGAACATCTGTGGTATATTTTAAAAACTCCATTAATCATTTTTTCAAGGTAAGCTCAGGCATTTTATATCTAAATGGAGAAAAAATGTTCTGTAACAAAACAACTCTAACAAAAATAGATTGAAGGGTTGTGTGTATCTATTTAGAGGAAACTGGGTTGGGGGGGTGGAATATTTGGATGGAAATATCTGCTTGCCAAAATCAAATTCACTAGTTCCTGGCAAGTGGAGAAGTTTCATTATTTTAAACTTGTGTGTACTTGCACTGCTTGTTCTAACTTAGGTAGGCCTCAGGGAGGGGATAGTGTGTCTTCATATACCCTACTACAGTTGGTTTTTACTTCTCTGCCCTGCTAACTGCAGATATACCTTTTTCAGGCTGCCCAGCAGCAAAGTAGCTGACAGGTGGGTGACCAAAATAGTAGAACAGAGGAAGAGGATTCTATAAAAGATGAGGATTTTTGGTGCTTATTTGTCACCCAGAACAAAAAGAATCAATAACTTTGCTTGTATATGTTGTTCTTTTTAAATGAGGAAATGGGACCTTCTAACTTGGGAAGCAACCCTGACAGTGCAGAAGAGAGAAATGCAGGCTGTAGGAACCAGATTCTGGATCCATTGAAGTCAATGGGAGGTTTGGCAATAGCACCGATGGGCACTGAATCAGGCCCTAGAAGCTGTACTTTTCTTTCCTGATGACAAGTTAAGGTAAACAGTAGATCATTCCCGTGGTGTTATAGTTGCACTGAAAAATAGAAGACTGCTTAGTGACTGATTTACCCATTGATTAATGAAAATGGGGCTTCTGGAATTTCAAATATCCTTCTAACATTGGCTGATGTGTGTCCAAGGAAGGTGAATTTCTCCCCATAAAGCATCTGCCTTCAGGTTCATATTACAATTATAGGAAGATTTTTCTGGGGAGACCTGACATGGTTCCAGTTAAACTAAATCATAATATGACAAAGGTTAGCACTGTAGATGCAGAGGGAGCTGGAGAAGAGGGAAAGAGGGAAAGGTTGCCACTGTAAAATGAAACACAGTTCATTGCTAACATCAAGCAACTGCAACAATATAATATCTCTGTACAATTACCAAGAAGATGCATCTCAACCAGCTCATGTCAAAGGAACATCAAAGTTTTCCCTTTTCTTAGTTCTGAAGTCTTGCAGAGCTGTGGCTGCCAAATTATAGTAAATAGACAAGGCGTTTGCACAACAGTAACCTCTTTTATATTGGACCAAGGATCTCTCTCCCTCCCTCCATTAAAAAAATCTCTTGTATTATTGTAGGAACTCTTGGGAGGCTCATACACTTGGGTTTTCTTTCATTTATAGGCACGATGGCAGATTAAACCCATGTCAGGAAACAGTGATAATGCCGACTGTAGAGGCTTGTGAGTTAGAGCAGCTAAGTTTTCCATGTCACTGTTTTTCCTTCAGTTATTTGAAAACAACTGTTAATTTTTAATGTGTTCTTACCCTCATTCTGTTACTAAAACTGATACCTTCCCCCTTATTTCAGAAATAGATTTTACTAGACCTGCTTGCAGTAAAATGATAATTTGATTCTATCATTTATTCTGTCCATTAGAGTAACCAGTGTTAGTGCTTTTTCTCCACTTGATTCTGTCAAGTGCTGTTATTTATGCTCAATGGTATTAATGTCGTTAGTTGTGTTATGGTTGTATAATCAAAATTGCTACCAGTACGAACTAAATGTAACTGTGGTGACTGTATCAGCTGCCAGTAGTCAAATTGTAGTCAAACTGCACTGAACAATCAATATGTATTAATAAGTATCTATAATTATAATTAACCTATCCTGTCTGCCATGAAGAATCACCCTAACTGAGTCTCATACTTCCCAGCATTGAAGACAGTGCTTATGTTTTCGGAACAGGGGAATTAAAGATGCTCACATATGTTTTAAATGGTTTCTTATTTTCAGTTACACTTAGCGATGACTCTGTTGTAATCTGAATATATAATGCCATTTGTAGTCTTTCTGAGATAGAAGAGCACTTAAAAGTGGATTTCTATTGCCCCCCCCCCTTTTTTTTGCGGTTTTGTTTTGCCAACTGAAGGATTTAAAGTTTCTTCTTTATTTGTAATAAGAAAATTTGTTAGGTAATTTGTGACCATAGAATTAGAGAGAGACAGCTAAGCTAATATATATGCAATGGTTTCATTAGGCATAAAAGGAGGCACTCTTTACTTTGCAGTCCAAAACACACAAAGCACCCATTAGAATGAAGAGGCCTGTGATGTCTCTTCATGTGCAGAGTGTAAAGGTACATGAATGTCCTTGCTTGTTGGCATTTAATTTACCAGTTGCCTCTGTAGTGGAGCCTTGGCAGTTTCAGCTTGAATCTGAAAGACAGGCTGTCATACTCAGAGTCTGCTGCCTACTGCTGAAATTGAGAGGCTTGGCAGATATGCAAACAGTAACTGGGTTTGAGTTGTTTTGATTACAAGTTAAACAGAAAGTCATTGGCAGGGCCAATATAAATCTGCTAAGGTTTTTTGGCAAAATCTGTGGAGGTATTTTTATAGTCTCTGCAGGATTCTGTAGCACCTTGATTTTGCATAAAAGCATGTCCACCTTTTGAATCCGTTCTGCGCATACATGTATCAGGAGTGGGAATGAGCAGGTTTAAATTGCTCAGTGCCCAGAATCAAAAACATAAAACATGCTAACGCCATAATGTACTGCACCACACTTTGTGCATTTGTTAAACGATGGAGTCTTAGCATGTCTTTTGAGTTAAGTTTGGTTTTCTGATTAGAAAAAATAATGTGAATTATGAACATTTGGAGTAAGGATGCAAAATATATTTTAGTAGAAATATCTTTAAAAAAGGCCACTGGGATAGATCTGGGACTAATTTACCTCAGTGCACATCCAAGTACCTTTACAAATATGTTTTTTTTAATTCAGTTAATCAAGATTTACTCAATTGACTTCCTTGCATGCCCTGGTGTAAAAGTGGTCAGCCTGTACCCTCTTCAGCAACTTTGCTTTGAAACATCTTCCCTGTTCAAACATCTGATCCTGGTAAAATCCAAATGCTCATCTCAGATTTATCTTTTTATAACATTCATTATACTCTGTGCCTGATCTTCTATGCTGATTTGATAAAAGTAACCCAAACTGACACTGTGTGCAAAAAGGGAGTCTGCATACTTTAATTACATTCCCTTTTACAGCTTTACCCTCTGTTTAATTCTGAGTTAGTGTTTTGAACACTACTATATCCCTTACTGAGATTGCCTTGCAATTTTAAGGCAAAACCATGTTAATTTTGGAGGGAGGAAAGAGAATACATATAATTGTCGCTCCCATTGTTTCTGTCTGGCTGGCTGTAGACAGATTTCTGCAAGGCTGGCTTTACATAGCAACAATACATTGATTTACAGAGGCAAGAATATCTCCAGAATTGGAAGGGCTAAGACCCCTTTATTTGAAAGCTGAGAATCTGCAAAATGTGACAAAGTTCTTGGAAAGAGCCCAAATGTATGGAATCTGCAGTTCTTTTTTACCCATTTGTATCTGCTACTTTTTGCCTATTAGAGACAGCTTTCAAAGAGAAACAAACCGAATTTAGACAGAGCATTATACAGTTCAAACTAAATTTTAAAAAGCCTTATTTCAGCAAAGTTAATTAGCATATAAACATGGTGTTTAAATTCATTTTATTTCCAGAAGCGGTAAACTGAAAAAGCACAGGATTAAAAAAAGGAAAAAAAGGTTTGTTTTACTTGGAAGTTTATTTCACTGCATCTCTCTCATATTCTATGTCCTTATCTAAGTGGAATATAAGAGGTTATGCTAATAAGCTGTGTCACACCTTTGGGAAACGGGGGAAACAATAGCATTTTAGGAGTTTCATATTCAGGTGTAGGCTAGAAAGATACACTTGCTCTGTTTCTTCTCTTGCCTCCTTTCAGCATTCAAAATACTAGTTCTTCACTGAAGAATGGGTTTAGGAATCTTGCAACACTATCTTTTTCTGCCCACACTGAATACTGCAGTCCAATGCAAATTTCTAGAGACTGCTTACAAATGTCATATCTCTCTGAAAGCGATGTACTTTATTGCTGTTCTTTCTTATAATACAAACATTTCAGTGCAGCTCAGATCTTATTTTTCAAAATACACAAGATTTTGATATATGGACAACAGGAGAATATGTATTTTAGATATAATGCCATAAGTGCTTAAAAGTTATTTCTGAGCTGATTTAACATGGAAAATCTCCAGGTAGATTAATTTTATGGGCTGCTTTTATGGGTGTAACATTTCAAGATGAGAAAGCCGTGCTTCTGAAATTTAGTTTCGGCAGATTTCATTGGCACCTTCATCTCCATCTTTTATTACCTTAAAGTTGAAATTTAATCTAATTTTTTTTCTGATTTTTACTTAATTTCTGACTGAAATGGCTGGAGCTGTATTTTTGTGCTCAGAGTCTGTTGCTTCTATTGCTTATTGCTTTCTCAATATTTACTGCCCAAGTTTTTTTAAAAAATCATTGGTAAAATATAGGCATTTAATTCCTTAGCATAGCTATTTAATTTGCAAGGCCACTGGTGTTTAGCATTGTTACTGGACAAGGTGGTTAAAGCAAGGTTAAGTAAGTGTTCTCAAAAAAACCTATTTTGCTATCTTAGATCACAAAGGTAAAGGAATTCTGTCCTAAAAACCAGTCATTCTGTTGAAACAGGCAGAGCTTGAAGCTACAATCCTCGCACAAGCAACCCTCCCAATAGAAACGTGTTTCTATAAATATAAACAGATGAGTATTCCTACCATTCACCATAATGGTCATCGTATAGTGAGAGCAGTGTGTCTGCTACATTGTGGATTAGATAAAAGAAACATGTTTAGCCGTGTTTCTTTATTACTCTTAATATGGATTCACAACACGCACCATAGGAGATGTGTGTTGTGAATACCTATGAACAATAGTATGCATTTGCGTATTATGTACTTTTCTGTATTTCTGAAACATACTCCAGAATGCATAGCAACTCCTTATGAAAAGTGGCTTTTATGCATGTGTTGAGGCTGCTTTTTAAATCTCAATACCTCAGCCATTTGTTTTTTTTCCTTTTGACTGTACCAAACAGCTAGTCTATATTATGGACTGATGGCCTGCAAAATTGCTTTTTCAAAAAATGAAAATATTTTTAAATTCCAGGAAGTCTAGTGGACAGGGGAGGAGGGGAGAGGGAAGCATTTGAAATCAGAAAACTTTTTTGTGTGTGTGTGAAAATCCATGGACACCTTCAGGTTGTGATCTCAATTGTAATGGCTGAGTTACACCTTAAAAAAATTGGTCGTGCAAATAAAAATGCTGAGAAACTCTTAACTATTGTGGTGCCTGTTGTAATAAAGAAATGCAGTGGGAGAGAGTGACAGAGGTACAAAACACTAAAGAATGATGATTTCCTTACAAGCAATAAGATTGCATAAATTAGGTGTACATAAGTTCCCAGTGATTTATAGCACTTGATACTTACAAAAATGATTATATGTGATGTGATGTTGGAAAATAGCAAAAGCTGATAGTTATTCATAGAATGGATAAAAGAACAAGGATCTAAATACGGATTATAACATCTGTTTTGTAAGGATTTTTGTACATCGTTTATATAAATTATTTTCTGATTTTCTTTTCCTTGAAAATCAAAACAATATTAATTCACACAGGCATGCATATCCTATTCGTTAATTTAAAAAAATGTTATATTGTCCTCTTCTTACCTTCCTCAGCCATAGTCTATTAATGGAAGTGGCAACTTATTGATTAGGTGTTTAATAACTATATTCTTCTGCATTTGTTCAGATAGTTAACTGTTTACATGGCAACTAGTGTAAAGGTGCCTAAGTATTTTCCTCTAAAATGGGGGAATGAAGAAATGTATTGGCTATGACAACGAGAAGTAATTGCTTTTCCTTCAAAGATCAGATGTGTGTAGTTGTTTGAGAAACAATCTAAACAACATTTTGTTCACCATTGATTTTAAAAGCATTAAAATTAGTTTTTATGCAGCTATACTCATTAAGCTTTTATGTATACTGTGTAGGACGAATAGTTAAGAAGCAATAAAGCATTCTGTACTAAAATATACTTTGCCAGTTGTCAGAAGAAATAAAATACATATATTTGGAGTGTTTTGCTCCTTGTAGAATACTGTGATATTTGCCATGTTAATTACAAACCAAATAAAGTAATTTTATTTGTGTATCTTAAGCAGCCGTATAGCTGTGGATGACTAATACAACTGTTATTGAAACTGCTGTGTTTGGAGGTTGAGTGTTCATATAAATTTGAAACAAGAGTTAGCAACAAATACCCCAACAATATCCTTATATTTTAAGGCTAAATCCTCCCTTAGAAATTAGTGCATCACCAGCTTCTTGTAATTTTTAAACTCAACAAGAAGAATGGAAGTGTTTTTCTGTTGCATGCAATTTTCTTCTGCATTCCTTTTGATTCTTCTTGTCAATATCTGTATTCACACATAAACCAGTTCATTTAATTTCCTTGATGTCCTTAACAGTTTATTTAACAAATAATCTAGAATAGTATCCTGGACTAAAGCCAGAGGAAAAGAAACTTATTTGGTTTTTACATATAAGAAGGCAACCTTTTATTTTGTATTTGAAAAAAGAAGAGAGCAGTACATGTGCGCTACAACATCCCCCAGCCATCAGAGAGAATAATGCATATCAAAATGAATTCCTGTTATTGTGTTCAGGTGTACTTGTGAATAAAAAATGGAAGTTTGAAAAGTCAATTAAAATGCATTTAAATTCTTTACTATCAGAATTCTTTAATGTGAAAAATTTTGCTAGACGGTTTGTCAGTATCGCCAGAAACATTGCGCTGTGATCAGAACCAGTTTCCTCCACCTATGATTATTAGACATCTCCAGAATGTATTACTGTTTTCTGCTCCAAAAGAGAAGGATGCTCTTGAAAACATAGAAGTACTTCTAAAGTAAATAAGCTTTAATTAAATATCATTGTCTAGCATTAATCTTTATAGCTCTGTTCCCTATGGAAATAAGAATGGATATTCAATTTGTTTTGATTATGTACAAATTTTAAAAGAAGCTCTGTTTGTATATGGCTGTGTTCTTCAAGGCAGAGGCACATTTGTATTGGCCATAAGCCATTAAGAAGAATATTCTGCATTAATTTGGAAGGAGACTGACTCATTTTTGCTGTGTACAAATAGATTAATATTCAGGATAAAGGAAATTTTATACTGAAGCTTAAGTTACCAGCTATATATAGCTAGCCCAGTTTTTTCATTGAGTCAGAAAGCTTGATTTTGAAGCATTTCCACTGTTAATTGCATATCTCTGATGCTGTTCAGCCCCAAAAACTAGAATATGTTATACTCTTGCAGGTGGCTGTTTGCATTGGGCTTCCCACACAGAGCTTGTTACAGGATCGGGACATGATTTGATATAGCTTGCATCTCTCAGCTTCCACATACAGTAAGGTTGAAATGCCTTTCACTCTCATGAAGCCTGAAGAAGCAGGTTTGTGCAGGTGGCCTGAGTGATGGATGAAAGGGGAAAGTTTACCAACCTCTGCTAAAAGCTTGGACATGATGCTGCAGTTCATTCTCCCTCATCACCATTCCTTCCTTTGGGCTCTGTTCTGGCTTTAGCAGTATGTTTTTTCTCCTTTGATATCTAACCACCTGACTTTTAGCAAAAGGTACTTAGAGTCTAGGACTTGTTCTGAAAACAACTAAAGACTGTGATGGAATTATGGCTTGAAAATTTAGGTCCAAATGGAGGACCTCACTATCCCCTGTGTGTCTAGAAAAAGTCTCTCTTCTGGCTCCTAGTCCTATAAAGAAAAGAGTAGGATGAAAAGTCTCTGTACTGCTCTTATATATAGTCCAATGAGAAGTAGCCTTGATGATGCAGCAAGGCTGGGGCCACAGTGGCGTATCTACATGAGACGCTGACTGCGTAGTCGCTACTGCGCAGTCGTTTAGTACTTGTTTTGTTTCTGCCATACGCTGCTACTGTGCAGTAGTCTCAAGCTACTGCACAGTCAGCATCTCACGTAGATGTGGCCAGTGTTTGTAATTGTAAATCCACCTAATCTGATTTTAAATGGTACTTTTACCAATGCAAGAACCAGTACTTCTTTTTCTGTTCTGTAAGACACAATGCACATGTACGGTATGGCACTGAGGACACACTACATGTTTCAGTCTTTGAATAACATATAATATAGTGTTTTCTCCCATTCCCTTGGAGATAATGCCATCCTGATATTTTAAGTATTGTGTCAAAATTGCTAGTTAGTGCCAGTAAAGCACTGTATATTGACACCTTTTTGATACATTGATTTTATAGGTGGCCACCTGCACACACCTGATTCTTCAGGCTTTGTGAGGGTGAAGTTAATTTCACCCTTACTGTATCTGGAAGCTGAGATAATTTTATTATGAGCATCTAATCTGACTTCCTGTAGAACATAGGCCACAGAATTTCCCTGTATTAATTTTTTTCTTCAAGTCTGATAGATGTGATTGAAGTAGATGCATATTTAAAGAAATATACAATCATGGATGTAAGCAGTGATAGAGAACCAAATTCTTGGTATTGTCCCCATAGCAATTATCCTCACTGTTAAAAGTCCTGCATCTTATCTTAGCCATTGATTTCTTGTTACACATTGTCTAGTAGATGAAGAGTCTTCTATTATCAAAGTTCTGTTGCCTGTATGTGCATCTGTAAACTGGAAACAAATTGCCCCTTTATTCTCTCTTTGATAAGCTAAATAGATTGAGACCCTGGTGTGTTTAAGACATGTTCTGTACCTCTTCCATCATTCTTATGGCTGTTCTCTGCACCCTCTTTAATTTTTCATACGTATCCTTGGAGGGTGTATATTGGAATACAGGTCGTGTTCTATCAGTAGTGGTTCCAACAGTGCCAAAGACACTGGTAATACAACTTTCTTACTGTTGCCCTCTATACATCTATGGATCATGTTAATTTTTTCTAAAGTTATACGAGAGTTATATCAGAGTCTTTAATGAGAATCAATCTATGCAAATATCACAGACAGCACCATGTCAGTATTTGCTTAACAGTAGAGATGGCTGTATATTAAATACCTTATAGTGACGTACTTACAGGATTCTACAGGAAACCATCAGTCTTTTGCTATTATTCTTATGGATAACTTATTGTTTCATGCTGAAATGGATCCTGCAAAATCTGCCTTTCATACTGAAATGCTTCACTTTTGTAGCACTTGTTATGACCAAACTCATCTTAAAACTTGCTTATAATAATACATCCCAGTGGGCTTGTTAAATGCAGTTTGAACACTAGAAAGCTCATCATTAGAAGTGGCTCAAGAAATCAGAGCAAATAAAATTGTGGGAGTTTTGTTAAGAGCTCCTTTCTGATTTTGGAATTCTCAATTATGATGATTTTTCAACATTCAAATCTGAAGAATTTCAGATGCCTCTATGACTGATACTGTTTCCAGATGTGTGAAACACTAAGAGTGGCGGTGCAGTAAAAATAGGAGACAAAAAATATGACCATCAAGGCGATGTGGTGATATAAGCTTCTATTGCAAAGTAACAAAGAATAGAAGGGGGCCAAGTAGATTTACTGAGATTTACATGACACTGATGTTCCAGGTAATACCTAGATAGGGAAACTCAAGATAATACAGTGGAGCACACAACCTAATGTTAAATTAGGCTGTAAGATCTTCATTAAGCCATCCAAAATCCTGGCTATAGCAGTAAGATAATAAGCAAGTATTTGTGAGTAACTGTCTCAGGAATTTCAGTTGTGCCATGAACTAGTAAGGTTCTGCGTCTTAAAGAGAAGGAAACAGAGGTGCTTTGATGTCATAGGTGAGGCAATGCTGTAGGGTGAGGAAGCTGCTGAGAGGAAAACCCTATTTGCACAAGATGGGTCCACCTGAGCAAAAGGGCTCTGGTGTGCTTGCGGATGCAACGGTAAGGGTTATGGAGATTCTTGTGTGACAGGAGCAATGGGCAAGTAGTAGAACATTTCAAATCTGAAGGATTTCATGTCTCTACAGCTGAAGCTGTTTCCAGTGTGTGAGAACACAAAGAGTAGCAGAAATGGTTTGAATGGGCACCTCTACATGTGCCCGATGCCTGCTTTGATGCATGCTAATTAGCAGTGGAGCAGACTCAAGTGAGTGCTGAAACGTGCTAATTAGCACGCTCCAGCAGCCTTGGCATTTCATGTATTCAATGTCCCTGCACTTCAAAATGGCATCGGGCTGCTTTAACTAAAGCTCATTGAATAAGCTTTAGTTGAAGTACCCTTGCTGTCATTCTGAAGCATGGGCTGCTGAATACACAAGATGCTGCAGGTGTTTTAATTAGAGTGGCTTCTGAGAGCCACTCCCCCCCCACCCCCCCCCCCCCCAGCACATATAACGATGTCCAATCTGCTTGTTTAAGATCATAGGAAAATAAGGCTGGAAGGGAACTCACAAGGTCCTCTTGTTCAGCCTCCTGCTCAAGACAGGATCATCCCTGACTAAATCATCCTGGCCATGTGTCCATCTAACCTGCTCTTGAAAATTTCCAGGAATGAAGATTCCACATACAGATGAACATACATAGAGAGAGAGAGGTACAGGGTGGATCAAGGCGGGGGGGAGTCACTCTTCAACACAACACACTTCACAGAAAAGGTCATCTGCCTGCAGCTCCATTTTCCTGTGGACCTGGATTTATATATATAGAGAGAGATAATGTGTGTGAAATATTAAAATATGTGGGTATATATGTGTGTAATGTATGTGTATAGTGTGTGTGTGTGTGTGTGTGTGTGTGTGTAAACTGGTTAAGTCTTGGATATTTACTGGGTCAAGTGCATTACAAGCCTTTAGCGCTAAGGTAAACTGTCAGCGGGAACCATGGTCTGCAATTAGAAAGGCAGTTAAAACAAAGTTTAATCAGCAAGAAACTTTCACTCAGAAATCAAATGACAATAGGAGTGTGTGACTTACTGGCAAAACAGTGTGAGAGACCTTTGATGCAGGTAGTTACGGTACAAGGCAGAGGAGATGATACTAAATGTAGGACTGGTAATGAAAGTTATTAGGAATCCAGAAGTCACAATTGCTGGGGAGGAATAGTGGGCATAATACAATGATGAGGCTCTTACTTGATTGTTGTAGTGGTTATAGCCAGAGCAGAAACTGGTTTGGGGAGGGGAAGAAGTATAAATAGACAGAGGCTTGGTGGCACAGGGGAAAAGGGACCTATAATTTTGTAAAATCTGATGGATCCTATAATTGCTGAATTGGACTATTCCTGAATAATTTAGTTATTACTGAATAACTGAAATCTGTTACTCAAAGTGGAATTTATTCTGATGCACTCTAATAGCTGAGACTCAAATCTGTAATGGTCTGTCACTGGCTTTCCCAGCTCAACTGATGGAGCAATCTTCTGTGAACCCAACCTTGCTGAAAACCCATGACAAGAATAGGTTCCCCCTCCCCCTGCCCTTTTCTTCCTCCATTTTTAAGTTACCTCAGTCTTGCATTGAATCCTCTTTTGAATCCTAACGTCTGAATTGACAACTTTGCAACAGTAATACCTTATAATGAACATAATGCTTTCATGAGTTCGTGTGTTTCTCACGTGCCATTGAGGTAGCAATGTGTAGGTATTGTTTCCTGACAATTAAAATACTAGAATATTTGAAGATATTTGGTTTGTACCTTGCAATATTAAGGCATCTCAATGAGGTGTTGACAAAACTAGCTTATATGTTCACTACTTATAGTGTTTACTAGACAATCTAATTTTTACTGCAACCTTAAAAGATTTAGACAGCAAACTATGGGTCTGTTAAGTCTTAGGACGATAATCAGTTACATGTAAAAATCTGGAGTTTGATGGAACAGTTTGAATGTACAGAAGTTATTTTTCTTCATAAAGACAATGTGAGAAATTGGACAGTTTGGGTGTGCACAGATGAGCAGGAATGGGCATTTTGCAGTGCCTCGAAGACTTTTGAGGTGCCACAAAAAGCACGTGGCACATGTCAAAAGGTTCTCTGTGCTACGTATTTGCAGCACAGAGCCAAAAGTAGATACTAGGAAATCCTGGTATCTAAAAAACATGTACCAAATAGAGTGGGGTGGCACACATGGCTGCAGCATGCGCTGCCCAAAACCAGAGCCTGGCCAGCCAAAGCCAAATCACCACTTCTGCAACCCTGGGAGGCCCCGAGGACCCCAGGTAAAGCTGCTGGGGCCAGCGTGCAAGGGCATTCCCTGGGACAAGTAGCAGCGGCACATAGTTGTGTCCTCAGGCAAACACATGTGCATTGTTGTGCGGATGAGCTCTTTGTGTTGCCTTTCTTCTTTTTGCCTCCCATTACCTAGCTTGTAGTGTTGCTTTGATACTTTTTCTAGAGGGGTGATAAGAAGGAAGTGCCCCATAGGACTTCTTCATCTTTTGGGTCAGCCCGGTTTAGTCGGCCCGGACCTAAGTTATAAAATCGCAAGTTGTGGAGATGTGTAGAATCAGCCTGACACTGGTACACCTCCAGAAGAGGCTTGAAGGCCTATCTTTCCCGAGAAGCAGCACATTCTGAAACTCTGGGAGGAAATCTCCATCTAGTCTAAGTTAGTATCACTCCATTGTGGAGCTGAACCAGTTTACACTCCCCAGATCTCAGGTGTTAATGAATGGGAGTCAATATAGCTCATTGTTTAATTAAAATAATTTAGTCTTTTTTGTTCTATTATTTAAAAGTTTGTGCAAAGCTGCTACCTCTTCTACAATTCATGTATGTTGAGAGGTCTACTACACAAAGTTCTTGCCTATAAATTACATTTGTTTTTTAGTTTTCAGTCAATCATAATTGCCTTAGAATGATCTGTGCTTCACAAAAAAATGTTAGACTGGTTAAGGAAAATATGATCAAAATGTTCTTTGTTCAAATAAATGAAGTGTTAATACTGGTTTTAGCTATTGATCCTTCTTAGTGATTGTACCTCAGTCCATTGCCACATAACTATCTGTCAGTCAAAAAGGCGTCACTTTTATCTGATTCAGAAATGAATGCGTTTAGAGAGTGTGCTTGCACTCAAAATGTAAATAGGAGTTTTACTGTAGCTCTTAAAGCTATTATAGCATTGATGGTCGACTCACTGTAGTTAAAGTTGTCAGCCTTTATGTTTTGAAGTCTTATATTCAAGGGGTATTCCATAAAAATTGGTTCAGTTCAGATGCCAAGTATTTTATATTACCATATTATTCAAAAAAATCCAAAACATATTTACTATATCTGGTTGTTTCATCAGTTAAGAAGAAATAAATGTGTATGTCAGGGTTAGATGTTTATCTGATCTTCCATGCCTTAAAATGGCTCCAGGTGAGGTTACAATCTAGGAGCAAATTTTTCTTTGTGCCCTTATTCAATATTTTCATTTTCAAATCTGGAATAAAATGTAAAAGATACCAGCATCTATGGAGCTGAAGAAGAATAACTTTTGAGACACATTTTAATGTTGTTTTAAGTTTTTATCACTTTCACAATCTACATGGACTATTCCATTAGGGCATATTTAAGTAAATCTGAAAGTTGTACTCATAAATGATCATTGCAAAGGATTTTTATCTTGTGCTAAGCAGTAATACATCTGGATCCCTAAGTGATTTTCACAATACGAATCTTTAGATAACATGTAACATAGAAGCATCACAGATCTTGTAGGACTTGATTCCCTATAAAAGTTACATGGCCATCTGTAGTGTGAAAGTTTATGACTCAGGCATCCACACCTTATCAAATAATTCAGCAAAGACATTTCAGGGCCACAGAAACAGTTCTCCCCCAAGTTCCAGGAGTTCCTGCTTTGGAAAGGCAAAAAGATCTGTGGACTTCAGTGAGCATTTAATTCCTTACTGCACAGATTCAGGTGTAGTTTTTTTAAATTTTATTTTACAAGGTCATATTGTGCCTCTGACCTACATTTAAAATGTTAAGGGGGGTTAGCTAGATATGGAAAATGGAAATGTGATTTCAAGGTAATGGGCATCCTAGATTGGATTAGGCAGAACTCTGAGAAATATTGCTGTGGAAAATGGGGTTTCTGCTGCTCCTTCTCAGCCAGTTGTAAACTGTCCTACAGGGATTATGATGCTGTTCTTCAGATAGTTTATGGGAACTAAGGAACTCTGTGAAGAAACCTGCTCCTTACTTCATCCTTGTACGAACTCACAGACCATAGGTAAGTGTCAAAAATCATGACACTGTCTTGGATTTGGGTTTATTGGTAATTAAAAAAAGTTACATACATTTCAATTTAAACTTTCTCCCTGAGCTTGGTTGTCCCTAAGGGTTTTCTCATTTCTTCTGCCCTATGGTTCTCTCTTCCTACTTTTTTTTCCCAAAGTTAATAAAGCTATACCTGCCACCTGTGGTTGTCAGACCTTCAGCAACTTGAGCAGGGTTAGATCAAGCGGGTGATATATCCACTAGAAAGTTGGTAATTTTTTTTTTGCTGGTTGGTAGCTGCCACATTAAAGGGGTTGTATGTGTCACTCTTGGAATGGTCTTGCTTCAGGTACACATTATTTCTCCTGTTTATTAGTAAATTGCTTCCAGAATCTGATCATTTCAGCTGAATTTGTTTTTTTGTGATTTGAGATCAAGAAAAAGTCAAAGGTATCCTTTTTTGTTGCTTTTAATTTTCGCATTCTGCTTGTGAAGAGATCTTTGTTGCCAACATGTCTGCTTCTTTTCCATCTCTCACCCTTCAGGTTTCTTAAAATAGCTAAGAACACAGAGTTTCTAATGCTGAAAAACACACGGGGGGGAAAAAGGGTCTGTACCAAGTTTTAAAAAATATATTTATACTGTAACCCTGCAACCTGGCTCCCTGCCCGTGTTTGGGCATCTGTGCTGTCTCTGACTACTTTAACTGACACAAAAATGCCAGCCAGGCAGAATGAAATAAAGGACACTGCTGGGGAAAAAAGGATGAACCTGAAATGTTTATACAGCGTCATGAGGAAATCTTCTAGAGGTGTCCATTGTTACCGTCAGAATCTGTTCCTGGACACGTACCTTCGGAAGATGAGGTCTAGTTTCTTGCACGTGAAATTAGAACTTCCTTGAGGATCTGTGGAGTCACCCCACATAGACACAGCATTTCTTTCTCCCTGTGGGGCAATATCATGGAAAGTATTATGTATTTTCGGAGGTGCGGAAATTCTAGAGTTCTGCAAGGTTTGATCATGGAGGGCCTGACTGACTGAGGTCCCTGGAGAAAAAGGTACGGTTCTAGAGGCAGAACAGCAGTTAACCCAATATTGATTTGGAAGCTCATCTATCTTTCGTTCTTCAAACCACCCTGTCTTTCCTCTGATATGTTCATGAATACCACAAGAAGGATGCCTAGACTTACTAACCAGGTAGGTGGTCATAGTGGTAGAAAGACTGTCATTTCAAATGGTCCAGAGGCTACTGATAACAAGCAACGTGTTATGCCAAACATGTAATGTTGAATGCACATTGCTTCTCCCATGCCATTGAGACCTTTAGGGAACTGCACCAAGATGCAGGACATTCACAAGATCTGTGCATCGCTGAAGTCCCAGATGTGTGCAGGCCTCTGCCTCAGAATGAATTTCACCTTTTATGTTGTAAAATGTAGACAGTTAAGAATACATCAAGAAGTTATTCCAGCCACGGTGATGTGTGTGGTGAGGCCTGTTTTGCGCTAGATGTGGAGATCGTTGAAACAATGCAACTAGAGAGTGTAGGCAAGGAAGGTGTGTTATGTTCTCTGCTTGGAATGAAAAGACAAAGGAGAGTCGTAGCAGCTGTTTGTTGAGTCAGATAATCAGCCCTGATTGTTTGTGCCATCCTGGCAGATAAGTGCCAAAGAAATGCATCCCCTGTCACTTAATAGTCCTGACCTCTATGTTATAAAGTTATGTCTGCTGGAAACAAGCCTTATGATCCACTGCTCGTAAAAAACCAATGATCCTAGTGGAGAAATATACTGAATGCAGTGTGCAGAAATCCTTTGTTTCTCTCTGTAGCTGATCTGTTGCAGTATAGATGTACCCATGCAGCTGAGACCGATCCTGAGTGGCATAGTGTATCTGTGTGAAACCTTAATGCGGTGGACACAATGTCTTTAATCAGGGGTATCAAGCATATGGCCTGTTGGCCAGATTCAGATCTGGAGCCACCACATGCCCAGAGGTGCATGCTCCTGTGTGCCCAGTGCCAGAGCCATTGCTTCATGCCTTGCCCTGAGGCCATCCTGTGCCTCGGGCTGAATTCAGCCCTCAAGGAGCCCTGTGGTTTGGATCCAGCCTGGAGTATGAAGTGAGTTTGACACCCCTGCCCTTAATGGACTAATTGGAAGAAAACTCACAGAGCACTAACACCACTGGAAAGCTTTGATGTAATGTGGGAAGAAGACCAAGTGCTTGATACTTGACTGGAGGAGAAGGGAGGTGGGAGGGGGGCAGGAGGAGGAAGTGGGGGTTGGATAAAAGGACAAAGCCTCACTTGGTGAGAAGCAACAAGTCCACTTTCCAGCAGTGGCAACTGTGGCTGGTTTGTTTTCTGCAGCTTGGGGCCAAGGATCCCATCATTTTCTCCCCAAAAGCTGGGGACCTTTCCTTGTACTTACTTATAAATGATTTACTTGGGTTTCATAGTCTTTTCTCAGTTTTGATTCCCATGGAATGAGTCTCTCACTCCCTGTATAATCCTGATTCTCTCCCTAAGCATACTCAGGTTTGGTGGGTCTGACACATGCAGGTTTATTCCCATACAAAGTCAAGAGTAGAGTTATAGCTTGATATTCTCTAGAAAGTGCAGGTCATTTGCTTAGCCATGAAACATCTCATCTGTGGAATCACTGAGGTGCTAATGTGCTTTGTTAATGAGCCACAGTTGTGCTTCACAGGTGAGGAACAGGAGAGGTTTTGGCTGCACCCATTGAAGCATCCATTTGTGGGGGCCTAGTGGACAGAACCCTTAGATATTTGTGATAAGGAAAATTTGTTCTAGTCAAATACTAATTAACACTCTGGGATTAAATCTATTTAACAAAGAATAAAAAGCATAGAACAGTTGTATTATACCTGTCATTTGTAAGTGTCCAGTGATCCTCCAACATCGTGTGATTCATGGAGCTGAAAGAAATGATTTGCCTAAAAAATTATTAATGCTCATTCTGCCTGCAGAACCCCTTAATTCCCGTTACACATGTCAGCATATTATGACTGGGAGCTGTCAAATTCTAATGACTAAAATTTCATTTTTCTGTCTTTTCATGCTGTGTTTGAGAACTATAGGTTGGAAATAATTCCCTAGCTAAATTTCGTGTTCAAATGGTAAACTCAGCCATTTGCTCTCTCTCTGTCTCTCTTTTTCTTTTTAAATTTGTGTTTATATTAGTGTCCTTCTCTTTCCTTATGTTTTTCACACTAAGAAAAAAAATTGATTTTCTTCCCAAAACCACTGTCCATTTTAAAGAATATAATCTGAGTTGACAGCAGGCAGATTTGATGCAAAGTTATTTTTACCCATGGATTACATCAAAACATGGATTATTTAAAAGAAGTGTGTGTGGGCGGTGGGGGGGTAGGCAGAGGGGAGAATTGATAGGCATTTTTGTGTTTTGTTTCATAGTATTTTGTGTGGTTAAATAACCTTGACATTGGAAATATTTTTGCTGTCTTCCTTGAAACAGGAATTTGTTGACACATTGTTCAATAATAGAGGTACAGGACTAATGTTAACATACTGCAAATACTGAACCAAATAGGATCTATTGATCCACCTGTTATTATGCTTGTTACTGAAATGCTGTATGTAAAGCAAAGGAAACCAGTTTCCAATTTAAGTCATTAATAGATTGGTTTCAAAATTTATGTTACACATGTCCAACAAATCAAGAATAAAAGCATGTGAAAGGCTGTGTAGTCCGTATTGAATTACTTATTCTTTCCACAGTAAAAGCCTTTAGCTAGAGATTGACCAAAGAATTTTAAATATCTCATTATATATATGTCATTGTTCAAAGTGTCCCTAAATGGGATTAAACAATAGTCACTCAAGAGTTTCCTGCAATGTCTGTTTCCCCCCTCCTCACCTTGACTTAAATTAAGGCTAATGATATGTTTTCAGTGTAAGGTAAAAGAAGGATTTTCCTTGAATGACTTTCCAACATTTTCAAATCTAATTCATTATAAGCACTACTATCAAATGATTACTTATTTCATCTCATTGTCTTAGAGGATTTAAATCTAAAACACACATGTTTGATATGGACTTAATGACCATTTTATAAACTGAAACCAGCAGAGGCAGCGTCTATGAATTTCCGTTTGTGCTCAGAATTAAAAATTATACTAAGACTAGCTTTCAAAGATTGCAGATTATTTTAACTATTAGTTGTCTCCCTCATGTGAATTCATTTGCCTCAGATGTTAATTCCCAAAACTCCATAGTAGAACTGAGTAGGTCTAACCTGGGAAGGAAAAAGACGGAAAAAATCCACATTTTGCTAGGTTGTGACTTTTTTATTACTAAGTGCAATGAAACTATATATGACACAACTAACCTATTACATGTGACATTTCTCTTTTCTGATTCTGCCAATAAAAACATCACCTTCTTCATTAATATAGTAACACTAAATAGTTTCATAAAGGGGAAGAAGCAAATAGTTTTAGTTGCTTATAAAAAAAAATCATGGTAATTAAGGTAGTGAACATATTGTACTGCTATATTGGTTCAGTCACCTGATCCCTGTCTCCGATCACTATTTGCACGATATACAAGGTTTTGACGGGCTTGTGATAGACTGCTGTCTGAAATTCTCTAATCTGGGTCTCCTGCTTGGCAGTGCAGCAGACTTTGCTATTTTGGGTTTTTGAAACAGAGCCATATTCTGGGAGAATAACAGATAGCTGTGACTCTGTACTGACTCATCATTATGAAAGCCAGGTAACTGAAAACAGACAATGGTCCTGTGGGAAAATAGACTGCTTAGATCTACATCTCTGGGCAGCCTGCTTTCCACTTCTTTCAAGGAAAGAATACAGAGGGGGTTGATACTGCCATTGACCCACTTCTCTGTCCTAGAAGGTGGGACACTTCTCACACAAGACAATCCATGCTAAGATAAGAGGAGGCATCTCTTACACTTTTTCCATCTTGAGAGAAATTTGGGAAAGATGTTGGCAACTATGCTTATCCCTTGCTAAGAATGATCAGGACTGGGAGGCCATTCAAAACTGCGTACTGTGGTATCTGTGCTGTGTCCCCCACATGTAAAGAGTATTGTACTTGGGTACAGGCAACCGTCTGCTTGCTTCCACAACTAAGCATAAAGTTGTTATGTTCTTATGCTCCCCACCTCCCCCATTCAGCATCATAGTGAGTTAGTAGCAGCAGGATTGTTGTCACAAGGAATGAAGTTAGTGTCTTCTTCTGCCCTTTTTGAAGAACTGAATGTAATTTCTTATAAAAGCAGGTTTATGATCAGAACTTTCAGGTGGCCCAGTTGCCCTTCCAGCTCTCAGAATAAATGGTGGCAGTCTGCTCCTCCTTTCCAACTGCATGCATAGAGGTAAATTCTGCTGTCTGGACTTGCAAACTTACCTTGAAGATAGCAGCCTCCCACAAGAAGTTGCTAGTACCCACTGCTGTGCTGACTTCTCATACTCTGGACCCCAATGAAGAAAAGGCTATTATAGGTTTGTTTTCCCCAGAAAATATTAGAATAATGAAAAAGGTGGTTTTTTTCCCTCTTCTGTATGCTGAATGCTTTATAGTGGTACAGGAAAGCTTTTGGTGGTGGTTTCCTCTCTGAATACTGTATAGTAACTTCAACCAATAAACTCTTGACAACCTTCAATTGCTCTGTCTTCCTTCTACTACAGAAGCCAGACCCATCCCAGCCCTTCTTTTTTTTCCTGTTTTCCCTATGCTTGATTTTCAAGAAGTATGTTATTTCTTCATTAACTAGAGTTTCAGCAGCACCCAAAAATGTGAAATTCAATGTGCAGAGGAAGATACTATTTCTCCCCCAAAAGCTGTAAACTATTGAAGGCAAAAAAATATTGAAATACCACTAAAGCATGAGCGATGCAACAAAAATAGGTATATTTTCTGTTTAGCAATGAAGGTATGAGGGAGTTTTCAAATGTAAAATACAATTACTGTATTTACTCAAATCCAAGATGAGGTCCCCCCTCCCCATTCAACATTCTTTCCCCATTAGGTTTGAGTACCATTTGTGTACCAGCCTGGGGCATGGGAGTGCTGCAGCCTTGGCTCTGGGACCAGGACTGGAACTGCCGCCTGCCCTAAGCTGAGGTGGCTCATGTGGTGGGAAGAGTGTGGGGGAGACAGTGCAGGGAGGAGAGGGTGCAGTGTGGGGGGACACCATGTGGGAAGGCATGGTGCAGGTGGGGGACATCGGGGAGATTGTGCAGTGGCTGTTCCAGTTCCAGCTCCAACTTGGCCCAGCCCAGAGATGCTACCGCTGCTGTTGCCTGGCTAGGTTGGGGAAAGAACTGGGCTGGGGCTGGGGCCAGGGTCACTGCTGCTCCCTTCCCCTGGCTAGAGCTGGAACCAGAGCTGGAGCTGATGCATTGGGCAAGCAGTGGGGTCAGGTGGCTGGAGTGGGGCAGGCACTGGTGGGGGGCAAGGAACGGGGGTCTGGTTGCCTGCCCTCCCCACACCATTAAGTTCTCTGCTGAGGTAGCGGGAACACGAATTTACGACAATCCTCCAATAATTAGATTCTATACATAGAAAATTATATAATCGTAATAATTTTCCATGTATAGAATTTAATTGCTGGGGAGGATGTGGAGACAGGGGTCATCTTACATTTGAGGCTGTCTTGTTCCTGCCATGGCAGGGGGTCGGACTAGATGATCTTCTCAGGTTCCTTCCGACCCTAGAAACTATGAAACTATGGATTTAGATAAATATGATACTTATACTCTATGATCCTATCCTTTGCTATTGTTATTTGGCTTCCTGATTTCTGGACATAATGAGTGTGACTTCCTTTCTCAGTTATACCAGTTTATCTTTGGTGTAAAACCATTGGCTTTTCTGAATCATGCCTGATTTACACTAGTATAAATGAGAGGAGGATTGGGCCCACAACCATTGTGGGCCGGGTTCTGCATTGCTTTACAGCTGTCTGATGAACAGCACCGGAGCAGGGAGTCTGTACACCACCTGTGAAGCCAGCTCTCTACAGCTTATGCAGGAGTGTCTGGTACAGGGATGGGTATTACAGCATTGGGAGCCAATCTTTTTAGCAGGCATGCCACAAATTAAGTCTGTGCCCTCTCTGACTGTCGCTGCAGTCCTTGTCCTCCGCTTCCTGTTCCTTGCCCTATGTGCCACACACAGAAGTTCTTGTGCCACTTGTGGGACTCATGCCAAATGTTGGCTACTTGTGTATGACAGGATGGGAGCAGAGTCAGAGCAAGAGCTGAAGGTGATGCAGGAAAAGGGCGGGGGATGACTCAGAGTAGAAGAGAAAGTGGCTGAGGGACACCCAGTCTCCTATTACTTGTGGCCATGCAGTGGTTCAACAGAAGCAGGTAGTTGCTACTTAAAGCAGAAGGCCAATGCTGGTGCCCATTTGGCCCCCAGAAACCTCTGAATAAAAGGCATAAGCTTCCTCTCAAGGCAGGGGAGGAGCTGGCCTGGAGAATTTCATGTTGTGCTACATTTTGTGGCTTAGGAATTCTGTCTGTTTGCTAATAGCATGGATTTATTTAACAAGATCTACCCTTGCCGCATAAGTCTCTTAGCATTTCCCTGACCCCCTTTTTCCACTTTGTGATGTGAGATTATAGGCTATCACCCTGAGTAAAGGTTTTCCTCTGCTTAGCTTCTTGAAGCTGGGCTGCTTGGGTCAATTTTTGGATGCTGGTGAAACCAAAGCTGGGCTGCTTTGATGTGCTGTGGTTCAGCCTAAGTCATCACTTATTTCCTTCCTATAAACCATGGCTTGTGTTGTCAGAGGATAACAAGACAGTTTAAACATGTAAAACCTCACTAGGGTTTATTTGGGGGCAGGGAGGAGAAGGTAGAAAATGTGTCCATGAATGAGAAGGCAAAGACAGTATGCAAAATTTACTTACCCCAGCTACCAAGTGTCAAAAAAGCCTTGCAATGAGTCTTTATTACCAACAAAAAGTTAAGGGGGATCTTGAGCCCATCAGGTCCAATCCTCAAAGTCCAGTCCTCAGGTTGACCTACATCAGTTGTGAATGTATGAGAACCAGGTCAGAACAGCCCTAGCTGGAAGGGGGCCCAGGAGGTCAGCCTGCCAGCTCAGGGCTGCTCTCCCTGGCTCAATGTGCTGTGGAAGGGCTGGGTGGGGCACAAGGCAGCCCCCACATTGAAGCACCCTTGTGCCCCACCAGCTGGGGCCAGGTCTATACATGAGCTGCTGTGGAGTTTTTTTACTCTGCAACAGGATAGTACAAATAATTGGTTTACAAGATAAGCATGGCAAGTATTTGGCTCACATGATACAAGTACTATCCTGCTAAAGAGTAAACTAGAATCATAGAATCATCATAGGATCATAGAAGTCGGGTCGGAAGGGACCTTGTAGATCTTCAAGTCCTACCCCCTGCCTGGGCAGGAGAAAAACTGGGTTCAAATGAGTCCAGCCAGGTAGTCATCAAGCCTCTTCTTAAAGATCCCCACAGTAGGAGCCAGCACCACTTCCCTAGGAAGTTGGTTCCAGCTCCTAGGCACCCTAACTGTGAAGTGGTTCTTGCGGATGTCTAATCTAAATCTACTCTCTAATAATTTGTGTCCATTGTTCCTTGTCATGCCAGGGGGCGCTAGGGGAAACAGTGTCTCCCCTAAACCCTTCTGGTCCCCCCTAGTGAGTTTATAGACAGTCACCAGGTCCCCCCTCAGCCTTCTCTTGTGAAGGCTGAACAGGTTTAGGTCCC
>NW_017729025.1:31654090-31655704 GCF_001723915.1 Gavialis gangeticus | reverse complement strand
GTCAATAATGACTCCAAGATCCCTTTCTGCCTCTGTGCTCTCAAGAAGGGAGTTTCCCATTCTGTAAGTGTGCTGCTGGTTTCTACTGCCTATGTGCAGCACCCTGCACTTGTCAGTACTGAAACGCATCCTGTTCATGTCAGCCCACTCCTGTAACCTATCCAGGTCTTGTTGTAGTCTTTCCCTCCCTACTAGTGTGCTCACCTCACCCCAAGTTTTGTCTGGCCTAATGGGGGCACATGTTTTGTCCGGCCTAATGGGGGCACGTGTAGACACTGAGACGTTTACAAAGCAGATAATTAGTCAACTGGGTAGTAAATGTCTTATGTAAGCACACCCATTGTGAGTAACGGCATCATACTGTGACCCACAAGATTCAGTTTGTGGCATTAAAATAAAAGTAATAAAAACAGCATTGCAGAACAAGTCTCATAGTATGTAACAGAACTTTTAGTCCTGGTTGCCTTGTACAGTATATTGATGTAATATATCATATATGTTATAATGTATATAAAAGAGTCAAGTTTGCTGTGCTATAGATTGAAGATGTCACACTTGCTGTTTGAGATTTTGAAGGCAATTACATCATGCTTCTGAGAGAACCCACAGAAATGGAAAACTTCATGGAGTTTATGATATATTTTTGTCCAAAAAGTTGCGTGTCTGTGGTGTTTGCTATTCACTAATCATCATTTTCCTGTTTAAAATATTTCAGTTATCCAGTCAGAAGAATTAACGCAGGAGTTGCATTATTTTCATCTTACTGATTGTATTGTAGTCATCTGGAGGCCTCAATCAGGGACTGAAGCCCATTCACTACTTACCTGTGAGTATGAAAGCATGTATGTTGGGAGCTGTTTCAAAAGCAGAATGCTCCAAATGGAGCGTTGCTGATTGGGAGTGTATGGGAGCAAGGCAAGTGTAGCAGAACTGCTTTGGTGCTAATGTTGCTTCATCCGGGATTAAAGTTGAAGCAGGTTTGCTACATTTGTATTGCTCCCAACTTGTTCACAAGTAACTCTTAGAACATAACAGCCGCTGACCATTCGAGAGCAAGGGCCCTCCCCTCCGTCCCCTTTGAAAATAGTTCCAAAGTTCATGCCCATGCACCATGCAGGTTCTGTGCCGCAGCATCAAGTCTTCTTGTCCTGATTCACTTATTGTGCTAAGTATGTGCTTCAAGTTCTATATGGCAGTGGGGTTGGGGCAAGGATGAGCAGCTTTTTGCAGGTTCAAGTATATGAGTGCCTACTTCAGGTAATTTACAATCTGATTAAGAATTTACAGTCCCAGGCCCAGATCTTCAAAGGATTCATGCATGTGCTACAGTTAGGTCAGGAGGAAGCAGAACACACGTTAGCCCTTGTGAGGGGTGTGGGGCTTGGAGCCTGCTTGCATGGCTTGCATGCCTCCCAGTGTGCTCTGAAGACTCCTCAGTGAAGCTGAATGGCCATTGATTGGCTGGCGGGGACATCACAGCCACTCACCTGGTCCTGATGTGGCAGCAGCTCATCACGGCCATGAGCCATCAGCTGGTCATCCTGGGCATTCCCACTCAGTGCACCCTGCACTCACCGCGTGTGTGTGTGTGTGTGTGTGTGTGTGTGTGTGTGT
>NW_017729025.1:31648939-31653916 GCF_001723915.1 Gavialis gangeticus | reverse complement strand
GTGTGTGTGTGTGTGTGTGTGTGTGTGTGTGTGTGTGTGTGTGTGTGTGTGTGTGTGTCTTCTGGAAACCTGGATTTTGTGTGTATGTGTGTCCTGGATGCCTGTATTCCCCTTTCACAGATATTAGTGGCCCTAGCTGTGCACTGCAGCAGTCTGTCTGGATCTGTGAAGCCCTGGCCAAGGAGCTCTTCACCCGTATGGACTAGGAGCCCTACTCCCCAGATGAGTAGGGCCAGAGGGCTTTCAGTGCCGACACCCTGGCCCTGGACCATGGATCTCCAGCCTCGGGCTCCTCAGGCCCTGCAATCTGTACAAATGCCCAGACCGGGTAGATGGAATCTGCACACTAAGCGATAATACTAGGTTCATAGCTGGCCAGAGGAAACAAGGAGCGGGGGGTTTGGAAATAGAGGCTTTGGTGCTTTGGGTCACTGAGAGGCAGGGCCAACCTGACGTTCAGCAGGGGAGATGAGCTCCGGCCTAGACAGCCACCTCACAAGAGTGGGGTGAGCAGGGTGCCTCAATGCTCCATGGGACTAGGTGGAACCCGACCTACTGTGAGCCATGATCCGATGTAGTACAGATGATCGTTATGGTGCTGTAACCTACAGCACTGAAGTCTTACACCACATCCATCCGGGGTTATCTTATAGCGGAATCTGCCATTTGTATAGCATTCTGTGAGTCCTGACTGTCTGTTTGGTTACAGCTGTAATGCGTTTTCTGTGCACCTACCATGCAATAAGTGTAACTTCTGTACCTGAGCTAAGTGACTAGCCCACAGAGCACAAATAGCGAATGGCAAATAATCTAAGTGAACGGTTCATGAATGTCCCGTAGGCTGAACAGTGACGTTCCAGACAATTCACTAAAGATGCACAAGTCACAAGTACAGTAAAAGAAAATCGGGATCAGACAGCAGAAGATTCACTAACGAAAAATAACAAGAAAGGGCAAATTCATAACAAATAGTTTCACCAGCTCCAATCTTTTTGTGTTGCAGGGGAGTGATTTAACTGCAGGGCATTCAAAGTTATATAGAGGCTGTGCTACAGAAGAAAAATGTGCACATGTGAGCTCTAAGGGCAGCAAGCAAATCTGTGAAGAAATCACAGCCCTAATGCAAAATTTATAGGAGCTTATTTCCAAGCAGATAATAGTGTACAAATTCCTGAGGACCAAAGATGAGTTGAAGAAAGATGTCATGCAGGAGGATACTGTAGCAAACAACCCATCAGCTGCCTGCCTCACGTGACAGACCCACGGCAGCTCCAGAGCCATTAACACAACTGCCTGGGGAATCTGACAAGGAAAAAGATTCTGACACTGGAATAATATCTGCCAGCACTTGGCATCTGTATCCCATGATGGCCAACCATACTCAGTGGGTACTAACTTCACCGCTGGGAAAAGAAAAGAAGAGAAATGAGAACAGTTATTGCTCCATTCTTGCATAGAACTAATTATATGAATACCTATCTGGAATCAGGATCTAGAATTGCAAAATATTTTGGAGAAGCAGGTTTCAAATTCACATTACATGACATTTAGCAATGCAAAAAATATCAAAATGTTTATTTGAAAAAAATCCATGAAGCATATGCTTTAATAGGTACAGTGCAGCAAGTGATAAACATCATGGAAATGTTATTTTTGCAGGTCCCAAGCTTCACTGAGCATATGCAACTCAGCCACATGCTGCAATTGTCGGGGATAAAAATGATCATTTTATAGCTGTCGTTAATTTGTAGGGAGAAAATTATTTTGAGTATTTATGGAGCAGAGTGAGTGGTTTTCATGCATATCATTCCTGTTTTGCAGTTCTGAAGGCAATTTGAAAAGCAGGGGAAGTGAAATAACAGTTAAGGGCCAAATCTTGTAGTTTTTCCTCAGTCATGATCCTTGGTGGTATTTATGGTGGATTTAGAACTAGCATCAATCCAACCTTTCCATAAGCATATTTCAACTGCAATTCCTTTGAATGTGGGTGTTGCTACTATGGGGAGTCCAGTCAATGGAAGTGAAAGTGTTCAGCACATCTGAAATCAGTGTCTTAAGTTGCACACCCAAAAGCCAAGACACTCAGTCACTTGCCACTTTTAAAACTGTGGGGTTTGTTTTTAGATCTGTTGAGTGTTTAAATCAGTTTGTCGATCGCATCAGCCTGTGGGCAGTTCGAGAACTGTTCACTGTGTCTTGGATTCAGTGATGGGTTACTTAAAGCCTCCTATAGATGTACAACGAGGCTGCTCTGATGTGCTGTAAATCCAGCAATCGAGTCTGCTGGAGCACGGAAATTAATACACTCCAGCAGCCTCCAGTGTCATGTGTATCAGCACCCCTGCACTGAAAAATGGCGGTGGGGCACTTTAAATTAAAGCTTGTTCGATGAGTTTTAGTTCAAACTGCCCGATCACCATTTTTCAACATGGGAATGCTGATACACATGACACTCTGGTTGTTTTAATTAGCATGGTTTGCTAATTAAAGTGCCCCTCCCCCAGTGCACATCTATAAACACCGTATATCACACGACACTGTTTCTGGCCCCTGAGTGGGGGAATGGGGCATCTGAATCCTTTTCATTCAACCCTTTGCTTGAATGTTTATTAGCCTCAGGCCTTAGGAGACTTTCACTTTCTTCTAACATTCTTTTGAATAAAACGCAAGCCCCCATGCATGACTGCTTGTGAAAAATCTGCAAATACTTTTTGAGCCAAACAGCATTTTTTATCTGAATGAATGCTTGTGGATATATTTTTCGGTTGCAGCTGCAGTTGCGCAGTCCGTGTTTCTGCAGAATATGGCCTTAAGGAAGGAAATGTAAAATGCTTATCTTACCTTGAGCTAGGGTATTCTGAGCACCTTCATTGTTTTAAATGTTTCCCCCATCCGCCCCTCTAACTGTTTGTCTTGTTTGTTACTCTTGCGACACTGGAAGAACTCCCTGTTCATCATGGCTGCAATTATCATTATGGCTGCAAACCACCAGTACTGGAAGTAAGACTATGGCCCTGGAGAATAGAAGGCTATAGCCTCTAGCATGTTGTTCCAGTCCACTGGCATCCTAACTAGACAGGTTTAGTTTTAGCATAAAATCCATATTCCTAACCTTATGGAGAAGAGAAGCAAAATCTGATTTCACCCTTCTTCTCCCCCTCCTCCCCTCCCCAAACCAACAAAGCATCAAACAGCTCTACAGAGTTCCCAAGATTAAAGGGGTTTTTTTCCTGTCAGCTTTCACCCTCACATCTGCGTGGTTTATCTGTATGTTTTAAGAGGTGTTGTTAATTCTCTGGGAGCAATATTAACTGAGAGACTAGCCCCATCTTGAAATTAAGCTAAAGACTGTATTATTTAAATGAGATTTTGTGAGGAGGTAAAGAGGAAGACCCAGCACAGAACCCTTCTGAGTTTTAAACATTGTTTCTTTGAAGGCATAAATTTGCTTTGCAAGCTTTCCTGATTTGCTGTCTATGGTATTTCTGCTTATGCTACACGGTGACAAAACCTAAAGAGGGAGTCAGATGTGTGCTCTACAGTACTTGAGAATTTAAGTTAAATCTGTAATTTTTCCCCCTGCATTTCCTCAGAGAAATTAGCTATTCTATTCGCTGCATAAATTTTCAGGTTTTGCTAGCACGACACTCAGGGTGTTGAATTTTTTATGACAAAAATGCTGTAATAATTGTTGAACAGATGTAAGTGTTGGAGAGTGGGCTCTGGCAGACCTCATGAAACCTCTATTAGCAATTTAACCCTGTCGTTACTTCAGTGAAACAGGAATGGGAAAGGATGGCATTTTGCATTGTTTTATTCAGTTGTGCACAAGGGCAAAGTAATAGATTCCCAGGTGGGGGTGAATGACCTTTAATCAGCTGTTTGGTTTCTTTTTTAAATGAAAGCAAAAGGTGAGAGAAGATCATAATTAGCACTCATCTAAAGACTTTTGACTGTATGCTGTTGGATGTGATACATTGACTATAAAGGCTAGAGATGGCTCTGGACTGAAATATCTGACTCCTGCAGCCCCTGAAATTTGGGAAGTTCAGAAGATCCAAGCACTTCATGTTAGACCATGTATGCTGTGTGCACACTCTTCACTGGAGATAAGGACAAAAACCAAAAGATTATATCCAAGAAACAGAGAAGCTATAGATTTTTTAGTTTTCATTTCCATTCTTTATCTGTGACACTAAAACAGCGGCCTCTGAAATCTGGATAGCATAGAGCAACACTTATACCTTAAGAAGTGCACAGTGAAAAGCAGCCCTTTGTTTACCATCTAAGACAAGAGGTGCCACGAGGGATTTGCAGGGAAGTTTCCTCACACCGGGATTAAAGCGTTGCAGATTCCTCAGAAAGAGTAGGTAAATCTAAAGAAAATGGCAGCGTAACTGCACGACAGACCTTTGTGGCAATTCCAAAATTGCCAACAGAACTGCCTGAGGAACCAGCCATGGAGACAGATGTCATTGCTAGAAAAAAAATCTTCCATAGCCTTGTGTATGAGCTGAAGAAGTAAAAGTGTGTGTGTGCGTGCATGTGTGTGTGTGTAAACTCTCTCCCTTTCTCTTTGGAAAACAATACTGTAACGCTGAAAAAAGATACCATGTTTTTAATTAAAAAAAGATGTTTGGTAAAATGATTTATGGATTCTTAAAAGCAGGCGGATTTTTATGTGTGTGTACGTTTGGTTTTTTGTGCGTATTGATTCTTCTAAGAAATACGAGTGCCTCCGTCTTAAGCAACAGAGGCTTGCTGGCATTGTGAAATACCTGCTTGTGCATATGCTTGCAGAATTCTCAGAGTTCAGTGGATGTCTTGCATACAGGGAATCCCGTTTAGATGAAACCTCCCACATTAAGAAGAAAGCTAAGGGGAAAAAAGGAGGAGTTAAAAATTGGTAAATGTATACATGTTGTTCTGATCCGTAAAGGATGTTATTGGATTCTTGGATTTAATTATTTTTCTCAT
>NW_017729025.1:31630791-31643939 GCF_001723915.1 Gavialis gangeticus | reverse complement strand
AAAAATTGGTAAATGTATACATGTTGTTCTGATCCGTAAAGGATGTTATTGGATTCTTGGATTTAATTATTTTTCTCATTTCTGGAATGGAGTAAAAAGCATGCCGAGGCTATAACTTACATTTCTGTGTATATATAAATATATATAAAAATAAGTGTGTCTGCCTGCTCCATCTGCTTTTGTTTTACATGCCCCTGTGGTGCTTAGTGAGGCATGGGGAACTTTAGTGCAGTGGCTCAGAAGTTTTGTGGATAAAGACAGGCAAATTGCATGCTGGCCCTAATTTATGGCACACATGACAGCATATATCTATAGGGCTAGATGGTAAAAAAAAAAAAAAAAAAGGCAAACAAGTCATTTTTGTCTAAGACTGCATATATACTAGATGTGGTAACAGTGCCTCTGTGGAGAAATGCACTGTTCTCGGAGGCTGAACTGATGTTTGAAGACCTGCATGTTTGTCTGTGTACATTTATTCAACCAGTTATGTCAGTAAGCTAGCATTTCCTATGCACCTAGATTTTTCAGGAACATCTGCAGAGATTTGTCGGTGGGCACGTGCAGTATTGTTCCTTCGCATCTCTTCATTTTATATGGCTACTATGCCAGTCAGCTTTTTTCCACTTCCTTACTATGATACTTTGTGCTTTAGTGAGAGCCGTATAAACTTAACAGTCTTAAATAGGAAACAACTTCCAGCATACATGTAGGAAAAAGTAAGATTGTTGTCTGAGGTACTTGAAATGTGGAGTCAAACACATGCTTTTAGCTTGCATGCTTTCAAGTAGTCATACAGACACAGCATATCAAAGAGTTTGTTGTGTATGACTGGTTAGAGGAATAATATGCCTTAGACCCCATAGTATGGCTTTCCATTCACACCTTCATTTCATATTTAATGGTACAAATTATGTTCTTATTTTGATGTGTCCATTGTTTTGGGGCTGAGTGCCAAGTGTCTGTAATGCTATCATATCTTGGCGGGGGCAGGGGGCGGATATATAGCTTATTCTGCGGCTACATATAAAAGCATATGGACAAAGAAGGAATCTGTGGCATGTTAAAAGGACTTGTCCTGTTTTCAGGCCGTAAGGGTAACTGTAGATGTGCCAGGAGGCTGCTTTGTCCTGCTGTAATTGCAGCACATTGGAGCAGACTTGATTAACTGACTCTGCTGGAGAGTGCTAATTAGTGCACTCCACCCAGTCTCTCCATCTCGTGTATTAGCATCCCCGTTCTTCAAAATGGCAGCAGGGGCATTTCAAATAACGCTTGTTTGATGAGCTTTATTTAAAGCACCCCCCTCCATTTTGAAGCATGGAGATGCTGACACACCAGACACTGCGGCGCTTTAATTAGAACAGCTATCAACGCCCCATTAATTAAAGTGCCTTCCACCACCACTCCAGAGCATGTGTAAAAAAACCCCTAAGTTATTATGTTTTAGTTTTCATTTATTGCTGTATAATAGTGGGTATGTGGGCAGTTACCATAGATCAGCTACTCCACTGTAAATCCCACCCCCCATTTTAGCTCACTCTGTTTTTCGTTTGTCTACATACTCAAAGGAAAAGAAGAGGTATCGTCTCTCCAGATGATGCCTTGACCCTGTTGCTTAGGTGGCAATCGTAATAGCTCCTGTCTTGCCTAACATCAGGGTTTGAGTTAGTTACATTCCCATGTGGGAGTCCCTACAGTTTCTGTAGCTGGGGTCTGTAAGACTCTGGGTAGACTGGTCACAAGAAGGGGTACTTAACTAATGCTAACTTGTGGGTGACATAAAAAGAGAGGAGGCTTTTTCCATTTCATGTCGTTTCATGGCTTTTGCATATTTGAGTTGTCAGATCTTTTTAATTTGTATCCTCATGCTTTAATCTACATCTTGCTTTTGCAAAGTGTTGATTGCCTAGTCAACATTTAAGTTTGGCTTTATGGGATCTTGCTTCCTGAATGGTGTAAGAGCCCTCTATCTCCTCCAAAACTTCAGCAAATATGCTGGCTAATTAGTTCTGTGATGCATGAGATGATAGGGTACTTACTGTTGCTTAGTCACTTTTTCTGACTCAGGCTGGCTGATCAAACGGGGAGTTGTTCGCCTGAATAATTCCTTTACATGTCTGATTTCATAGCTTCGTATACCCCTCCTGTTCCTGTGAGAAACAGGAAACAGCAAAGGCCTCTTAGGCAATTAGCAACCTTTCTGAAGATGCCTTGGACATCAGTTTAAAAATGCACAAAGATGCAAATCTCCTTTTGGCAGGTAAGTAGCACTGGCAAGGCCTTATGTATCATCGCTTGGCTACCCAGTGGTTCAGCTTTTGTAAGAGAAAGGGAGAGTGAGTGCCCTGGGCATTGCCTAACCCATGGCCTGGTGGTTAGAGCACATTGCTGCAGGTTCCCACACACCCACCAGAGCTCCCACTCCTTGGGCACCCTAGGCTGAAGGTGTGAGGAGGGCCCTCCTCTTCCATTTTACAACTTCTGTGGAGTTACATGCCTTACCAAGGGACAACACTCTTAAAATCTTGTAAGTAGCCTAACATGTCATTTACATGGCTATGTGGCTAACTTAGCAAAGTCTTACTTATCTGTCCATAAAATGAGTGTTCTCAGTAAGCAAAATCCAGTATTGGAGTGGCAGAACAATATCTTACCTTATAGGCTCACAAGTCAAGCTGGTACCAAAGTAAGCTAGTCATATTCCCTTCATAAAGAGCTTGCATATGCATTACTCAAAAGCCAGAGGAAAGGTAATATGGCAGAACATGACCCTGAGACCGGGCCATTAAAAAAAGTTACAAAATAGAAGCTGCCAAAATGACTCATCATGAACTGGCAATTGCAGTCAATAAAAACTAGAAAACTTTTGTCATTGATCACAAAGTTCAGCTATACAATGAGTTCAGACTCATGGTCTAGCAGGAGTCCATTTTAACCATCTATCATCTTATCATCTGCCTATTAAATTTGGATGAACTGACTTGAATAGAAGAAGAACCTGGCCTCAACACTTCACCCATGACTTAGTCCAGTAGTAACCAGAAATATATATTTGAGTTTTGGTTACCGTGTTTTAACGCATCTAGTGCATACCTTAGTAGGTGTGCACTATATGCGTTACACCATCTGAAACCCTAAGAAAGTCTCCTTCTGCCATGGTATTGCCATGGGTTGAATGTAGCAAAAGACTCAGGACAACATTATATTAATCCATTCACCTGGGATTTTTGGCCCAATGTGACAAATTTATGAGTCACATTTTGCAAGTCCAAGACCTGAACTGCTGTTTAATTATGCTGACCGATCATCTGAAATGTTGGATGTTCTTCCATTGCTGCTGCTTTTGAGCAACAAAATATTGATCCTTCTGGCTAAATCGTACACCTGAAAGAGTGGATAAAGCATTCCATTCATCTGATCACATCTTGCATATACTCAGTTTCAATCTGGGACAAATTGCAGCATGCATAATTCACTCATTGTACTATTGCAACATGTATGCAGCAGAGTTTATGGTCACTTTGGCTACATTAGTATGGAAAGACTTAGTTTATTCACAGCCTTATGTAAAACACCAGAAAGATAAACCTTTCTTTCACCCACAGTGAAGAATGTCTTGCATTCAAAACCCTATATAGCTTTATTCCAACTATGCAGTTGGTCTAATAAAAGATAGCATCCCTCCAAAAATCTTTGCTTCTCACACAATTCCTGGACCAACACGGTTATAACATCACTGTCATACTACCATTTACTTACAGTGAAGTTTAAAGATGAATATTCCAACACTGCTTTAGTGACCAACTCTCATTCTCTTTGAGGCTCCAGATCTACAATCACTTTTAAGCCCTGGCTACTCACACAGTTTTATACTTATTTAAGTATATCAGTTAGAGGTATAACCTCTAGTGTGGGTGCAGTGATACCAGTACAACCATAATTGCTAGCAATATAGCATATTCCCATTCCTGTGCAAAAATCCTGAAATGAGCACATATATGCCACACTAATGCATCTTTAATGTAAAGGTTGTACACTTATGGGTATAGCTAAGGCAGTTCAGCTTTGTATGTGGACAAAGGTCTTTGGGTGTTTTGCAAACCCCATTCTAAAATTGTCCCTTTAGTTAAGTAGTCATTCTTTTTTATTTTGACTGTGCTTTCTTGCTGTTTACTTTTTGGAGAGTTGCTTTAGGAAAAAACTCGATAAACTGCTAAGGTCTGAAAGACAGAAGACATTCCCTGGAATCTCACCACTTGCTAGTTTCCTTTGCAAAATAGGGAAGTTGACCAGCTCTGTACTCATCAGCAAATGTCATTGTGGTTACAGAGAATCCATATTAGGTTTCAAGGAACAAGAGGCTGATTCAAGGAGAGCCTTTTTTTTTCTACTGCTAGTTTCTGTATTTCTGCTAGCAGTGCTAGAAAGCCAAGATTATGGTATGTGTGTGTTTAATACACAAAGTAGATTTGCTGATATAACAGTTATTTGCACTGTTTATATTCAAATGTCCTACGAAAAAAAAGCATCATCAAAATTTACACATAGTAGCTGTGAACAAATCAGAACACTTATCTTCTTTTTATAAGCTTAAATCAGATTATGCCTTACGTTTTTCTCAGTTACCGAATGTTAGATTGGAGCATCTATAAATGACATATGTTTCTCACAAAGGTACGTTCTAAAAGCAAAATGGAATAGCATATCAATAATTTTTGGTGATTTAAAAAAAAAACCCTACAATTCTTAGCAGTAATTATTTGTAGGATTATATAAAGCTAGCATTGCTCATCATACCCAGGGCAGTAGAAAACAAAACTGGAAGGCAGCTTGCCATCACAATCAGATTCTTAATTAATTACCTTGTAGCCTGCTCTCTTTAAAATACAGGTCGAAAAATGGTATGTTAACCTTTTAATTTTTTTTAACCTAATAAAATAATCAAGTTGTTTTGTGACCTGTAATTCTGAATCTGATTGAGTTTTCAATATACTGTAAGTCACAGATTTTCTCCCCTCTAGCACTAGGTTTGTATCTGTCACATGGTTTTCAGTGTTCCTAATGAGCTGTTAACAAGCTGTCAATTACCTATGCAAATTAGGGAAGCAGAAATTGTGGGGTTGCTGTACCTAGAGTTAAAGTATGCTACCTCAGAATGTTATGAAATAAATCACTTCAGCTTTAATAGCTGTCTGTGCCCATGTGTCTTGTGTCATGTAGGCACTTTTTCATTATATTATTTAACCTGGAATAAAATGCTGTAGGGGACTGTGGTGATGGCTAAAAAGTGAAGAGAATAAAAAGAATCGAACAATTTCAAAGCAGTCCTCAGATGTTTCCACTACCCTCCAAATCTCAGGGCCCTCAACATAAGGGTTGTGAGGCCCTGACACAGTTCTGAATCAGGAAGACTTCAGGATTGTAGTCCCTAATCCTGCAAAGATTCCCACCCCCCATATCAGTAAGAGTACACACAGTGCACCTTGGTAAGTCTTTTCAGCCCTAGTTTGTTCCAGGGAAGAGTGCATTTGGAAATAAATCTAAATAAATCCTCTGCCCCTCCCAGTAGCTCACCACCGTGAAGTGTGTCAGGAGACTGGTTGGTTTTTCCATTTGTGCTGTCCCATCTATACAGAATTCTCTCCCCTGTCTCTAAGTCAACTAAATGTCACCTCTAAATTCTCCCTCTCTTTGCTTTAGCTTACGATTGATACTCACTGTAAAGCATTTTGCGATACTTTGTATGAAGGATGTTATATAAAATGAAATTGTATTGTATTTATGACCAGCACTATAATAACGGTCTATCAGCGTTTCCATTATAAACCCCTATTGTCGAGGGTTTTAAAACTCACCCATAAAAATTCGCTCTGGACTGAAAGATGGTGTACACAGCAAAAACAAAACCTCTTGGCTATTCTTGAGTTATAATAGTGAAAACAAGAATCAAAATGTGATTTTTAAGGCTTTTTTGTGCATTTAAAATGAAAAAAAAAACCCAACATTCCCAGCATAATCACAAATACTTAGGAAGATGTTTGCACCCCACACAAAATAGCATTGCCATACAGAATGGGTGACTACCCAGCCTCGCACCCATATGTTGTTCATGCTTTTTGCTGATCTACAAGTGAGGCTGGGCTTTCCTTGTACCCTGGTGTTCCTTGAGGCCAAAGCAAAACACAGTTTAAGTGTTTGAAGCCTGATCCTGCTTCCATGAAAGTTGAAGGTAAGCCACTGATTGCACCTGTGGAAAGTAGGGGGAGAGCTTTAGATGGCAAAAAGCAATCTGAGTGAGATTGTGAAATCAAAGGGAAAATCAATGCATACAAAATAAAATTTAAAAAAATCAATAATGCCATCTCAAATGGGAAAAGGCCTTAAGAAACAGTCTCTTGAGGAGTTGCTAACTAAACTAAACCTCTGGCTGATCATTCCTGATGAAGGCTTCCTGGTCAAATGTCAGCAGCAACCTTATTTTCTGCCGGTATGTATGATAATCCTTTTGTTCCATCTGCAAACACTAGGGGGTAAATTTTTAGCATGATGCTAAGGGATTTAGCCGTAGGACTCCCATTAACGATAATGGGAATCATGTAGCTTGAGCACTCTGCATCGTGCTGAATATTTACCCCTTCGTTCAGAGCACTCTGTCGTTGAATTTTTAATTATATTTACAGATAAATTCCATAACCAAATATCATCAGCTCTCATACATATTGTTTTATTAAAAGGTGCAGCTTTCAAACTTCATTTTGATCTGCAACCTACCATGGTTGGTTTAGCAACTGATTTTTGTTTTTAATAAGAGTCCATTTAATAATGCTTGATTTGTCAGCTTCAGAGTGTTTTACAAATACTGAGTGCTAGCATGTGGCCAGTCCTGCAGATATGGCAAGGCTGTCTTTGCACCTCTTGTGCAGGGTATGAATATAGGGGATGATGTTGTGCTCAAGGAATGCAAAGGATCCTCAAGCATGACATTTAAGGGGTGAAGCCCACAAGATTCTCCCATATAGAAGGGCAGCCTGCTATAAGAAGGGCCCTTTCCAAAGGGCATAGTATGGTCCACTTGCTCTGGAAGCTTCTGCTAGAACAGTACGTTCTCTACCACCCCTGTGGTTAAATCCCATGTGACATGAAGATGTCACTGGTATTCCCATGCCAGTTCCCTCCTGCCAGAGACAGACTGGTAGAGGTGAGTTGCACCTGACCTGTTTCTTTGCTTTAGTCAACTGGCACCTGGTACAATTTAGAACAATTTAAGAGCTACTCTCATTTGTGCCAGCAGGACTGGAGTAAAACAAAGCAATCCCACGATCAGTGTAGCAGAAAGGCAGCTTACATCAACCTTTGTAGTCTCCACTCATAAGCCAAGGATTGGGATCACTTGTAAAATTGCTGTACAAAGAGTAGTTATAATGCAAGGCAGATTTTTAAATGTGTACAAGGAGCACATCGACAAAGACATGTGCCTTTTTGCATGCAAGCTTGCAACTGAAGTTTCCTTGGTAGTCCATAAATGGATCAACATTTGAAAGCTAGCGCCTGTAATGTGTTGTAATGTGCTTAGCATGAAGATGTTGCTCACATTAAGGAACCTCAGACAACTTATCTGAAGGTGGAGACCCTCTCTAAGTAGGATGCTGTTTTATCTACTCAGATTGCATTGAAATGAGCAAAACTGTGCATAAAACATGAATTGCTGGTATCCCTACCTTTAGTCCTTGTCATCTGTACAGAGCAAATTGTGTGAAGTATGCACACCTAGCACCAACTCTCCAGAGGTGAATCTGAAAATAAATATGTTTTCTATAATCACAAGCAATCTTTAGTCCCAAGTAATAAGTAGGGAATCCCCTCTGTCACCCCGAGAATGTGATTGGTAGAAAATCTATATTGAATTATGTGAGGCAGGACTGGAATCTCATCCCCACTGATGTCAGTAGTCTTCACTCAGGACTGACTCCCTCTGAGAGTCAATGGGAATCCCCACTGAGGTCAATAGTATGAGATCAAAACAGTGTATCCTTTGAAGTCAATGAGATGAGATCAATCTCTATTCTTCTAGGGACTGGTGGATGTGAGAGGTAGTGTAAGTCAATGGGACTGTCTTCAACAATATTTTTTTTCCAAGAAAACTTCTTTTTGTGTTTTAATATGCTAAATATATCTGAATATATTTTCCAGCATTCATGTCCCTTTCCTCTGTAATCAACAATCCATCTCTAATACTTCCTTTGTTCAAGAAAGGTAAACTCGTGTTACTTCTCAGTAGCAGATTACACAAAGGAAACTTTATGGTATGTATTACACTCACAAAGCAGTTTGCTCCATCTTGCAATCACTTAAAAAAACACTTTCTTGTTATCTCATCTTCCTTCCTGCATGAATGTCTGAGATAATCAATGAAGTTCCTGTGTAGAGAATAAATTGAGCTGGAATGACTCCTCTCATACTGTACAATCAGAGAGTGAGAGGAGGTTTTTGCTGATGATTTTGATATTCAGTTTAACTTTCTTCACTAGGTTGTCAGCTCCATGAAAGTGAGGTCAATCTGACCACACTCCTCTTAAAGGATCCTCTTCTGAACCAGCCACTAGAGTATACATTTCCTGCCACACACTGTAGTGGAACTGAGAGGCATGTACTTTGCCTAGAAACTAGATGCCTGATTGTCCATTGCCCTGAACCTTGTGTCATCACTTGTACCAATGCAAAGTGAGCATAAAATGCCAGGAGATAACAGTGGTGATGTTTAGCATCTACTTTGCACTCATACAAACAACTTCACAAGATCACAAGATGCAGGACAACAGAGAATCAGGCCTCTGTTCTTTTGTCATTTAAGATGTGCGTCTGCTCCCTGGGAGTGGAGAGGTGAGTGCTTTATCTACAAAGAATGACACAAATAAATGGGGCAATTTAAATCAGGATTCTCTAATCAATGATACAACAACCTGAAACTTCTGAGCAAGACATTTGCACATTGCAAGTGATGGGGGCAAGTGCTAATCAAAAGTGCCCTATACATTATGAAGATCAGGTTCCTCCCCAGGTGTGGCTGCGTAGTTCTGATAGTAAATCACAGACAGATTTTTGCCAGGTAGTTTGCAAGGTCTTTGCCCTGTGGTTTGCAAGGAGACCATCCTTTTGTTATATGTATGAAAAGTGTCTAGCACAGTGATTCTCACTGGGGTGACTTGAGATCCTTTCAAGGTTGTTTTAGGGTGCCACACAATGTTAGCACTGTTAGGTTTGTAAGCATGATTAATATGAGAAACACAGAGCTATCAAACAGAAATCCATAGTTACAGTCTTTCTGAGTTCCTTGTAACAGAAAAAAAACCCTGCTCTATTATTTTTCTGTAATCAAAAAAAGAGTGAAAACTGAGAGCTGGGATTTTTGGGGTGTTGTGTGTCTATCCAGAGGTACCTTGAGTCCAAAAAGATTGGGAACCACTCATCTAGCACATTGCAACAGTAATACAAATAATAGCAGTGATCATGACTGAAAAGAGATCTTAACTGGGTTAGAACAGACAGAGGTGACACTTAAAGGGTACCATGTCAACCAATCATGATTTGTCTCTGCTGCCCCCAGGGCTGTCAGACACTTACTGACTTGAAACCTTCCGTTTCAAGAATGGACAGACATTTCAGCCAAAAGACAGAGGAGGCAGAGGACTTGGGGCAAATTTGGAATGCTAATATAAATTTTGATTCTATTAGCATCAATGAAATTCATTCCCATTGCCTCGGGCTGTGTGTCTTAAACCTGAGATCATGATTGGAGAATCTGACTCAATTGTCCATAGAAAAATCTTAGTTAAGTTTCTCCATAAAATATCTCTTCTGCAGCCTGACATGGAATGAAGTGGTACATGAGAGATTAAGAGTTTCACAATAAGGGTTTCACATCCTCGGTAGTATACATTATGTTCTTCTCTATTAACTTGAGATTCTTAGTGTTGCTTTATTTCAGGATTCTTTTTGTGTCAACATTATACTTTCAAGGACAGCACTGGCCTTCTTGATTACTTTTTTTGTGAGAAGGCCTAGACAATAGTGTAATGCACTGTTTAAATCAACATTGAAACCTAATCCTGAAAGTTTCCCACCCCAGAGAAAAGTGTTGATGTTAAGTGCTGATACTGAAAAAATGGTGATACACATGTTAAAAAATTTCTGCTCAGGTGAATAAAATTTTGCAGGGTTGAGGCTTAAATTGAGAATCTTTGTTATGGACTTTATTGTTGAATGCTTTCCAGTTACCCAAAGGGCAAAAACAAAATACAATCAAATCACTTTTGCATTTATAAATTATAAACATCTCTAAAAAGTAAAATGTTCATTGAAGTATATTTTCATTTATTCTGAATTACAGTTGTAATCAGAGATTAAAAATGAATCATTTCCCCTCTCATGCAGGAAGCACCTGGTGAGAGGTGGGCAGTGGTGTGCCCCAGGGGTTGGTACTTGGCCCAGTGCTGTTCAATATTTTCATCAACGACCTGGATGAGGGGGTAAAAAGCCCCAAGTTCATGGACGACACCAAGATATGGGGTTGTGTGGGCACAACCACAGAGAGGCTGCAGATACAAGCAGACCTAGATAGACTGGCATGTTGGGCTGAACAGAATCAGATGAGATTCAGCATAGAGGAATGCGAAGTGCTGCATCTGAGAAGGAAGAACCCCAGCACACCTACAGGCTGGGCATCGCTAACCTGACCAGCACTACAAATGAAAGGGATCTGGGGGTAACAGTAGACCCCAGCATGAATATGAGCCGGCAATGTGACGCAGTAGCCGCTACGGCCAATAAAACTCTGGCATGCATCAATCGATGCATCTCCAGTCAATCCAAAAAAGTGATTCTCTCACTTTATTCAACATTGGTGTGGCCACAGCTGGAGTATTGTGTCCAGTTCTGGGCGCTGCACTTCAACAAGGATGTGCTAAAACTCGAGAGGGTCCAGAGAAATGCCCCCGCATGATCAGGGACTTGCATGGCAAGCCATACGAGGAGAGGCTGAGGGATCTCAGACTCTTCAGCCTAAAGAAAATAAGTCTGAGAGGGGACCTGATTACAGCTTACGCTATATCAGGGGTTTGGTGAACAGCTGTTCACCAGGGCACCCTCGGGGAAAACTAGAAACAAAGGCCACAAACTCCTGGAAGATAGTTTCAGGCTGAACATTAGGAAAAACTTCTTTACAGCTAGGGTGTCCAGACTATGGAAGAAGGTCCCCCCAGAGGTGGTGCAATCATCTATCCTAGAGGTCTTCAAGAGCAGACTGGATGGTCACCTGGCTGGGGACGTCTGACCCCAGATGTCTTTCCTGCTCATGCAGGGGGCTGGACCCGATGATCCTTTGGGGTCCCTTCCAGCCCTATGTTTCTATTCTAAGAAATAAAGGGTGATATTTATAAAATTAAAGGTATTATCAAAATAATACTACTTTATTCTTTTGAGAATTCTGTCTTTAGAAATCAAAATTCATGTTTGTAGGCTTTATGTTACCATAATTTTTTAAAAAAATGCTTTTCTCTAGGAGCTTTTTGAAACATTGTAAGAAACAGTTTCTCTACACGCTTAAGACATTTATAGATGTGATTCAGGAGGCAGGGGGTGGGGGGGCACTTTAATTAGAGTGGCTCCAAGAGCTGCTCTAACTAAAGTGGTCGAAGCATCATGCATATCAGCTTCCCAGTGCTGAAAAATGGTGGCAGGAATGCTTTAACTAAAGCTCATTGAATGAGCTTTAGTTAAAGTGCCCCCTCTACCATTTTTCAGCAGGAGGGTGCTGATACATGGGACGCTGGGGTCTGCTGGAGCATGGTAATTACTACACTCCAGCAGACACAATTAATTGCAGACTTGATTAATCCAGCAGACTCAATAAATTACAATGCATTGGAGCAGCCTCTGCACATGTATAGGCACCCTTAAGTTCTTGTGTAGAAGTATTTGTTTCTTGCACTACCCTTTATCTCTCTTTCCTGTCTTGTATTTTGTTTAGCACTCAGTGATATCCATCAAGGGTTTTTTTCCCCATTTTTTTCCCTTCTCTTTTAGAAATATAGTGTCCAATCAAATTTAATTGAATACTTCATTATATTCTATAGCCAGGGAAGTGCTGGAGTTCTTAAGCACTAGAAACAGTTTCAGCCAGGTTCTCTGCTTTGCCAAGCTTTGATTTAACAAGCAGGAATTGGGAAGGCTGTCAGGGAGCCAGTTATGACTCTGATTCTCAGTGTAAGTTTGCAGCACCATAGTGAGATCAGCATAGCTTGCTTACAGCAGCCTGGAGGCTGCTCTACTTTGTGCCACAGCTTGTTCTTGGCCTCTTTGTTCTGAGTATTTACCAAGAATTGCAGTGAGGCTGGGTGTTTCCTTTGTAATGTGGACACCTGCTTATTTAGAAGATAGGCTAACACTGTTCACTTTTTTTCTTTTAGTAAATGATCATGATATAGTACTGCATGCCACCCTAAAGTGTGCTTGGTATTTCTCTGAGAGAGAAAGATGCAGCTTTTCTGATTAAATTGATGTGACAGCAGTTTTATGCAGTTTGGCACAAAGAATGAATGGCAAGGCAAGCACAGGGAGAGAGGAATGTGATGGTACTAGCGAGTGGAAAGAGAAAGAGTTCAGGAACTGTATCAAAAGGATGAAGTCAAGAGGCAGGCCAATCCAGTTAGTCTCATGAAAATCAGTAGCAACATTAAGGGGAGTGGAAATAAAGTCAGTTAGTGGTTGGAGTCCCCAGTCCTAGGATGTCAGCTGGTGAGTGGTAGCTAATTGGAATCACATTGTTTGGATATGGGATTCCTACACTGAGAACAAAACCTGCTCCTTTCAGGGGAATTGCTTTAGGTTAGTGAAGCTGGACCAGTTGTGAGATTTAGTCTATTTGTTATTTTGGCATAGTTTAGTTTAATTTTAAATAGCAGTATGTATGTGAGGTGAAAAACGAGAAAATGTGTCACTAAGATAAAATGTACAACGTAGCTATGCTTGAAAAGTTTTAGGTATAAAAATACGATAAATGGGCCAGGTATTGGCCTAGACAGCATCTGAAGTGTGTGTGTGTGTGTGTGTGTGTGTGTGTGTGTGTGTGTGTGTGTGTGTGTGTGTGTGTG
>NW_017729025.1:31608151-31625791 GCF_001723915.1 Gavialis gangeticus | reverse complement strand
CTGCTGGCTGGTGTTGCAGGTCAGTGACGGATCTTAGTGGGTGGTATCTACGATTTCTGTTGTGTTGTGTGTGTGTGTGTGTGTGTGTGTGTGTGTGTGTGTGTGTGTGTGTGTGTGTGTGTGTGTGTGTGACGAAATGTCCCTCTCCTTGTGTCCACAGCAGGGGACAGAGGTGGTCCCAGTCCAGAGAACACAAAGACAGTGAGGGTAACAGTTATGTTAGTTTCATTAAGGAGGATCGAGAGAGCTAAGAGCCCTCTCACCTCCTCTGTATTTGCCGGTAGAGCTAAGCTGAAGGGACATGTAAATGCTGAACCTTATAATAAGGACATCAGGGGCTTCTGCAGCTCATAGTCCACTAATGCCCTTGGAAGCATTCTGCTGGCTTGTGGAGGTGTCATCAGGATACAGGTATAGCAGGTGCCCATTCAGTGAAGAGAAAATACAACATTTGTGTCCATCGGGGCATGACTCACCAGTACTCTTCACCTCATATAACCATATATGTCCACATTTGGCAAGGAACTTAAGCATGACTTTATGTATAGGAGCAGTCGCACCGAAGTGCTTGAAGTTAGGCACATGCTTAGGTTTTCTACTGAACCATGGCCGTATGCCACTATGAAGTGAGAGCAAGGTGAGTCTAAAACGCTTCCATTCTGATCTGGCAGTATTTTCTCCACATTTTGCAGTGATATGAATATGATTCACTGGTTTAAATTAATGAGCAAGATTTAGCAACATGGGGAGCCAGGCCCTACTTCTATCTCTTGGTGCCTGTTCTAATGGAGTGCCTCCTACTTGCACTGAGCTGAATTATAACTTGGATTCTTTCTTATGGGAAGAGATAGATAGCAGTTGAGGAACACAAGTGCCAAATGGAAAGTATTTTAAACAATTTCCAGGGAATCTTTTGTGTTAGTTTGGCCTGTGTGCATCAGAAGGAATGGCTTCTTAGTCCTGGGAATCTCCAGCAAACTGAAATGGCTGCTGTCTCTAATACACCCTTCTGTATGTTATACAGCTGTAATATCGAACACATGAGGCAGACAGCTGCCCTGAGGCATTCTCCGTAAAAATGTTCATATCACAACAGAATTGAACTTACCTCTATAACACCAGTTCTCCTCGTCTCCACAGTGAGGACTGTTCAGAAAACCAGACAATGTCATGGAAATGTTATAATAGACATAGCCTGAATACATGGATGAGATAGCTGTCCCCAGTGAAGCCAATCTCTACAATACATAGAGTTAGTTAAATATAATTAACAGTGTTCAGAAGGTCCATTTACTTTACTTTGCATTATGATGGTGTTGCCACAATTATCAGGTGGAAAAGGGAAAGTATATTTTTAACAGATGCTGCTCTAAGCTAGTCTAAGTCATTTACATCTCAATGTTGTATTTTTCTCCCCAAGAAGAATGAATGTTTTTCCTCTCCCTGAATCCCATAATTGTTTTATTGCTACATTCTAAAATGTAAATAATCATTCCCCTCCCTTTTAATAAATTAGATGCAACCTGTCTAGCTTAGAAAATGAACATTTCAATATCTTCAGACACACAATGACATCATATCAATATTTAAAATCATTTTATGCATGTATTCCAGGTTGTCCAACTTCATTAAGGGCATTCATCAGCCCTCCGGCTACAGTGTATTCCCATTGGAGTTGTAGGCCTCAGGCCCTACCAAACAGAAATTTAAACTAACTTGCCTTTTTAATTCACATTATTCTCAAATATTCTCTTTTTTAACCCCCTGCCATGACTAAGGCATTTAGACCTAGCTATGATTTTGTACATGTCAACATTTAACAGACAAAATCCCCATTATTATGTCAGAACATGTGTGCATGAGAATAATACAGTCTCTCCCCCTCTTCCTCCATCCTCCCCTCCAATCCTGTCCATATTTCTTTAGTACAATAATAATCTTCTTGCTTCTTTCACTTTATGAGAAGTTAATAAGTTGAGCTTCAGCTTAGTGGGGTTTTTCCTTGTTAAAAAATTTACAAACATGGCAAACAAATTAAATCGCATTCTTTTTCCATCTCTTTCTCCTTCCACAACACATCTCTTGATCTATTTTTTATATAGCTGAGGATGCGCAGCTTGAATATATGCCCTTTTTAGTGGCATCAAATGCTGTGTATTAGTAGAAAATTTCTTTTTTCTCAGACCAAATAAACAACTGTCTCATTGTTCAGTTCCATGGGATGGTTACAGATCTCTCCACGATCCTTAGTATCTGAATGACCTTGAAAATTCCAGGGTGAAACTCAGATGCACAAAACAGTATAAGGAAGAGGTGACTGTGGCATCCGAACATTAGCAGTTTACTGCTGACCAGGCAACATAGACCTGGCTGAAGATTCTGATTGTGTCCATGGAATTTAGTGAATTGGATCTAAGCAGATTTATTACAAGGGAGACTGATAACATCTGGAAGTGGACAGGTAAATGTACCATCTGGGGGTGGAATACTCCCACAGAAACCTGCATGGGCAGGGATTTATTTTAAAAGCCAGGAATACAAGTCAGTGCAATGTCAGAACTTCTCGATTGTATTATACATTTGTACATTCCTGGCCTAAGGGCTAAAGATCTTAACACTTCCAAAAGAGAAGATGAGAGATGGAGGCATAAAGCACCACCCTTACAACACATTGTCTTCTGTAAACAGCGTTTTTAATAGATGTGTTCTATCTCATCCCTTCCCTACATTTTCTCACCTCATTTGTCTTGTTCCTCTTTCCCCCCTTACGTTTTCCTCTGATCAGCAGTCCCCCATTATCGCTGTGTTCCTCCCACCTCTCTTTTTCTTATCTCCCTTCAGCATTTATCCTCTTTGTATTTCCTACTTTTGTGTTCCTATTTTTTCCCAATCCCTTGAATGGAAGTCTTCTTCCTTGTCCCTTTTAATGCCTATTTGGAACTCTGTGGGTGCATCTACAGGAGATGCTTAACTGTGCAGTAGCATAGTTTACTGCGCAGTAAGTATGCATGTTTACATGTAACCACACTTACTGTGCAGTAAAAACCCCTAACCATAAGTAAATTTACTTGTGATTAGTTACTGTGCAGTAATGCACACGTAGACATGACCCAGGAGAAAATTTGCTTCCAGGTCAGTCCTGCCACTAGGGAGCTGGCCTGAGGCTAGTCCCAGGATTCCAGGCTGGGAGCCTCTCCTGCCCTGGGGCTGGGCTGCCTCTATGAGAGCCCTTGCCTACTGCCTTTAAAAGCCTGCAGGCATTTTGGCACCTGGGTCACACCAGCAGGCAGCCTGAGGGGACTACAGGCCCTGTGCCTCTGGGGAGGCCTCAGGCTAGCCTCACCAGCCTGCCTGCACCTGAGCACCATTGCCTGGAACTGCAGTGCTGCACAGCTGCCAGGCCCACACTGTCCAGGCCTGCAGGCTGCTCCACACTGCTGCAGGCTACTCCATACTGCTCCAGGCTGCTGCAGGTTCCAGCCAGGCCAGCCAGCCCGCAGGGAGCTTCTGGCTGCCAAGGCAAGCTCCACCTGCCTGAAGCCCAGCCTGCCTTGAGGCCTAGAGAGCTGCTGCAGGATTCCTGTTAGTGATGTCCTCTAGATTGAGCATGCATCAGTGAGTACAACACTATCAGGGCTCCTGTACTAGCTCTCTAGGCCTCTGTGTGGCTGCCTACTACCCAGGGCCCCAGCTGATCTCAGGAGGAGACTGGCAACTTCATGGCACTGTGAGGTGAGGCGGAGGTGCAACGCCAGTTCAAGCAGGGTGGGCGCTCTAATGCCCACATCTATGATGAGCTGTCAGGCCACATGCAGGAGCATGGGCACAACCGGTCAGCACATCATTGCTGCATAAAGGTCAAGGCCTTGCAAGCTCAGTGGGTTGCCATCACTGACCACAAGCATTAGTCAGTGAGTGCCTGTAAATCCATGCCCTATATGCAGCAACTGATGGACATCATTATGCCCTGGGACCAAGGCTGCAGCCGGGCTGTGTACAGCAGCATGGGTGGCTTGCCTAAGCCTCTGCCTCAGCCTGGCATCTCTGGTGAAGGGGGTTGGGCACCTCTCAGTAGTGTAAACAGCTCCACGTGCACCACTTAGGACACGCAGCAGGGCCACACTCAGCACGCAGTAGTGGCATGAGGGGAGGGGGAGGGGCCTGGCCCCAGGGCGCCTCCCCAGAAAGGACTCCTGCAGGGAGAGTGGAGGCAAGGGCAGCTCCTACAACCAGTTGCTTGGGAGCCCTTTCCCTCTTAGTGGTCCACTCTGGCCTGGAGCACCATGAAGTAAAAGCCCCTCTGGCTGTAATAGAGGTAGTCTCTGTGAGGCAGACAGATGATGGGGATGTGGGTCTGGCTGAGGGCCCGATGCACTGGGGGAATCCCAAGGCACAAAACTGTGCCACCACCACCGGGGGGCATGCATATAGAGCACGGTGTGCCCAAGCATCCTCCAGGACAGCCTCCCTGGCAGTGGCTGATGTACTGCAAGCAGCTTGAGTAGGGAGAGGGCCAGCTGGGTGACCGCAGGGAGGGACAGCCATGTGGCAGTGTCCTGCTGCTCAAGGTGTGGCCAGAGCTGCTCCAGGAGATCCTGGAAGGTGGTTCAGGTCATCCTGAAGGCTTCCAGCTACTGCTTGTTATCCCAGGTCTGCTGGATGATGTGCCACTACCTGGCTGGCCCAGCAGGCTCAGAGGTGATGGGGCTGGAGGCCCAGGAGGGCAACGGTGACCCAAATGGGGGCATCTTGGAGCCCATCGGTGGTGTTTCTGCTGGGGTTCTGCCAGGTGGATGGGGTCAAGGTGGCAGGTGCATGGTGGCAGCCCTGGGACAGTGTGTGGTGGGCAGTAAGGTGGTTGCTGCATGTGGGGGAGCCAGGAGGGGTGAGAAGGCCGTGGGCCAGCCAACGGTCAGTGAAGTGGGCCAGCAGGGCCATCTCAGTGGCCAGAAGGAGTGCAGGGCATTGGGCATTGCTGCCAGGGGCAGAGACAGGGGCAGGAACAGCCATGGTGCGGGGAAGCAGTGAGGAGTGCGCTACTGCATGGTGTCACTGTGCTGCACACGCTGCTCCTGGCCAGAGAAGTAGCTGACCAGACAGCAGCGAGTGGGGCTGGTTTTTGAAGAGGTCTGCCAGCTCTTCAAAATAATAGGGAAAACCAGACATGAGCTATCAAAGCAACTGACTTAAGTTAGGTGCCAAGGGGAAGGTTCATGTCTAAGGACCCAAATGGAGGGAGCTAGGTATATCAGCCTTGGTGTTGAAGCCCCATACTTTCCTCTGCATTGCATTCCAGGATAGTCAAACCAAATACCCACTTAACTGGTTTCTAAGGATCCTTTCCTCAAGTGAGTGACTCTGCTGATGCATTGTATGAGGACCCTGTTGTGTTGTAACTCACAACTAAGGATTCTAGGTGGCACGGGCCTCCAAGTTAGCCGTTCTGGATCTAGTCTCAACTGCCTTCTTATGCATTAAGAAATAATAACTGTCACGTCTGTTTTCTCACCCTACCACAAGTGAGTGTTTGAGTTTTTATACTAAGTATATTCATGCATGTTGCTCTGTGCCTCAGTTAAAAGAGGCCAACAAGATGCACCTTGCACTTTGAGCAAAAGATGATGAGGTTTGTGATGGTCCTTGGTTCTATGGCAGCAATCAGCAATTTTTTTGGCTGTGGGCCACAACTACCCACCCCAGGTCAGAGGTGGGCAGGCAGGCAGGCAGGTAGGTTTTATGACCTGCCTGCAGTCAGAGCTTCTCCCCACATCACCACCCTCAGCCAAAACCCACCACTGCCAAGCGCGGCTGAAGCTCCATGTTAATGAGCTGGATCCAGTGGCTGTAGGTTGCCAACCTGTTTTAAGGCAACTCATTCCACACACTGGCTCTAGTCCTCTAGCCCTATTTTCTTGTGCCAGGGGAGCGAAGTTGTTGACATATAGTTTTCATCCTAAAGTGTCAGATGGCTATTTTTGAGGGATACTCTTGTGGGTGTCCACAATCAGGACAAGGCAGAATCATGGCTGTTTCCATCTCTGAATTTACCTGCAAGACTGATTCAGACAGGAAAAAAATCACCTTATCTATAGACTGGTCAACACTACAAAAGTGTGTCAGAAAATATTGCATTTCACCATCACCACCCACTTTTTGACCCACCACAATGCAGGGCCATAAGGAAATAAGCCGTATGCATGCAAAAGTTTGAAGACACTGCTGGCTATTCCATACCTGTGAGACAGTTTGTTCTCACTGGTCCTTTTTAGTTTCCTGTGCCTAGAATTGGAGCTCAGTAGTGTTGTGTGACCATTTCTGTAAATGGCTCCTAGCAATTCACTCCAATATTCACATTGTCCTCTGCTTAACTCTTGCTCTGCAGTGACCCAGAACTACTGCTGCTCATCCCTATCAATCAGGTGGTACAGAGATATAATTACGATGTGCTCTGTGATGAAGAAGGACTGAATTACACTAGAGAACCCTTTGGAGTCAACACTGGGAAGAGCATTCAGAAATAGTTAGTGGAGATGCAAAGGTGCCAAAGTGGATGGAGAGAAATGCTCTTTGGGTCAAAGATGCTGTTTACTCATAATTCTTTCAGGGAGGTCTGGGCATCTCACAGTGCATGGGGTCACTAGAAAGCTTTCTAAGGTGTGCTTTGTGCTCAGCTGATACAGTTGCTTGAAGCGGAGATGCATGGTGCCAGCAAAAGCAGTGATATGTATATGCTGTAGTGACTTAGCAGTGATGGTTGCGGTACAGCAACAGAACTTGCTGCAAAACAGTCTTTAGACAGGGTGAATTTGTTCTGCCCTGAGCCTTTCAGGTGACTGCAGAGATGGAAAGTCAGCAGAACTTTCTTGTGTAGACAATACCTAACTTGTCAGAGCTGTTCTTCCAGTTTGTGTTCGCTGAGAGCACCTGCAGGCATTCAGGAAGTGAGTAAGCTGGATTCCTCCTGGGGCTCACTTTGAAGCATGGCCTCATCTCGTCAAACTCTAATATGGGTCATTCATGGAGCCAGAACCTATTGCCATGAAGCATTGTAAATAACTATCCCTGAGTGTCTACTGCCAGCCTGCTACTATCTGCAGGTGGAGAAAAAGAAGATGGAAGGGAGAAGATTATAAGATCTTTGAGGCAGGGATTGCCCTTAACTACATATGTAGAGATCACTGAGCACAGTAGGGGGTGGGTCAAGTTTGGGCATTTAGGCACTGCTGCAATACATTATAAATAAGAATAATAACAACAGAAGAAGAGGAAGGGAATGGGGCATATAAAATGATCACAGAAGGGAACAGAGTGTGAGAACAGGGCTTTGAAAGCAGAGCCAGGAAAGAAGAGAATAACTATCAGAGAGAATGAAGAGAAGGCAGCAGATAAAGAGGAAGAGATGTAGGAAAAGGGCAAACAGACAGGCAAGCAATATAGAGGAGGAGACGCAGAAATCCACAGTAATGAAAAGGAGTGGAATACTGGAAAAACTGTAGAGACGATTAAACCACAAAGAATCTCAAACCAAAGCAAAACTAGAATAAAGGGAGCACAAAACAAAAGAATTTGAGAAAAAAGAAAGAAAATATTAAACGCACAAAATGTATGACAAATGGAAAGAAGAGAAAATGATGTCTGGGGAGATGGAGGGAGAATAAATGGGAAATGAAGGGAAATTTCCCTCTTTGTAAAGTGCTTTGAGAGGTATTTATGAAAAGTGCTGTTTAAGGACCAGATGTTGTTATTTGATATTTGTTCAATTTTCCTATAGCATAAAATATACTAGCTTAAGAGCCTTTATGTCTGCTCTGTGGGATCTTACTCTTCTAGCAACACAGGTTCAGGTAAAGAGGTATTGTATCTTTTGTGCAGATAGGCCCTTGTTCTTTTTTCATTCCCCTATATGGTTGTGGAAGACTCATCCATCACCTAGCCCTAAATAAACAGATGTGTGCACATGTGTTTCATGAAATGAGGTTACCATAATACACCAGGTGAACAAAGCAACCTTTTCCTCTGGGACTTGGGTTCAGATTCCAACTCCCTGTAGGGACTTAAGTAAAGGTAAGTACAGTGGACTTAATATTTGTGTGCATGGCTGATAATCTCTTCTCAGAAAAGTTTGGGTAGCAATGGGAACTAGATTTTGGGTCAGGCTTTGCAGTACTTTGGCAGAGGAATGTATACAGCGTGTGCTCCAAAGCATCAACCTCTGTTGCACTGGCTAAGGCCAGTGCTTTTACTCTCTCACTTTCATGAGCATCAAACTCGTTCATAAATTTTTAAAAGAAAAATCATTGTTTAATGAAATTTTATGAAGAAAACTGAGCAACCCAGCCCCCCACACACAATATACATTGTGAGCTTTTTACTCCCTAGACTTATGACCTGCATAACTCTGATTGTTGCGTTATTTAGACAACCTTCCTATTTAGCCGGCATTAAATTTGTATGCTCCCATATGGCTGGTTTGCTTTTTTTTTTCTTTTTGCCCATGCAGCTGGGATTCTCTGATGGAACATAACAGGGCAGTGGAAGAAGGGGGGCGGGGGGGCTGTAGAAAGGATGGGAGGAAAAGGACAGCTTTCTCCAGAACAAACAAAATACTTGGCTGTTTAAAGATCAATGCTGCTTGCGCTTGCACGGGCGCAAGCTAATTGAAGTCAGTGGTGGTTGCAGCCATGTAAGTGAGGTCAGAGTTGGTTCTTACATTTTTAAAAATGTTCAGAAAATGTGGGTGTGCATGTTAAAAACTGCCCCACGAGGCTGCTCTGACATGTGGGGCTGCCTGGCACAAACACAGCACATAATAACACAAAGTCTTTGGCAGCGTTACAGGGCTAATCTTTACGTAACTGTTCCCGAACAACTTCTCTAATGTACCAAGCACAAACAAGCTTTCCATCAACATTAGGCTGCGTGCAGATCTTTTTGTGTCACCTGTTTTCATAATGAACAAATGCTGACTGCGGCCACGGCATGGAAAACCCTGCTCTGCATTCATAAATGAATCTGCCCAAATGATCTCTCTAATTATCCAAGGATGCCAATGAAACAAAGGCTTGCATCTGACATCAATCCCACTTTTGTAGAATTCATCTTCTGAGACTTAGACACCATGTAGGAAAATCTTTGGAAGGTTATTTTGGGGGATTGTTGAGGGGAAGTTTTCCATTGCTTGCTGCACTTAACTCCATGGGTTGCATCCTAATCCATTTGACCAGAATGTGTGGAAGATGGTTTTGTGGTTAAGACGTTAGACTGGGATCAGTTACAATTTTCACCTCTGCCATAGACCTTCTGTGTGAGTTTGGGCTAGTCTCTGACATAGTACCCACACTGTCCCTATGCTGCACTTGGGACCACTGAGGTGAAGCATGCTCTGCCCACTCACTCCAACTCCCCTCTTGTGCCAAATCCTGAAAATGAGACAATCTAGTCAATTTAGAGCAGCTTAGGCTAATGAACCTTCCCCAAAAAGAAAGCCCCAGAGTGGGACAGGGACATATACTCAGCACCATTGTGAGGTGGTGCTTTGTTTCTGGGGTTTGCACATGGGGGGGAGAGTGAGCGGGTGGGCTCTGCTTCATAGCAGTGCTCTCAGGCATAGCACTAAGGTGGCATTGACATAGCCATAATCTCGCTACCTCACTTCCTCATCTCTAAAATGGGTAATTATAATTCCTGCCCCCATGTTTATCATGTGTGTCTAATTTGCTTTTGTGTGCTCTTATCCATGTGTGCATGATGCCTACTACTGCAAAGAGGCCTGGCCAAAACAGAGACTACTATAATATAGATTGGAATAAGAATGGGTGCAATGATTGTAAGAGAAGCAGATTAAGGAAATGACGGGAGAAACTCCCCAAGGTTTGAATCCAGCCTGTGCAGACTGCACCGAAACAAATCCCCTGCCATTCTGGTGCTGGCTGTTTCTTGGGTGAATGACCTGCATCCACATGCAGTCAGAGAAATGGTGTCCCATTGCTACCCAAACCCTTTCCGTGTTTTTAACCTGCTTTCAGGTATGTGGCCCATCTGCCTTTGCCCATAGACCAGCTTAAAGTTCCCTGATTTGAGAACTCTTTTTTTTTTTTTAAACTCAGTATTGTGCAGCCAAAACACATGTGCTGTTGCACTGAAGAACCATGTGGCAAACATATAAAAGTATGCAAGTTTCTGAAAGCTGGAAGAGAGCCCTAATTTTGTTGGCAATGGAGCTGTTTCTCCTTCTTTCCTTTGAGCAGGGCCTGAAGCACTCCACAGGCCCACAGACGTACAAAACCTTCATGGAATTTTCCCAGCGTCAGGACTGATCGCCAGCTCTGAATTCTCCACTGGCAGCAGTCCTGCCTGCGAGGGGCACTGCCTCGTACTCTGTTCAGTGAAACTCTGCTACTAGCTGGCTCTTGAGACACCCTTGCCTCTGTAGTATGCTCAGATGCATCCTGCAAATCCCTCCCTTAGAAATGATTGTGGTAGAATCATGAAGTCCTCTGAGTTCTGTGTTTAATCTTAGCTCGCTAGAAGAAGTTAAGTAGCAGGGGAAGGCTTAGAAAAGCAGTATTACCAAACCCAACTGTTAAAAAAGACTATATATATACATATATCACAAGAAATATGAGCTTTCAAAATAAGTCTAAGGGTCTTCCTATTTGCCGCCTGGGATTATCATTTTCGAGGGTGCTCTAGAGTCATGTGTTTAAGCTTCTTCTCCAGCAACTGCCAGGGGACAGAAACTTATTTTTATCTTACATGAAAGCTGCAGTTATTCCTACTTGCATACCTTCAGGAGATGCTCAATAAAATCCTGAGAGCTGGAAACACTGGAAAAGCCTGAGTCTCCACAAGAGGACAATCCATAAAGTGAAATTGTTAAACAGTACTGGACAAATGAAAGCATTAAGGGTGCAGACACTCAGATGTAATCAGGAAGGAGGAGGTAAGATGCCTGTGCATTGAATGTAATGTAGGGATGCTCGCATAGCCAGGGGTGAGCGGAGAAGGTCACGGTACTCTACCTCATGCTCTGTCACCAAGATGGCATAGAATAAAGTTTTATTGATGTGAAATTTGTTGACAGGCCCACAAAGCAGAAACAGACCATCACATCACGCGGTTGCTGTACTTACTGGTATTTGAATCTTTGCAAAGCTCTTTGTGATTCTTTCTAATTCATCTGAAGAAGCAGAAGCATTTTTTTTCCTTCTCTCTCCTCACCCTCTTCTCACTTGTAAAATTATTATTACTTTCTTGGGGGGAAGGAGTTCAGTTTAGGGGAGGAGCTGTTCCATTTTTAAATCATTCATGTATTCAGCTACTGTAATAGAATGCTCTTTGATTCCCATCCAAAAAGAAGTGCCTGTAAAAAAAAAAAAGTTGAAGTGCTCTAGTAATTTTAAATTGTTCTGTGCAGTGCATGCCCAGAACTGATCCTTTCCAAATGCAGTGCTTCACATTTTTTTTAAGAGCACTTCATTTTGGAAGTGAATGGGGTGCTGTGGGCACGGGGACCAGAGACCAATTTAGATTTCCTAGATTGCTTCAATAATTTGAAGAGTCTTCCCATCATTTTTTAAACTATTCTCCACCACGCATGCCTGCAAATCCATTCATTTTTTTAACTGAAGTAATTTTTTCCTTAGGACAAACTCCACTGTTCATTTGACGTGGTTCCACACAGCATATCCCCAGACCTCAAATTCCATGAAAGAAAAGACAATATTTCATCGTAAAAAAACACAAAAAAATAATGCTTCATACCAAAATGTCATGGTTCAACCGTAATTACACTCCTTTCCTGATTATCTCAATAGAGGTTGCAGTCCCATTCTCAATTCACTGTGTGCAAAGTTGTCTTGTCATCCAAAACACAGATTATTCCTGATTTCAGTGTTTCCCATTACATTCAGAGACATGAAAATTATATATATATGTCTATATCTATATAAATATAGATATATATATATAACTGTTTCTTATCTGGGTACCTCAAAACTCTTTACAAACATTTATGAGTTAAAAAGTACAATACAATGTTTATGATGCAGATCTTATTTCCTGTTTTTTCAGAAGGTGAACTGACTCACCCAAGATCATGCAGAGAGTCAGTGGCAGAGCCGGCATTTCATACACAGCAGTTTTAACTCCCAGCCCCCTTCTGTAACTGCTGCACCAGATTGGGTGCTAAAATGACTAACTGCAAGGGTGATAGCATTCCAGAGGGAGCAATATTCTGGGAACGGCGCTGTCTGGCTGAGGCAGTACGATCGGAATGATGGCAACATCACTCACTCGCCTACAGGAAGTCAGGAAAGGGCTGCATCGCTTCCAGAAATGCTGCTTTCAGAAATGATAATGTCAAAAGGAATGGCAGCCTGTGGGGGTGCCCCCCTGGCAGTAAGGAATGTGTTGGTGCACTACCTGAAGAGCACTAGTACGGTGGGTGAAATGCACTATTTTCATGGGTCTGTTCCATTGCTTACTGCTTCTGTCAGGGCTGTGCTTCTGCTGTATTCAGAAAATAAGAGTTACACTATCTCTTAGCTCGTTTTCCTCCCCATACCTCCACTTTTCAGTTGGTTCTCATTTCACATTTCTACAGAAGAGACTACATTTCTGAGAAACATGAACATCTTGTTCCAGGGAGGCTTAACAGGAGGACAGCATCACTTCTTTACATTGCAGTCCACCTCCTATCTTATTCAATCATGATCCAACATTAAAAATATTGGAAGGCGGCACAGTTTGCATTAATCCACGCTCAGCATAACATTTTACTAAATGATTACCCATCTCCCACTGTAACATTAACAGGGAAGGAAGGGTGTGCACATGCTCTGGATTAGAACGAGTAGGGCAGCTTTGTGCTCTTCCTCTGCAACACAGCTCCCCTAAAGTTGCCTTAACAGGAGGGTTCCTCTAGTTCAGAGGTACTCGGGTGACATACAATCCCCTATAGCTGTTTGTATGACCAATCCTTCCCTGTGGCCAGCAGACGAGACATGGCAAGTTTATTCGCAGCTACCACTGTGGCTTTTGGGTTGCTACAACATGCACTTGCGGCAGAAGGCTCAGGAAATATCATGGGTAATGAATAGGCACCTTTGCCCTCTCTCTACTTTTCAGGTACATATTGTGCCCCTTAACCAACACTACAAATGTGGATTAGAAAAAAATAGTTTCTTAAAACACAGATAACGGATGAAAAAAGTGGAAGAGATTAATATTATAATTATTGATACCATTTCCATATCCAGATATGGCAAATTCATGTGATGTCTCTAAGAAATTTGAAGATACAGGGTTGGTTCATTCGTACCAATGATGCTCTGCTCTCTCATATTGTGGAGTGACTAAATTTAGCCTTTTAAGAGGAATGAGGAGTTAAGGGACAAAGCAGATGAGAGAAGGAAACAGTTAAAGGAGTGATCCCAGAGTTTCAGTGGATAAGAACATGAGTGGAAAGAACCTGAGTCAGTGAAAGAACCTAAGGGCGTTTATACACATGCTCCAGAGTGGGGAGGGGGTGGGGGTGGGGAAGAGTGTTTTAATTAGATTGTCTCATGTATCAGCATCTTCGTGCTGAAAAATGGCAGTGGGCGCACTTTAACTAAAGCTCGCTGAATGAACTTTAGTTAAAGTGTCCCCGCCACCATTATTCAGCACAGGAATGCTTATACACGAGACACAGAGGCTGGCTGGAGTATGGTACTTACCATGCTTAGGGTGGCCAGTCCGGTTATCCTCTGTCCTCTATTGGTACAAAACCAGACACCTTTATGTCCTCTATTTTTTTTTTTCAAGAGAAAAATAGAGGACATAAAGGTGTTGGGTTTCATATCAACAGAGGACACAGTAGCAGAAAATGGGAATGTCCTCTATGATGGCCACCTTGACCACGCTACAGGAGACTCGATTAATCAGTCAAGTCTGCTCTGGCACACTGTAATTGCAGGGTATCAGAGCAACCTTGCTGCTTGTGTATAGGTGCTCCAAACATACTATGCTGTTTGCAGGGTGCCATCTTTTGAAGAAAATGTAAGAGTGAGGTCTTGATCACTTTTGGACCTTGAAGATCTCATGATGCAGTATATTTCAAAGTAGTAGAAGCCTTAACCCATTTCAACCTTGGTGACTACTTTCTCTGTACTGACGTTCTGTGAAATGTCAATAGGATAAAATATTTTTATTCTGTTACAATGGAGTGTTGTGTTCCACCTCGAATGAGACTGAATTTCAGTAGTGACTGAAGAACTTTATATATACATTAATTGTAAAGCACTTTAGGATCCTTTGGGAAGAGCAGCATTACAGTATGAAAATTAAAGATATATTATTAATGGGCTATTATAATAATGTGGGCTGAACATGATGAGATGTTTGAGAGACATGGGAATTATCTCCCCATAGTTTTATTAATTTTCAAGAGGAAACAAAGATTTTCCTAGGCTCACAAATGATGTTTTTAAAAGTAACTGGTTTATAATATTTTCTTAGTAGATTTTTTTATAGCAATAAGCTAATGTTATAGCCAGAATAATTTACTGTGCACTGGAACTTTCTGAACATATCTAGTTTCAGAGAAACAAAATCCAAGCCTACTGCTGGATGTCATACATGTAATGTATGAATCCTGCTTCTCCCTTTATGTGCACTGCTTTTATATTGATAACTCCACTGATCTCAAGGCATTATTTCTGAATTACTCCAGGATAACTGAAAGCAGTTTCAGGCCATTGGTTCCTTCAGGATTTTGTCTGTATAGTAGTATTTGCTAGTATAGCAATGTATTATCATTCATCCTTGTATCTGTCCAGTTAGCCATTGATCCATCCAAGCATAAGATATAGTGTAGGAGGAATTCCATTCTGCAAGATTAAATCTTCAGTTAAATGAACCTAAAGTGGCTTAGGGCAGGTCTGGCAGGCTATCCTGTTGGGAGTGTCTTAAAAAAGTAGTGCAAACATATTTTCATAAGAATAGATCTATAATCTTTTGAGAAATCCATTTATTCCACACTGATTTGCTCATATTTCTTAGTAGCAGATCCCATTTGTGAACAATTGGTGATTTTCAAGTCTGAACTGGTAAGATTAAAAGGGAATTATATAAATTAAGAGTAACCTCAGTCAACTCTATAGTTATGTTTTGTAAAACTGGTGTATGTGAAATCAGAATCAGATCTTCTCTCTGTAAACCCACTGGAGTCTCTTGAAGTACCAACAGATTCAAAACTTCTTAGTTTTGAATCTGTTGGTACTTTAAGAGACTCTAGTGGGTTTTTTATGCCCATTTTATGACGCAGTGTAGCAACCTACAGACAAAGAAATACAAAACAGAGTCAAACATTTTACCAACAATTTGCAGAATTACAGAAGTACGCTGCAAAAAAAAAAAAAAAATGAACGTCAGCCATAGCACCTGTGTTAGTAGAGGGCTGAAATTCTAAAAAGAGTGTCTTGAATTTTTAACATTTTCTCCCACATTTCAGTTGCTAGTGAAACAAACCCAGTGAGAAAATCTGCTGGAAACCATGTAACATTGGTGATGCTTTCCATGGGAAAATGGATTAAATAATATACTTTCAAATGTTGGCCTAAAGATACAGCTCTACATTATAGATAGAAGAAATTCTGACAGCCACATGGAAAATTTTGTCTCATTTTTGATTGCTTGAGTTTTGATAGGCTGGGGATTAGTCTACACTATGACAATTTGCCAGCAAATAGTTACACCAGCAAAGCCCCCTGCTGGAGATGAAGCTTATGTCTACAAAGAGATGTCTTCACTGACTGGCTTTCTTGCGTGCATACCAGCCTCTGGCTTCTTTACTATTCATTCCAGGAAGATCACAGACTAATTTCAGATGCTTCCTCAGCCTGACGAAGGATTATTATACCCAAAAGCTTGCAAAGAAGAATTTTTCCAATTATTTGAGTTGGTCTAATAAAAGATATCAGATTTACCCAAAGAACCTTGTCTGCCTATGTCTCTAGACCAACATGGCTACAACCTATACCCCTGTCTGCAAAGAGAGCTCTTTTGCTATGTCATTCAGGTCCCTGAATGACATGTGCCATGCCAGAAAAATAATCCTTTTGCTTGGATAAGTAATGTCCATGCAGAGGTTTTTGCTATGTCAATTAGGGGTGTGATTTTTTTTCCATGCTTATTTCTCAATTTAGCTACATCAGTCATCTCCTTGAAATCTAGACCTGGACTGAGAGTTGTCTTGGCTTTCAAATGGTTATGAAGAGTTTGGGCTTCTGGAATGAATTGTTCTCTTGCTGGAGGATAAATAAGTAAGCACAAGCCTAACACACATTTTAGATTATTTTTATTTGCGGCATGCATGTAATTCCTTTTTATCCTGAACAGCAGTGGCTAAAACAGCCAAAGGAAAAAAAAAGACAGCAGGGCCAGCACACATGTAGCTACACCACAGACTACCAACTCAAACTCTCTGTTTTCAAAATCCAGAGCACTAAACATCCTTTCTCTGAACTGGTCTGCACAAGAAAGGATTTGTAGTATATTTATACTGGTATAGCTTCCCAGTGAGACTCAGCTTATGTTAGCAAAAGAGATAAAAAGCAGATCCAACTTATATCAGTTTTTCAAATAAGATAAGCTGTGCCTACAAAAAGACTTTCACCAATATAACTGCATATATGTTAGAGCTTTTGCTAGCAGCACAGTATTGACTAGAAGTGCGTCAATAAAACCTCTACATGTAGATTAGGCCTCTCTGTTTCTTGGGGTAACCTCTCCCCACCATGAACATTTTCAGCTCCTTTTTGTCTATGACCTATGACAGTCACTTCCTAAGTCAGGTGTCTTGGTGTTTTCTCAGAACCAGTGTCCCTATGAGTACCCCTGGGGCTTCCCTAAAGGTAGGTGATCTCCAAATCTGCCTTGCCTTCTATCTAAAAAACCATGAAGCCAAAGTTCAATATTACACAGTCCGGGACCCTCCTGTCTCACTGTCCAAACCTAGTTTACTTTGGAGTCACTCTTGATCAAATCCTCTCATACAACAAACACATCATGAAGACAAAAGGAAAGGTGAGCATTTGTATAACAACATTTTATATCAGCTCAGCAACTTGAAATGGGGGGCTAACCCCTTAACCATCCATACCACTGCTCTGGCTCTGTTTCTTGTCTGTCAAGTATGCGTGCCCTGTATGGGAGAGATCCTTACAGGCTAAGTACCTTGATCCCATTCTGAATGATAGCTGCTGATGCATCACAGGATATCTGAAGCCTACCAGCCTAAACAATGTGTACCTGCTGGCTGGCATTGCTCCACCTCACATCAGAAGAGCAGTGGCCAGCAGGACAGAATGACCGAGACAAACAAAAGATATAAGACACCTGCTGTACAACCATCCCACAGCACACAAATGTCTGACATCATGCAGGAGCTTCCTCACCAGCACCCAACCTCTTGATGCTTCACCCAAGGAGACATAGAATCATAGAATCATAGAAGTCGGGTCGGAAGGGACCTTGTAAATCTTCAGGTCCGACCCCCTGCCTGGGCGGGAGAAAAGACTGGACTCAAATGAGTCCAGCCAGGTAGTCATCAAGCCTCTTCTTAAAGACCCGCAGGGTAGGAGCCAGCACCACTTCCCT
>NW_017729025.1:31595968-31603151 GCF_001723915.1 Gavialis gangeticus | reverse complement strand
TAGGAGCCAGCACCACTTCCCTAGGAAGTTGGTTCCAGCTCCTAGCCGCCCTAACTGTGAAGTAGTTCTTGCGGATGTCTAATCTAAAACTACTCTCTAATAATTTGTGTCCATTGTTCCTTGTCATGCCAGGGGGCGCTAGGGGAAACAGTGTCTCCCCCAAACCCTTCTGGTCCCCCCTAGTGAGTTTTATAGACAGTCACCAGGTCCCCCCTCAGCCTTCTCTTGTGAAGGCTGAACAGGTTTAGGTCCTGCAGCCTTTCAGTGTAGGGTCTACCCTGTAGTCCCCAGATCATGACTACAGATGTGGAACATGAGGCTGAAAAACAACACCGGATAGTGAACAAATTGACATTCCAGCAGCTGAGTCCTTGCCGCTAGGGCTGACAAACCATGGCAAAGGTGGCAATGTTTAAATCACCTACAAACTACAGTTGGAAGCTCCAAGGAACTAATGAAGAAGTGAGGCTATACCATTGGTCCAACCACCTAGGGCTTTGGCACATAGGCTCAGACTATGCAACATCTGCTGCAATGCCTGCTACTTGAAGGCACACGCACAATGAACGATCTTGCAAAGTATTGTAAACAAGCACAAGGATGTGTACAAAATGGGCAAATGTGGTGTGGAGACAAGAGAAGAAGAAGATCTCTCAATATAAGTTTAGTTAAATGAGCCTCACTTAATATACAGGCATTCCACTACTGCTTTACCTGGACATAAACTGAAATCAGAATCTCCACACACAAAGGTGCACATATTTAATTTGGCACAATGTCATATTTTTAGGAGTTGTCTACACTTTAAAAGGTTTTTTGGGCAGGCAGTCAATGCCAGGAAAATATTTGTTTTGCTGATAAAGCTTAAAAAGAGTTCTATGCATAGAATGAGATATATTAGAAAAGGTCATTTTGATTTGTATTTTTGAATCTACTTGAGGATTTTAGTCTCAATAGCTGTGTCATTTTGTGGGGAGGGTTTTTTTTTCACAGTCCTTGCTGGTATAACTGTTCTAGCAACACATTTAAGTGTAAATTGTGCCTTAGTTAAACTAGTGCAACTGGGATTCTCCTGCTAGACTAGAAAGTATCCATTCATAGATTCATAGATGTTAGGGCTGGAAGGGACCTCAGTAGGTCACTGAGTCTGACCCTGGGAAGGAAAGAGTGCTGGGGGTAAGATCCTATGAAGACAGATTGAGGGACCTGAATCTCTTCAGCCCCACAAGAGAGGGTTGAGAGGTGATTTTGTGGCTGTCTACAAGCTCATCGGGGGGACAGCAGGGAATAGGGGATACTCTGTTTACCAGGGCACCCCTGGGGTTACTAGAAACAACGGCCATAAACTGAAGGAGAGCAGATTTAGATTGGACAGGAAAAAATTATTTACAGTGAGGGTTGCCAAATATGGAATGGGCTTCCAAGACAGGTGGTGCTTTCCCCTACACTGGAGGTGTTTAAAAGGAGGTTGGACAACCACCTGGCTGAGGTTACTTAACCCCAGCACTCCCTCCTGCCCAAAGAAGGGAGTCAGAGTCGATGATCTAATAGGTCCCTTCTGACCCTAGAAATCTATTAAATCTATGACCCCAGCTAGGTGCTTGTCCAGCCTCCTCTTGAAGACCCCCAGGGTAGGGGACAGCACCACCACCCTTGGAAGCCCAAGCCAATTTGCCACCCACCTGACCATGTAATCATCTACATCACAGCCTGTCAGTTTATTTATGAGAACAGAATGAGATACCGTATCGAAGGCCTTTTTTACAGTCTAGGTACATGACATCTACCTGGACTCCTGCATCTAAGCATTTTGTGAACTCATCATAAAAAGAAACAAGATTAGTCAGGCAGGATCTACCTACAGTGAATCCATGCTGATTTCCTTTCAGGATTATTTCCCCTGCTAGGCTCCCACAAATGTGATCCTTAATGATTTTTTCCAGAGATTTCATAGACATTAGGGCTGGAAGGGACCTCAGAAGATCTTTGAGTCCAGCCCTCTGCCCCAGGGGCAGGAAGTCAGCTGGGGTCATAGGATCCTAGCAAGAAAAACATCCAGGTTTCTCCTGAAGGTGTTCAAAGTAGGTGCTTGAACCACCTCTAGCGGCAGGCCATTCCAGACCTTGGGGGCTCGGAGAGTAAAGAAATTTTTCCTTATGTCCAGCCTGAAATGGTCTTGCAGGAGTTTATAACTGTTCGACCTCGTCATCCCTTGGGGCACTCTGGTGAACAAACGTTCCCCCAGATACTGGTGGTCACTCCTGAAACTTATAGGTGGCCATCAGATCACCCCTGAGCCTGCGCTTTTCCAGGCTAAAGATTCCCATAGCTCTCAGCCTGTTGTCGTAAGGTCTGTTTTCCTGACCTCTGATCATGCGGGTGGCTCTCTGGACTGTCTCGAGTTTCTCCACATCCTTTTTTAATTGTGGAGCCCAAAACTGGATGTGGTACTCTAGCTGTAGCCTCACCAAGGCTGAGTACAATGGGAGAATGATGTCCTGGGATTTGCTTGAGAAGCATCTATGGATGCACGCCAGTGTTTTGCTCCCTTTACTGACTGTGGCATCACGTTGAAGGCTCACGTTCATCTTGTGGTCAAGCCTGACCCCCAAGTCGCTCTCGTCCGTAGTGCTAGTCAGAGTAGCACTGCTGAGTCTATGGACATGCTGCAGGTTTTTCCTCCCAAGGTGGAGAACCTTGCATTTTTTGGTGTTAAACACCATCAGGTTCTCATCCGCCCATTTGCTGAGCCTGTCCAGGTCAGCCTGGATTACCACCCTGTCTTCAGGCGTGGATGCTTTACCCCAAAGTTTGGTATCATGGGTGAACTTGGCCAGTCCACTTCTGACTCCAATGTCCACATCATTAATGAAGAGGCTGAACAAAATAGGTGCAAGGACAGAGCCTTGAGGGACCCCACTGGTCACAGGGCACCATGATGATTGACTTCTGTCAACCACCACCCTCTGGGTCTGACCACGGAGCCAATTCCCCAGCCAGCAGATCATGGTTTGACCTGAGGCCACAGTTGGCCAGTTTTGCCAAAAGGTGATCATGGGATATCAGATCAAAGGCTTTTTTTAAAGTCAAGATATATGACATCAATCTCTTTCCCCTTGTCCAGATGATAGGTCACCTGGTTGTAAAAGGAAATAAGATTGGTCAGGCATGACCTACCCGCAACAAACCCATACTGGTTGTCCCTCAGTGTGTTGCCATCAGCCAGTCCAATAAGGATGGCCTCCTTGAGGATTTTTTCCAAGACCTTTCCCAGAATAGAGGTCAGGCTGATGGGCCTGTAGTTTGCTGGATCCACTTTCCTCCCTTTCTTGAAGATAGGCACCACATTGGCCTTCTTCCAATCATCGAGCACCTCACCAGAGCACCAGGAGCTCTCGAAGATCCGTGCCAGGTTCTGGGCTATGATGCTAGCCAGCTCCTTGAGTACTCTGGGGTGTAAATTGTCAGGGCCGGCTGACTTGAAGGTGTTCAGCCTCTCAAGTTGTTCCTTCACAAGGTCAGCCTTGATGGAGGGCAAGGAACCACCCTTGCTTAGGCATCCCTGTCCTGTAATGGGCAGGGCCATCCCATGGGACTTGTGAAACACTGATGCAAAGTACCCATTTAGTAAGTTGGCTTTTTCCTGGGTGTCAGTCATCAGTTCTTCCTTTTGGTTTAGCAGGGGTCCAGTTTTGCCCTTGCTTTTCCTCCAGCTCCCCACATATCTAAAAAAGGACTTTTTATTGTCTTTGATACTTGTGGCCAGTTGGAATTCCATCACAGCCTTGGCTTTCCTGGTTTGCTCCCTGCAGGTCCAGACCAGTGCAGAGTATTCCTCCGTGAGGTGGATCCCGTCCTCCATCCTTTGTAGGCCTGGCTTTTTAGACGCAGGAGGACCGCCAGTTCCCTGGAGAGCCAAGGGGGCTGCTGTGCCCTCTTGCTGCCTTTCCTCTGAGACAGAATAGCCTTAGCTTGTGCATCTAGGATCGCTCCCTTGAGGAGCGACCACTCTTCCTAGACTCCCCTTCCTTTGGGGTCGTGGTCCTTTAGGGCCTCACTGACAAGTCTCCTGAGCTTATCTAAGTCAGCCCTCCTGAAGTTGAGGACCTCTGTACTGCTGACTGACTTGACAACTTTTCAGCGGATGGTGAAGGTGATCAGTTCGCGGTCGCTGTCATCCAGCTTCCCTTCGATCGTTAGGTCGCTGATTAGGATTCAGGATTTCCTAAGGATAGAGGTGAGACTAACTGGCCTATAGTTTCCAAGTTCCTCCCTCCTCCCCTTCTTGAAAATAGGGACCACATTGGCCCTTTTCCTGTCCTCTGGGACCTGACCAGAGCACCATGGCACAAACAGCTGTGCCAGTGGCTCTGATATGACACTGGCCAATTCCTTCAGCACCCTTGGATGAAGTTCATATGGGCCCACTGATTTGAACACATCCAGCCCCTCCAAATGCCCCTTCACTAGGTCTGTACTAACAGTTGGTGGGCTGATGTCCCTCCTGTGTTGATCTATGATCCAATTGGGAGATTTGTCTCGGTCTGTGCCTAGGAATACAGATGCAAATAACTCACTCCAGAGCTAACCTTTGTCCCCCCTCTCTGTCACCGTTTGTCCTGTAGGGGTCCTATGCTACCCTGCACCTTCCTTTTGCTCCCATATACCTGAAGAAGGTCTTTTTGTTGTCCTTAATTTTTGTCACCAGCCTAAGTTCTAATCCAGCTTTGGCCTTCCTAATTTTTCCCTGCAAGTGCAAGCCAGGGACGTATACACCTGCTTGGTAGGTACCCTCTGTTTCCACAGCCTGTATACCACTTTCTTTGCCCTTAGGCTTTCCTGGACTTCTCTGCTCAGCCAACACTTTATCAAATGTCTGTGCCAGATCCCATCAAGCGTTAACTTAGAGTGCAATCACCATTGCACAGGGCTGCAGTATCCTCTGGCAGATCTGCTGTGCTCTGCCTGAGCACTGTGCTGTCACAGACCCGAGTCAATCCCATTGCCCATAAAAGGGGCCAGTGGGGCCAGGAAGCCTTCTTGGCTGAATAGGGAAGTCCAGGAAAGCCTAAGGGCAAAGAAAGAGGTATACAGGCTGTGGAAATGGGGGAGCTACCAAAAAGGAGTATACCTCCCTGACTCACACTTGCAGGGAATAATTAGGAAGGCCAAAGCAGGATTAGAATTTAGGCTGGTGACAAAAATTAAGGACAACAAAAAGTCCTTCTTGGCCTCTTTGCCCCCTTTTATACACAATGGGACTGTCTCCTTCTGTGCCATAGGATCGCTCCCTTGAGGAACGACCACCCTTCCTGGACCCCCATCTTGCCAGTACTCTTGAGATTTAATGCCTCGCTATCTAATCTCCTGAGCACTCAGGAAGTCAACCTTTCTTGGGACTCAGGAAGTCAACCTTTGCAAGTCAGCCTTTCTGAAGTCTAGCACTTCAGCCCTGCTGGTTAGTTTACCCACCTTTCACCAGATAGTGAATTCAAACAATCGATGGTCACTGTCCTCTAGGTTACCTTATACCTGCAGATTCCCCACCAGGTCATCCCCTGTAGCTAATACCAAGTCCAGTAAGGCATTTCCTCTAGGGTGATCGTATACTTCCTGCATCCAGGGGAGGTCCTTTATGCAGATTAAGAACCTATGTGAACGGTTAGATTTGGCTGACTGATCCTCCCAGCAGATGTCAGGGTAGTTTAGGTCCCCCATGACAACCATATCTCTTGACCATATGGTCTCTGAGAGCTGTCTGGAGAATTCCTGGTTTAGCTCATCCTCCTGGTGTGGTGGCCTATAGTAGACCCCACTACCAAGTCCTTTTCCCCCTGGCCCCCTTGTATCCTGACCCACAATACCTTGGTTTGGTCCTCCTCTGATCCCATCTTGATTATAGAGGATGAATATTGTTCCTTAATATAAAGAGTAACACCCCCGCCCCTTTTTCCCCACTCTACAACCTGTAACCCTCAATGCTTACTGCCCAATCGTGAGTAGGGTCCCACCAGGTTTCAGTTAGCCCAACCAGGTCGAAGTTGTCGCTTGCAAGCAGGAGTGCAAGTTCCTCCTACTTGTTCCTTCCCATCACAATCAAAAGAAGCTGTTGCCTTTAAGAAAATATGTTTATGTGGTAATACATGCATAAATAAACAGTTTACCTTAGTGCCTTTTAAGTGGGGAATAGCTGTACAAGCTGACCCTTCTGATTCCATGGAAGGTATTTTATTTTTGTAAAGCTATTAGCTTCATTTTTACTGTAAACAGATAGACTGTTAGGCTCCAGATCAATGAATACTTAGGGATTTTTAATTGCATGATTTCTTTGGTTCATTGTGCAATATGTGCACAAAACACATCCTCTTCAAATTTAATTGAAAGAAGAAATGTTTATGGACTGTAGGACTGGTTGAAAAAATAAAACAGTTATCCACAAACAATTTTGGGGAATGAAAGCTCTGAAGTTGGTTAACTGTGTTTCACAAAGTCCCATTGTGAGTTTATTTGAGAATGTTCAGACAGGCACTGGATAGCCATGGAAATGTTTGTGAATGCTGAAAGCTTCACAGGTTTTAGCACCAACATCTGGAAATGCCCCTCTACAATTGCACAGTTTATTGCTTATTGTTATTGTATTTCCTCTGTGTTTTTAAGTATTTCAATCATCCAGTGAAAAAAGGTACAGGTCCCTGAGTCTTTGGTACCTCAGTACAGGAGCTGGGCTGAAGTTAATGCATACTGATTCTGCTTTGTGGCAGAGGCCTATATTTTTCTATACCTTCACCCTGCTCATCTGAGGAAGTAAAGCTGATTTGTTTAACAGCATTTTTGTGTGTCACACTGATCATACAAATGCAGAGCATGAATAACAGGCTAAGTACAGACAGTGCTATAACTTATCGCACTTTACACAAAGTGCTATAAGTTAGAGTGGGAGTCAACCGAACAGACAGTCACTGTTTGGTGTATGTGGGAGGATGGGGGGCTCACAGTCTGGCTGCATGGGCCACTGGGTTCTTCTGCATACAGCCCAGGAAATTGCCAGTCTCCCCTTTGCCCCCCCAGCTGGGGACTGTCAGCAGCTGCTGGGGGCAGGGGGAAGAGAGGGGGAATGGAGTCCCCCCGCTGTAAAGGGCTCCCCACAACTTGGTGGCTGGGGTCTGAGGTGGGGGGGGGGGGG
>NW_017729025.1:31588734-31595855 GCF_001723915.1 Gavialis gangeticus | reverse complement strand
GGGGGGGGGGGGAGCAGGCTGGGTCCTTGCAACCAAGCCTCTTGACAGCTGCAGCCTGCAGTGCAGCCAGGACTGGTGCAAGGAAAGGGCTCTGGGGTCTGTGTTCCCGCAGCAATCCTGGCCAGGGAGTGGCACACTGATGCCTGGCCAGGCCTGCTGTGGGGCCATGGTTGACAGTCACCAGACCTCAAAGCCAGTCCCCTGAAGCCTCCCTACCTCTCTCTGGGTAGCTGTGGGGTGGGAGGGGGGCCTTCCCCACTGCCGCCCTTCCTCCACCAGACTGCATGAGGGTCTGGGATCAGAGACTATCAGTGACTCAGGTCTGTGACAGCATGGTGCTCAGGCAGAGCACAGGAGATCTGCCAGAGGATACTGCAGCCCTGTGTAATGGTGATCACACTCTAAGTTAACCCTCGATGGGATCTGGCACAGACATTCAATAAAGCGTTGTAACTGAAAGCACTTTAGGTCAGTACACATCCATCCAGGGTTAACTTAGAGCAGGATCTGCCATTTTTAAAGTGCTTTATGTGCTGTGAATGTCTGTTCTGTTATGGCTGTAAAGTGCTTCCTGCATGCTTTAAGCACATTAAGTATAATGTCTATACCCACCCACAGTGACTAGTGAACAGCTTAAGGCAAGCAGTTCAATCATAAACCAAAAGCTGAAAACGATTGGTAGAGCAACTTAGCAAACACCAAAACAAACATAATCAGGATCAGTTTGCAAATGACTTGATAATCAAAATGGGCTAAAGCCTTAACTGACTGTCATTATTTGCAGCTATTAGTTAGTCAAACTCTCCCTCGTAAATAAACACTTGAAGGGCATGAAATACCACAGTTGATTTTAATAGGAGAGTTTTAAATTATTTTTAACATACTCAGAGACTTTAACTTGCTTCCCATTGTAAATGAATACATCAGAAAAAAACTGTGTTATGAAACAATATCTTTTCATGAATTTCAGAAACAGCAACAACCACAATAACAGCAATTTTGATTTTATGCTTGCACTCTGGCTACTTTAAAAATGACTAAAACAATTGGTTTAAATATTTAGATACAACTGGAAGTATATGCAATTAATTAGTGGATCAGGTTTACAGCATTCAGACAGAAAGCAGGGTAGATTTGCTTTTCAAGGTGCCTATACATGTGCAGGTAGGCTGCGCTGATGTGCTGTAATTTCAGCACGTTGGGGCAGACTCGATTAATTGAGTCTGCTGGAGTGTGGCAATACCGTGCTCCAACAGCCTCCCACATCTTATGTATCAGTGTCTCTGCGCTTCAAAATGGTGGTGGGGGCACTTTATATAAAGCTTGTTTGACAATGATAAAGCACCCTTGGCATTGCAGGGCTGCCCTAGTCTCCGGCAGATCTCCCGCGCTCTGCCTGAGCACTGGGGTGGCCCTGCCCATTCAGCTGTCACAGATCCGAATTAGTTAGATAAAGTGTCCTCGCCACCAATTTGAAGTGTGGGGCCACTGAATATACAAGATGCTCTGAGAGCTTTAATTAAAGTGGCTCTCTGTGCCACTTTAATTAATGCGCCCCCATCCCCCCTACTCCTGGAGCACATGTATAAACACCCTTATAGACTAAGTAAATCAGAGCAGCAGCTTCCAAAGCTTATGAACCTCTGGTTTGGTTAGTCTAGTGTAAATATACCCTGCCTTCTGCCTGACCTTAGACTAACAGGGCTAATCCAGCAGTGATAAGGATACTGAATATTGAATAGTACCCCCGGTGGAAGCCATTTTGTTCTTTTATTTATTTGATTTCTATGCCACCCTCTGCTAAAAAAGGCTCAGGGTACAGGTGAGATTCTGATTTCTTCTGTGAAAGACTGAAAAGGGGGAGGGTGCTTCTCCAATAGCCGCACACAGCTGAGCTAGACTTCTGCTGCCTGTTTCTTACCTGAGCACAAGGTTCAAGTGGGTTACACTGCAGCTAATGGCACTAGATACTGGCACACATGTACAGAGCCATACACTCCCAGGGTTGTCAAGGCAGCAGCTGACAGAGGGAGTGCATTCAACACCCTCTTTAGGTGCTCCTCCAGCACATGCAGGCACGTTGTGTCTCTCTGCTGACTGGAAAAGCTGCTGGTACAGGAGTCCCTCTGCCAACAAACACTACCCACCTCCTATTCCCTCACATAAGTGCCCACCCCCTCTTATAGCTACCAAAAACTAAGTGCAATTTGATGTTTCTGTCTTCCACAAAATAGAAGAACTCCATATTAAACTCCAGATATGAGTATATATACATATGCATGTCCTGAAGTAGGTATATGAACTAGAAAGGACAACAAAATCCTCAATAATGTTTACTGGTGATGCCATGTAAGCAATATTTACAGGGATTTTGGCAACTGGAATAATCCGAAGAGTAGTCACTGCTCAGTCGCAAGTGCATAACTCCCATTCACATTGGGCTCTTTGGAGCAGAGCATACCCTTTTGTGTTTTATTTTTATTGAACAACATGGGAAATGTCATATTTCAGTCTTAGAAACAATGACTGCCTTGTGAAGGTATGAGTTAAATAAAAGTGCTAGATTAATTGTAACCTTAACTTTCATGATATTCTCTGGGTTTATTTAATCTGTTTTGTTGGCCCACTGGATTTTGCCTACAGTTAAGAGCTGACACTTATTTTACTGTTGCTGCAAAGTTACACTAGCAATATTAGGACGACAAGAAGTTCAAGACTTGATAAAGGACTGGGGTATGATTGGACACTGAGAGGTGCAGAAGACCCCCTCCTTTCACTTGGCACTTCTCTTTTTATTCTTTGATTAAAGTCTTTTTCCTTTACTTACATCCTCCATTAAGATGTCTCAGTGTCATTTAGGGTGTTAATTGAGAGGAGGTTTAAGCTCATCAAGGCGATTATAAGTGATAGTTAAAAATTTCTATATATGGCCTATGCTGGAATCAGCACAGTAGGATGCCATTTTTCTTTTATCTAACTGACATTGGTAATAATAGATGAAATTATTACTAAATTGCAGCTGCAGAGATGATATCATGATTTTTTTGTGTAATCTTTGATGAAAAATTAATTTTTGAGAGGGATAATTTAAAATGATTTAAATAGTATTATACTGAAGTCCTTACTGGTAATTAACACCAATCTTGTCAGAAGTGAATCCACTTTTGCAGCTGTTTCTAAAGATACCTACACTATTTGTAACTTTTCTCTGAGTGAAATTACAGTGTTTGGACTTTATTTTTACTGTATAAGGACCATTCAAAGAAAGGGATGCTAATAAAGAAAGCTTTGTTTTCCAAAGGGGCCAAATTCCATTTTACGAATGTCTCTTCACATATGTGCAATTAGTTATTCTCAGAATATTGCCAGAAATGTGTATATTAGCCAAATTTTGTATATCCACATATATATACACATATAGATGTATATCTTCATGTATTTGCTATACACATATACACAACTTTGTCTGCAAGGGGTTTAATTGGTTGAACAGATGGCTGATCAGAAATGCTTCTTCATCTTCATCAGTGACTCGTCTTTCTTTCTTTGCATCGACTTTCATCACAGTGGCAAAAAAGTGCTCTAACGAGAAACAGCTGAAAATAGATTTTTCTTTGGTACTTTCATCATGCTTTAAATGACAGAAGTGGATTTTTTTGTCCTATATATAAAGACCTGCAGGAGAAGGTTAAAAAAGGAAATATAGTGAAATCTAAATAGAAAAATTTGAATGAGAATATGGGAGAGCCACAGATTATTCCTCTTATCTTCATATTTTACTTTCTTCTTTTTTTAAAGTACATGCTGATTTTTGACAAGATATATAGTCATGGTTATTCACGCCAGCTAGAGTACCTGCCAATCAGTATTTCTTTTCCTCAAGTTTGGTGCAGAAAGGGGGAGGGAGGGACGGGAGTTGAAAGATGACACAATGGCTTATACGACTGTTACTTTAGGTATGTATTCATTAAAATAGTAGTTACACAGCCGGCTTCTGCTGTTTCTGCAATTTTATTATACCCAAATCAAAGTGCAGCTTCTGTATCCTTTATAAATGAAATGAAATGCCTTATAAACAGAGTGCTGGGTTGTAGAAGGGGTTCACATATATGCAGATTGTAGTTAGATGATCTACATGCCCATATATGAGCACTGTCTTATGTTTAAAATGTAAGTGTAAGTTATCAGATAGTTTTAGAGTATCTTAAATTCTCTTACTGTTATCTATTTTTTCTCTTGATATTCTCATGTGGTATGCAGGTATTATCTTACTCAGTTAGCAGATAGATAAATTGAAGCACAGCCTGCTTAAGTGATTTGACCAAGTCCTAAAACAAGTAGAGGCCAAAGTGGAAGAAGAACTTGAGGCATCTGGCATCCCATCCCTTGCTCTAACCAGTTGTTCACAGTTTCTCTATTTACAAAGGGAAACTAACTCTCTGAGTGTTAAATATGTTATTGAAAGTGGAAGAATGTCCTGGTAGTCTCATGGAACCACAATAATTTGCCTTCATTTTTCTTCTCAAGAAGGCAGGAGTTGGCAGTTTTTTTCCCAATAAACCATGTCAAGGATCTGTCTGCATGGCTGAAGTACAAATTAGGAGAGACATTGATCCTGTGACAGACAAAGGGAAGCCTTGGGAACATTCCTGCTGAAAGAATGGAGCAGGGGGTAGGGCAGTAAGGCAAGAATTTTCCCGGAGAGGAAGGAATGGTAAAACAACGAAACCTCCTGGTTAGGATTAGGATTAAAGTTCTACCTCTATATCCAGTTCAGTAGCAATATTTCTTGGTGTGGAGAGATGAATATTTGGGTTAGCCCAAGAAATGATTGGAGAATGAAGGCAGACAGGGGAGTGCTTAGTCTTTCACAAGAGGAAACTCTAAGCACCTGGGTAAGCAACAATGATAACCAAATGATACACACTATTGTCAACTCTAATACTAAAAGACTCTCAGAGAGAGATACGGAGGTAGTGGCCACTAGTGTACTGTTTGGTCTTTTGGTCTTTCTGTTGGTTCTTTAGGATAGGAAAGCTTAGAGGTGAAGAAAAAAGAAATGACCTCAAAATCCAACTATGGCTGGTTATACAATATGGTTGGTTAAAAATTTCAAACAAACTGGGCGCAGGTTGACTGCACTTTCTTCTTTCCAAGTAGGAATCACAAGATGAGGATGATGCTTTTGTGCTGGAAGGAGAAAGAAAGGATGCTCAGAATAAGAACAGCAGATTATAATTTTCTGAGCCTCTTCCTTCAGATCCTGTGACCCCCTTGTTTGCAGGCTTTGAAACCTTGATAAAAAGGGTGTGGGCTTAGGAGGAGGTAATCTTGGCTCAGGAGGTCCAACAGATGGTATTGGCAAATGGAACTGTAGGCTCCTGCAGTGTAGTGCAACACTCTGGAGGTGGCTAAGGGAGCAACAAGGTCATGGGAAGCAGCTGGTGGCATACACACTCAAGATGGCTCCTGCAAGAAATCAAAAACAGCCTAGTAGTGAGGAGAAAGTGGAGTACAGCTCAGAGTAAATGAGGCAGATCGGCATCCAGGTCTCCCATGAAGTTACTGCAAGAATTCATGAGGGTCAGAGGACCTGGCAGACAGAAGAGCGGGATCATTATCATGGCCTTATTTTGGCCTCTGCTCTTTTCAGGTAAACCTGGTTTATTTCATAGTGGACATTTATTAGGGAAAAAAGCTGCCATTTTAATTTGGCATGCTGAGGCATTCATGGAAGTTACAGTTCAGTGATTTCCATTCAGTGCTGCAGAGCAGGCCTGCTTCTCATTCCCCAGTGGAGTAATCTAGAGCAGACCCATCAAAGTTAGAGACAGAGCAACTGTGGGAAGAGAGATGAGAATTAAGGCTGAAGTAAATTTCTCATTTTCTTTGGGTGGCATAGCCACTCCATTGCCAGGTTAGGGATAGTGAGAACAGTGCAGCAATTTCATGGCAGCTACTTCTCTTTTAAAAGGAGTTAGTAGCCTCAGGTAAAGTAGTGTATCTCCTTCTAATCTATACTACTGATAGGGCTACTACTACTATGGTTTTTAGGTAGTTTGGGTAGCCTGGGGAAAAAGTGGTGGTGCTAAAACAAAATGAGAGGAAATCTATTTATATGCATATTCATCAGGTAGTGCTGATCAAGGCCTACAATGTTATAGATGTGAGTTTATACAAACACTTTTACATAGCTGTGGCCACGCACCTCAATCCTTAATTGCAACCTTCCCTATACAATGACTTATCAATGACTTACCAAGTTGATTAACTGAATAGTTTTGTGTCTTGTGACACAGGACTAAGAAAACTAAAACAACAAAAAATACAAAACAAAACACCCAACGAACAAAACCGAACCTTGCTGGCCTGAAGCAAAGCTCCCTCCTGAGTTTCTAGCCCAGCACAGACCCTGCTTCTACTTTTTTTCAGGTGTTTTTAACTCTCTTCACCTGTGGCAGGCAGCTGTGAACAGAAGGCACAGGCATCTTGTTCCCTCTTTGGAAACAGACTTCCCCCCAGCAGCTATGTGAACGTGCTTGCTACTAAATCCTGGTCCAAGGCTGGGGCAGCTCTTGCATGGGGCTTCCACAGGTCTCCGGACACAGTGAGCAGCTGTTTGCTCCTCTGTGTACTGCAGAGGCAGTGGGATCCCTAAAGTGATGAGCATTATGGGCAATGCAGCAAGGGGTGAATAAGTAAACCAATGACCCCCAACAGTGCAGGAATGTAAGTGCAGGAATGTAGGTGCAGAAGAAGGGGCTCCAGGCATCTTCCGGGATGGGGACCACCTGTGAGATAATGCAGGAAGCACGTTATCAGAGTTCCAATTAGCGCCCCACAACAATACATGCAAGAAGACAAATATAAGAAATTCATGGGGTGCAAATGTCTGCACATATTGTAAGTGATAGGAAAACAACCAAGCCTATGAAATTTAAGTGAAATTTTAAAAAGCTGATTTGCACACAAAGTTTACTTGATGATGTAGAAATAGGAAAATAAAAAATAAGAATAAAAATGAAGATAGGAATGACAAGAATAAAAATAAGAATACATTTTTAAAAAAGGTGAAAAAGTTTTAAAATTTGAAAAAAATGTGTAAAAATATGTGTAAAATT
>NW_017729025.1:31587489-31588723 GCF_001723915.1 Gavialis gangeticus | reverse complement strand
TTGGTCTGACAGGACCTGCCACTGATGAACCCGTGCTGATTGCCCCTAAGCATGCAGTCCCCTGCTGTCCCCTCCTGGATGTGTGCCAGAATTATTTTCTCAAACAGCTTGCCTAGGATCGAGGTAAGACTAACTGGCCTATAGTTTCCTGGGTCCTCCTTCCTCCCTTTTTTGAAGATTTGAACCACATTGGCCCTCTTCCAGTCCTCCGGCAAGGGGCTTCTTGTTCCGCTAAGTGTTGGGGATATCCCTAAAGCAATGGTTATTACAGACAATGCAGCTTGGCCTGAATAAGTAAATCAGTGACCCCCAACAGTGCAGGAATGTGAGTGCAGGAATGTGGGTACAGAAGTGGGGTTCCAGACATCTTCCTGGATTGGGACCTCCTATGACATAATGTAGGGAGCACATATTAGAGGTCCAATTAGTGCACCACAACACTCCAATATGTGTGGGAAGATATATATTAGAAATTCATGGGGTGCAGGAGAATTTCAGTGCCCTGTTCACAGGGGTGGTTGTTTCAGTGAAATTTAAAAAAGTGAATTTACACATGAAATAAAATGTACTCGATGACATAGAAATCGGAAAATAAAAATAAGATGAGAATAAAAATAAAGATAGGAATGAAAAGTATAAAAATAAAATAAGAATAAAAAATTAAATAATTTAATTGTGTCATTTCATTATTTAATTAATTTTTACACATATTTTACACATATTTTTAAAAAAAAATTTCACCAATTTTTTTTTTTTTAAGTAATGAAATCGCACCACTTTTGTTCATCTGCACATATCACTGTGCTGTGAGCTACAGGTACACCCTTCTGTAATTTAATACAAAGAGATCAGTGTGGTGGATTGTTATGCAGTGCCCCCTGCAGTAATTTACTGTGAATAGTGCACTGAGCATTTCATGACATTTAGAAGCGATAACCCACTGTTTCAATTTAGGCCGCACAGAATGCAGTCCTGAAGGACTAAACCCCTATCCTGTGTACAAGCACCCTAAGAAGTTATCTGATAATTGTCATCTATTATTTCAGCGTGTGTTGAACTAAAGCACATTGAACATGTTTTAATTCAAAGCTGAGCTGCCAGAGGTAGGGGCTGTGCACCACAAACCCCACACCTACCCACAAAACCCACACACACACTGACACCCCTTCACAACCCCCCCACAAACCCTACACCTGCCCACAAGCAGCACATACTCTCTTACCCACTCCCCACA
>NW_017729025.1:31581622-31582489 GCF_001723915.1 Gavialis gangeticus | reverse complement strand
CCACAAAACACCATGGCAGGAGCAGAGCTCCTTGGGGGACTGGTTCCCTTTCCTGGGGTAAGAAAACTCTCAGCTCACATGCGATCCAAACCACCATTGCTCTTTACTCAGTAGCACAAGAGATGCGGGCGCGTGCACCCTCGCTGGTTTCCTTTCCTCTCCAAAGTCCCCTGGGCTGGAACTTGCATCTTGTGCAGCCCTAAGGAAACACCTTGAGGAAGAGGCTTCACAGCCTGTGATGGTGGGGAGCTCCTTGCTCAACGCCAGCCTGATCTCCCGCCAGGCCAGGTCCCTCTTGCCTGGTTGGGGGCGTGGGGGGTGTTGCACTCCTGGCCCCTCTGCCTGGGAGAGCCTAGCCTGGCCAGCATCCCCTCTGTCTGGCTGCTCTGCTGGGTCCCGGTGGCTGCACCACCTCTGAGCAGTGAGAAAGGGCAAAGGTCACTTTAGGGGGGTCTCTTGCCTGCCCCCAGGCCTGGGCAGAGCCATGGGGCAGTCCTTCCTAGGGCATCCTGGCTGGCATGTCCTGCCTGGCAGACAGGAGCCATTGAGCGGACGAGCCAAGAGGGATCAGGGCCAGATCCATGCACAGCCACAAGAGCCTGGCCAGCCCTGCACCATCGGGGTGAGTACAGAGCCCCTGGCCCAGCCTGCCCAGGACTTGCCAGCTCACACACTGACCTCCATCCCCTGCTCCTCCATTAGCTGCACCCCAAGACCTGCCCCCTCCGGTCATGCCTTTGGGGACCCTGCTTGGCAAGGACCCTATTCTGACATGGCCTTACTGGCAGGGGGGTGTGGGGCAGCCCCCAGGCTGGGGCCAGGAGGAGGCATGGGCGTCTCCAGAGAGAAGCAGAGTCAAGAGCTGAA
>NW_017729025.1:31579393-31581611 GCF_001723915.1 Gavialis gangeticus | reverse complement strand
TAAGATGAAGATAGGAATGACAAGAATAAAAATAAGAATACATTTTTAAAAAAGGTGAAAAAGTTTTAAAATTTGAAAAAAATGTGTAAAAATATGTGTAAAATTATATTACACAACATTTAATTAAATTATTTAAAGTAATGAAATTGCACCACTTTCAGGCATCTGCACACATCAGCATGCCGTGAGCTATAGGCACCCCCTACTGTAATTTAATATGAAGAGATCAGCGGGGCAGATTGTTATGCAGCGCCCCCTGCAGTAATTTACAGTGAATAGTGCACTGAGCATTTTGTGAGATTTAAGAGCCATGATGTGTACACAGAGATGGAAAAATAAAACCCAACGTTTCAATTTAAGAATGCAACCCAGAAGGACTAAACCCCCGTCATGTGTACAAGCACCCTAAGAGTCCTGGGAATCCCTTGAAATTTATCTACCTTCTTCTCCTCCCTCCCTAAAAGTCTGTCACATGATAACTGTCTTTCCAGCTGAGGATGGCCAGATGTGGTGCCCTATGAAGCCTGTTGATAGTGTTTCCCAGATAGACTAATGGAGTCTTTTCAGAATAACACAGACATGTTGCCTCTACAGCTTTTCATGCCCTTGGCGACTTAAGAGCAAAGGGCTGAAATGATTCTTTTATTTGGATTTTACAAGCGGTACATTAGATTGAGAATAATACAGTTCTGATCTGCCTCTCCTGTTGGTGTTGGAAATCAAATATATATCATTGTCCCAACTGTAATTACAAAGCAAGACTATTGCTTAAAATAATAGTAATAGCAAGGTACATTACACCTTACATTCCTTCTTAAGTTTACTCAGCAGATTTATTTATTAAGGAATAAGATGATTACATGGAAATCCCAGAAATCTGAGAAATTACCCAGGAAATCCGGGACACTGCCCCCACCCCCTGTGCTCCCACAAGTTAGAAGGGGCAGGGCTACATGCCGGGCAGGCAGCGGTACCTGCTTGCTCGCCTGCAAGGCACTCAGCACCGATCTGACTCCCAGCCAGGCGCAACCCAGCACCCCTGCGCTTCCACGATGCCCATTATAATTCTCAAAGGCCAGCCGGGATCAGCCTCTGAAATCTAGGACTGTCCTGGCTACCCCAGGACATATGGTCACCCTAGTTAAGGAAGGATGAATTAAAGATAACTAAGGGGGAAAAAAACAATGTGGGCTTAGTCTGTTTTTTTGGTACATGATGTTATTTAAAGACTTGCTATGTTTTTCTGAAGCGTACTTGTGCTCTATTTCTTTTTTCACATTAGCTGCTTAGGTCCTATTTAATCAGTACGATTGACTGAATAGTTGATTAAATGGTGATTTCATAAGAGTCAAAAGTCTGAAAGCTGATTTAAAGGGGGAAAGGTTGTTTAATATTTTTTGTAATTGGTTATGAATTTTATTTTAAGCAACAATTTGGTGTTAAAAAACACCAACAATAAAATACATCATATTAGCATGATTCATACCGTCATAAGAAAGCAGAAATTAGGGGGCCTATACTAACTCTTGAAAACTTTTTTGCAAGTCAGTTTCAAAACAAGTTCCATTACATGGAAATATGCTGCATGAAACAAAGATGACTAATAGATCTTATATTCTTTACATAACAACAGGCTTATGCTCTCAAACATTTTGCATTGGTTTTAAGAATGAGAAAATGTGTCAACAGTACTTGGTGTATAGTGAAATTCACAAAGGCTAGAGCATGTCATAGCTTTAGCTGAGTTTGATGAAGTCTGAAGAATTTTTCCAAAATGGAAATACTCAGAAACAGAAAATGCTTTGGCAAGCTTCAAAAGTTATATCAATATAGAATGGTTTCAAATTAATGGGAGGAATGCATTTTTTTCTAGAAGTGCTTCGCTTTGTGAGGTGAATAAAATAGAAATTTAGCCTTGTGGTTTAAGAGACTATGATTCACATTGTCAGCCTGTCTTCTAAAAAGCCAAAACATTACAAAAAAGATAAAAGCTTTTAAAGTACCAAACTTGGCCCTCAACTAGCAAACAATAGACAGACCCCCAAAAGGAATCTCCCTCTTTTTTTCCCCTCTTTCTTCTTCGCTCCTTCCCTTTACTAGAACAATTGTGGTACTAAAGATAATACCAAAAGTATGCAATGTTTATCTAATATTCATGTGGTTTTCTTCTTACTATGCCATTAAGATGACTTGCCATTGTACTATGTGATTGCCTGCT
>NW_017729025.1:31559658-31574393 GCF_001723915.1 Gavialis gangeticus | reverse complement strand
CTCCTTCCCTTTACTAGAACAATTGTGGTACTAAAGATAATACCAAAAGTATGCAATGTTTATCTAATATTCATGTGGTTTTCTTCTTACTATGCCATTAAGATGACTTGCCATTGTACTATGTGATTGCCTGCTTTTTTGAATGTATGTTTTTATTTCATAGTCATGCTTAACATTTTAACATACATTGACTTGATTTGTGTATTTTGGACTCGAGAAATAGTGTTAAAAATCTTATTTACTATAAGCAGTACATGAAGAGAATTTAAATGCTTTATGGGATAGGTAGATATATCTGAACACACCTCAGTCATATGCACTCCAAAATGTTGTTGTTCCTACATTTGATTGTGCCATTTTACATATTCAAGAGATATTACATCCACAAGGATGTCAAATAAGAAAATATATAAAAGCTCTGCATTTCCTGTGCAGGAAAAAAAGGATGGGAAAAATAATATGGTATTGTGCTATACTTAAGGACACTGGTCTATGGTGTTTATGCTGGAAAAAATAGCAAAATGAGCAGAATTTGATGGGCTGCATGGAATTTTACATTTAATGCTTCTTCACTATGGAAATCATGCAAAATTGCTTGAAAATGGTTGTCAAGTGTTTGATTGTAGCACTATAGAATCCCCAAGAAAAGAGAAAAGCCCACTAAAGTTTTGAGAACAATTGAATATCAAGTAACAGACTTGGTTGCTATCTTCATACTTCTGGTGTATTTATAAATGGTTTACCTTGAACTTTTTTTCTTTTCCTTTCTAAAACCAGGATTTAAATGCCCCGCATGGCAGTAGCAATTGCCAGAGTAGAACATGCACTGTTCTGGAATCCATTTAATCTGAGTTAATGTTATATATTTTGAAAGGCAGCCTTATTATTGAGCTTTCTTTTAATTTTCTTTGTTACTCCCTCTCACGTGGTTTGTAGATGTGCCATTGGGGTATAGAAGTCTCAGCCCTGTAGCATGTTAAAAGGGGGTTTGAATTCTGACATGTATACCTGTTACTACACACTGTTGTTTGATATAGGAGGTAGACTGCTTAGCAGGTTATACGTTGATGATTTCAGTCCCAGACATGCTAGGCCTCTGCTTTTTGTTAGTAGGATGTAGATGGAATGGAGTGGAACATAACATTTCCCTTCCAAATCGATGGTCCTTGAAGTCCATTCATTGTTTCTATTTGTCTTTTAAATTTGTCAGAACCCTGTGCCCCATTGTATGGGTTAATGACCTACCTACTGAAGGTCCCTCATTATGTAAATTCACATGCTCTTATAGTCCATAAAAGGCTAAATGGGGCTACATGTAGGATACAACCCAAACCATTCTGTTCATCCTGGGATTTTAGTTATCAGAGAAGTTATTATTGGTGCCTTGCAGCCATTTTTAGCCAGTGGAAATTCAATGTCAGTGAGTGATTTAGTGTCATGAGGGTATCTCCTTCAGATTTTTCAACTAGATTTGGACAAACCAAAGAAGAAATGCCCTCCAGAGACCCTTTCCTAGGTTTATGTTGTGCCCCAATGCAGGACTTTATATCTGAATACTCAGATAAGGCAAATGCAGTCAATAATCAGAGTGTAATCCAGACAGGTGCAGAGCTCAAGAAGAACTTTTTTCCTGAATTCAGCACAGAACACTTAGACACATATTACAGGAACGGGAAGGGAAGGGAGCATTTTCTCAAGCATCAGCTATTTGCTTTTACTAGAAAGTAGTCTCAGGAGTACATAGGCTGATGACTTAAACTTGTGCAGAAAAATATCCTATAGTAAAACCCTGGAAATTGAATTTCCAGGGGAAATCTTTTTGCTCAGTGCATTATATTTTTAGCTAGCATTTTCTATTGCTATCATGCATGCTAAGTATAGACATTTATGATGCTTATTTATGATGCTGTAATCCCACCTTATCATTAGTGAGTGGTGAACTTCAAAAGGTTTGGAGAAGTATCTAAAGCAGTGGTCTTCAACACATGGCTCATGGGCAAACCACAAGAAATGTAAAAGTTACAGCTGAGGTTGACAGGGGGCAAAGTATGGTGTTTCTCACAGAGCTTTATTTGATGGGTATTGTTGCCCAATGGATGAAGGCTGGGGACCACTGATGCAAAAACTCAGTTGCTTCAGTAGTTCATTCAAAAAGCCAAAAATGATATTAAAGCATTGGCGTTTCCTTAAAAAATTCCCAGTAAGACATGGGAGAGAAGTATATGAAGAACAGCCTCACTCCCACATTCTTCCATCACTGAGTTAGTGGGAAAGTCATATGTAGAGTTATCAGCCATACAAGGACAGTTTGTTGGGTATTAGCTTTATTAGAATCAGTAGTATCCTCATAAGTAAAATGTTTTCTGTGTGTTCCCAATAAATCTGTAGAGCTTATAGGTATTAATTAAAGATGGAGGCTGCCTGTTTGTTGTATATATTAAGGCCTAAATTTTCCACTGAAGGCAAGACAGTGAAAATCAGGAGGGAGGTTTGAGCACACACTGATTGTTAACCACCCTTGCAGCACATCAGAGCTCTAAATGATGTGGGCTGCCAATGGCTGCAAAGGGGCATTCTAGGGATTGCAAGGATTCAAGGATAGGCACCATTCATGCAACATCCACAGAGAAGAAGATGAGGGAAGTTGTGATGCTGCACCACTGAAGAACATCTATCTCTGGAGACTTCCATGACTGGCTAAATTGCCTTTAGGGTTTGGAGACATGACAAGCTTTAGATACAAAAAGCTTCAAATATATAGCAAAATCTAGGCCTCTGTTGAGATTCACACCATTTATATGGGGTCTTAGATATAGTCAAAAAAGGGCCTCTGCATGGGAGAGATCTGTAGGAGATGAGGGAAGGTTCGAAGCATCAGAACAGCCACTGCTACTGCCTGACTGCAGTGGGGTCTGCATCTGCTGAACATCCCTTGCACTGCTCTAACCCAATATCTATAGTTAGGTATCTGTTGGTGACATTATATTGATTCTCACTACACCTCTTAAAATGTCCTGTGTGCATTAAGAAGTGAGTGCAGTATTTCACTTGAAGTTGTTTCAACATAGCCATAAAGGTGGGGATGGTAAGACTTGACTAATGTGCATTAAGGCAATACCTACTATTTTCAGTGTCAGAAGAGAAGAAAGAAAGTAAAGAGTAAAATTTGTCTCAGCGCAAGCGGCAGTGTAGGGAGGGGAAGGGGCAGGAATGAAGGGTATATATGAGTATATAATCAAACAAAGTCCATGATTACTTATGTTTATGTGGTCCTGTGGAAATGTGATCTGTCCTGTTGGATTTGTGCTTTATTTTTGGATAATGCTCTATCATACAGAGTCAGTACAGAGACAGAGTCATTATTGTTGCTGCACGTTATGGTGTTTTGGCACTTGGCCATTCTCTGCATACATGCCAAGATGCTTTTATAAAACCATTAAAAAAGCAGTACTAATTAGATATTTAGAGGAACAGAAATCCTGAAGGTTAAAATACCAGGGAAGCAGTTATGACCACAAGTGGCTGTTATATAAGTCAGTCCACGAAGGGTAACCTTCACTGAGCAAACACAATAAGCCTGACATTTCTTTTCTATTAAAATAACTTATAGTGATAAGGATATTTATATTTGTGTTGCTTACCTATGTTACCATTACTTGCTATCTTTATTGCATTCATGCTTAAAGACCTAAATCAGGATCATAATCCCACTGTACCTGGTGCTGCAGAAACACAAAGGAAATACAGTTCTTGCCTTGAATTGCTTACACCCATAACATTTCTCAATACCCATAATATTTAAAAGTGTAACAAGATGCAAAATGAGATGCACAACACAACAGAGCCAGAAGGTTGGCATGCTATGAAATTCTCTTAATTGAAGAGGGGGAAAGTTGCCTATATTTCAGTTTCCCCTGTCTGTAAACTTCTTCATGAGTACGGTGGAGACAGCTACAACTGGACAATAGAGAGGAACTAAGACACTGGGTTTTGAACCCACTTCAGACTGGGTGAATGCTACCGATTGTGCTTAAAGTTTGAGGCTAATCCCAGAGCAGAATCCAGGTTTATATCTGAATGTGTGGTGCCAATCCTTGGTGTCAGTGTTAGAGGGAGTCTTTCAAGTTCTGCCAATTCTCACAAGAGTGCAGCCATTGCAGGTGATAACTAGTTTAGAACTGCTTTTCACTCGGTTTTTTGGGTACACTTAAAATTAAACTAGAAAAAGACTTTTCTTTAAGGTTTGTATGTGCCAAACCAGCATGATAGGTTCAGATATAGGCTTTGAAAGCCATTCTCTCCCAAAATATGAAGGGTCTTAGATCTGAGGTTCTGCTCCTGACTATAGGATGCACATTACCAGTTTCAGATGTTTCTTATAGTTTGCTTCCGCCTGCCAGATCAAGGCTTTCTCTGCAAGTCATGTGGGCTACCTTTTATCCCAGTACTAATCATCCAGTGCCACAGGTGTTGGTCCAGTCAGTAACCCTATGAAATGGCAGCACGGGGGCTGGCTGATAGGGCGGTTGATGTTCTACTGGTGATTTGCTCAGGTCTTAATATCTCTTCACATTATTGAGTAGCTTCTACTCAGGCTTCTGGGAATGATGTGTGAGAGCACCATATCTTAGCAGAAATGGAAATGATAAACTGAGCCCTGGGCAGAACATCGTAGTTGTCTGTTAAATGTCTTTACATACTTTTATTTAAACACCCAGGTTAGTTTTCCAATGCCTCTTCCCTTTTTCCAAGGAATTCTGTATCCTGAAATTTGACTGAGAGACTTTCCAGAACATCAGTAAATGAGACCACAAGTGCTGACCAAAGTATGAAACACATCTAAATATCACAGAAATAGGGCAAAATTGTTGCCTGTGGTGAAATGATACAGCTCACTGAGGTTGTACTCAAGCAAGTCCATGCACACAGACAGCATATAAATATATTCAGATATCTATAAAATCCTTTGTCCGGCAATATAGCCTGTTAAAAGTGTGGAGGGAGAATAGTATGATTCTGTGACTCGAAGAAAAAAATGGAAAATGCAGTTTTAGTATTGTAACTAGAACAGAGTCTGACCCAGCAACTTTTTCCCATAATTGACTTACATTATCAGAGTTTTCCTGTGTGGACACCTCTCTATTTTTGGTTACAGGATTTTGTAATTCTCCTTCAGCCTGATAAATTGTGTTTGTCAGCTTCAGGGTATCTTGGTATAGATATATAATAAAAGGATATGTATCTACTTATAATCTCTATCTAAATCTATGTGTTCACTATGTATACATACACATAATATATGAATATATAGTATAAATATGGTGTGTACGTGCGCGCGCACACACACACACACACACAAATTAATACTTTGATGTCTTTAGCGTTTTCAACTAATTATACCTTCCAGTCTCATGTTAATTCCCATTTGAAACATTTGGCACTATTCCTCCTAATTCATTTATATTAATGAGGGGAGGATCCTCTAAGCAATAATCAGTTAAAAATCATGACTAGCTTTGTTAATAAATACCAGATTGGTGCATGATACAGTATTGGCTTGTCCTTAATTAGGAAGCACTGGAAGGGGCACCAAGAGGGAAATACTCATAAATTTTTCTTTTTAAGTCTAACTGCTCTCTTTCTCATATTGTATCTTTGAAATGGAGAGAAAAATTGTAACTTTGAAATTCCTTAATTTTCATATACTTAAGATAGCTTATGATTAATTAAGATATAGATTTAATACTGAGAGTGTTTTTTTTTTTTTTTTACTAACTCTGTTTGTTTGGAAAAAATCTGGAGAAACCATGTGCAATATTGCAAAGTAGCAGGTAATTTAAATGTTTAATTTAAATACTGGGAAAGTAGAAGCTGGTTAAATCTTATGAGATAGAGACTGGTTGGCTCAGGGAAGTAGTGATGAGCTAGTGCAGCTCTCATTTCTAGGTGACTGACTGGAATCATGTCCACATAAGAATGGAAAGTTATTCCCATCCATGTGCATTCAGTGGTGGCCTCAGTTCATTTCCCATGGGATGGATGACTTTAACACTCACAAACCTTTCTACACTTAGCCAGCTGAGCAGGGAACACAAAGAGTGGGTGGGCATGGACTGCAGAGCATGAATCATTTTTGTCTTATGTTGATACCAGACGTTAAGTGAGGACAGGTGAGCAACGTTTTCATGCTAGTGAAAAGCCTAAATGGCTTGGAGTGGTGGTCAGGTATAAAGGCACAGTGATTGCATTGAACTTTCAGTGCCCTTTGTTCTCAAAATCCTTTCAATCAGTAGCCTTGTGTGGAATATTGCCATCAACTATTAAGCTTTTTATTTAGGTTTTTCTAATACTTAACATTGTGTTGTGTGAGCTGATGTGATTACTGATTTTTTTTAAGACAAATACGTCCAGTTTATATATGTAATAATAACTTACTAATACAGGAAAAACACAGTTACCAAGCATAACTTATTACCTCAGGTCTTTTGAACAATACAGTGGCAGGCATTAAGTCCTTCCCAAGTTTAGGCCATTACGGGCTTCATGTCAGCACTTTTTCTGACGGAAAAGGTGCTTTTTGCCTTTTGGGGTATGTCGAGGCACTGCATTTAGATTGACTTACCTGGGTTAGGTCAATATGCATGCCTAATCATTCTGTTCAAAGGCCTTAAATTGCCCCCCAAATGGCACACCAATCTAAGTTAGTTCACCAGAGGAGGTATACTAACCTAGACTGAGAATGGGTTAACCCAATCTAAGAAAGGGTTAGATCTCACAAATGCTTGGAATGGTATTTGTGGGTGTGGGTGTGGGTGGGTGAGTGGGTGTGGGTATGGGTGTGGGTGTGATATGATGTGGTGTGGTATGATGCATGCAGTGCCTTGCACAGTGGACTTCTCATCTCACTTGGGACCTGTAGGAACAGGTAAAGTAATTGTGATGATAGTAGACTGTGGTGGGAAAGGTTGTGAAAAATGGAGTGGAAGAGTCACATTGGGCAGAGGAGGGAGAAGGGAACAGAAAGCATTCTCAAGTCTTTCATATGTGATAATTTTGGGAGAGGCTGAAGATGCTGCTAAGGAGTATGGTCAGGGTACAGAAGTGAGGAGAGCTCCTTGAAAGTTGAAGGGGAGATAACGCTGGTAGCTGCAGGTGCTCCCAGTAAGGGCACTGAATTCCTGACATAGGAGATGAAACTGGAGATCCTGAGTGCTTCTGGGATCATCTAAGCTCTCAGGGAGGTGTGGTTGAGGAGAGCCTGACTGATCATAGAGGAAGAGCTGGAGGTAGCTGAGAAGCTATTACTTTTAAAGACTTCCCTTTATCAAAGGTTCTCTCAGTAACTAACATTTTTTTCCATCTCTCTTTTAATGCCTTCTTGATTTCTCCTTCCATTGCCTTGCAGGTCTCCAGGTTAACTCTCCAGGTTAAGGCTAAAGATATTGAGGAGATTCCCACAAATGGCAGAAGAACCTCTTATGAGACTGGGCCGGGAGGGATGGATTCTGGGATTCTGCACAATTCTTCACACTTCTCACCCTTGCAGTAGTGAGTGGACTTGACATCTGCAAAGCAAGGAAGAGCAAAATTGCCTGGCAGTGAGGCAGGCATTGCTGTGCATGGAAGCACAGGAGCACTAGGGAAAGGGAGGTAAAAGGCTCCGTGGGGCAAAGTAGCATGAGGTGGGATAAGGTAGAAAGTCCAAGAACTTTGTTTCTGTAGAAGTAGGACATCTGGCCACCTATCAGTGATGATTGTGAATAAACAAGAGAATAAACACTGGTGCCGTGCTAATATCTAACTGTTCAGAAACACAAATAAAATAACATCAGTATCTGGCAAATGAAGGAGGAAAGGAAAAATATTGGGAAGATGTTTTATTTTGACTCTGTTTTGTATTGTTCATAACAAACAATAGTTGTTTTTTTTAAATAAAAACCCTAGTAACTATAAAAATCACTTGACAGCATCCTTTTAAATTTACCAGTAACAGAATGACTGCAAATGTGTATCAAACAACCTGCTTTCAAATGCAGGTAAGCTGCCATTGAAAAGAGATTTAATCCTAACTGTTTATGCCTGCTTTTGATGACAGTGCAGTTGTGTATTGTGTTGGTTAATAATGCATTCAAGCACCTGTTTAGAGAAGGTATATTCTACTACAGTCCAAAATGAAAACAACCCCATTACTTGTAGGGGTTTCATTCATAATTCTTGTATCATGCTCTGATTAGAGTATACATTGAACCTCAGACAAGCATTACCTAAGGCACATTGAGTTAAATGCACTGTATAAACTAGGCACAAACCACAAAGCTACCTTTAACTTGCACAAAACAGCAAGTAGAAATTGATTAAAATATGCATTCTACTAATATAACGGCTGGTCTCAGTATAGAAATTAATTAATGCTAATAGTACACAATCAAAACTGCTTTTAGAAATCTTCTTAGAACATTAACTAAAATGTTCATCTTTTTAATGCATTTGACTGAATCACTGAGACTAAAAGCTTTGCTTCCTCCATGCAAATGTGAAAAAAAATCACAGTCTGAATGTTCAAGCAGTGATTTTATAGCAACCTCCCCCAGCCATTTGCTTTTGGATTCCTTGTTAACCTGAGCCTGGTCCCAGTGCCATGTGTGAGGTTGTACTATTAGCTACTACAGATTGAGGTGGCAGCCCTGGGAGTCAAGGCCAATAACATATGCAGATTGAGCCACAGAGCAGAAAAGGAGATAACTAAATGAAAAAAGGGGAAAGGGTATTGCATTTAAAGAGGCAGTGCTGATATATTCTGGGTGTATAGTTCACAGTTACTCAAAACTCAAGGCATGAATGTTTCCAAATCCTCCAGCTAGATTTCTCTAACATTGTCCTCTTCATTCATCATGTTCCTGGCTTCTGGTTTTCTGCGTGTTTTGTTTTGTTGTTTACCTTTAGGCAAAGCATATTTTACAATACAAAGCATCATATAGACCCCATTGTGCATATCAAGAACCTAATCCTTCCACCCCATTGGAATCTCACAGGACATGCTAGGTACCTAATGCTTTCATTTCCCAGAGGAGTGTGGGTCTTGGGAGTATCATAAATTGAGAGCAGTCACTCAAACATTTGGCATGTCATCTGAATCTCACAATAGAAAAAGCCTTACATTTGGAGGACGTTTAATTTAATTGTTTGCAGCTTAAATATTTTTTCAAGCTTAACATGATTCACAGGTACTGATTCTCTCTCTCTTTCTCACTCTTCCCTTTAAACCTGCCATCCTCCCCTCCTTCCTGTTCCATGCAACTTACCCTCTCTCCTTTTCTTCTTTTATATATGAGAGTCCTCCTTAGGTTTTGATTTTTGTCCATCTCAACTCCTCATCCATTTCTGATCCTTATTTCTTCTTCATTCCCCAGCCACTTGACTTCTTCCAGAACTCATGTTTAAAACTGAGAATAGCTGGCCTCTCGGTCACTGAGAGATGTCCCACTGAAACCCAGAGAGACAGCAACAGCTTCAATTGAAAATGATTTTGAATGTGTTCCAGCAATCATGAGTTTTAACAGCTATTTCCCAGAAACCTAGAAGCTTTGCAGTTTTAAAATATATAGTTATTTTCAGCACTACATCAGATTTTCATTAGGACCGTTTGCAGCATTTGTAGTGATGTGCTTCTACTGACACCACTTTGTTATGATGACATCTGTATAACAATACAACTACAAACATATGTTCCTTTACCAACCAACCCCAAACCAACCAGCTGCTCCTCCACACGTTACAATTAGAAGGCAATCCTTGGAGAATGCAAGGATTCTCCTACCTGCATAGCCCCCTTTCTCAAAAACAAAAATGACAGTCTGTTCAACACTGGATAAAATCTGCCAGTGCTGTCTTTGGCTCTCCAAAATCATGTCTTTGATGATCGTGACATCAAGGCCCAAACCACACTTCTCATCTTCCAGGCTGTTGTCATTCCTATCATGTTGTATGGGTATGAAACTTGGATGACACACCAGAAACACCTGAAGGCTTTGGAACATTACCATCAGTGACATCTTTGGAAAATACCCCAAATCAGTTGGGAGGACAGAAGAGCAAATGCCAGTGTTCTGGCTCAAGCAAACACCACCAGGAAAAGTCATGTCCTAAGGATGCCTTACAACTGGCTCCCAAAACAGATCCTATACTCCCAATTCACTGGTCATCACTGCTGTAGAGGAGGGCCAAAAAAAGATTCAGGGACAATTTAAGGAAATTTGTTATTAACATCAACGCCTGGAAGACTCAAGCACTGAATCATACCCAATGGCACCATTATATACAGTAAGGCATCGATCATTTTGAGTGAAGCCTCCTCACTATGGAGGCAGATAGATGAGACAGAAAAAGGGAAAGAGATGTGACCTGACATCACCAGGATCTGCTTCTTCCTCCCCAAACTATTTGTCACATCTGCAGTTGAACATGTGGATCTTAGATCAGTCTCCTCAGTCATCTACAGACTCACTGATGACTGCCTTATTTACTGGAAAGCTATCATTCTTGTATTGAGGGACTGGTTTTGTTGCTGTAGTGTTGCAGTGCTCTGAGTATGGCATCAAACCTGGAACCACGAAAAATGAGTGCAGTATCTCTGCCACAAACTTCCCTCAAAAAAGTAACTTCTCTCTATGTCTCAGCTCTGCTACTTTTTAGAGCAGCGTTGTCCAATTTGTGTCTCAAGAGATGCACGTGGCCTGAAAGTCATTAACATGTGGCCTGTGGGCTTCCACCTGTCTGCCACTCATCCCACCTCTCCTTCTGCAGCTGCAAGATCTCTGAACTCCCCCTCCTTTCTCTGGCTTCTGATTTATGTCCCTGCCTCTGCCGTTGCCCCTGCCTCTGGGGGGAGCAGTGTACAGCTTCTAGCCACTCTAGTTGGCTAGCCCTATTTGAGAGGAGAAAAGCATGAAAGTTGTATTGGGTGGCACTTCTTTTTGTCTGCAGTTTCATAGAATAACTCCCTTCTTTACAGCTGAAGTCCCTTGCCTCTCTGGAAGTGAATGTGTCAGCTTGTGTTACTTTGGGTTGCTTTGTGCTTACCTTCAGAACCATGTTCTTGCTTTTCTCAACAAGTTTCGTCATGCCCATCTCCAAAAAACTTGGGCTCAGGCAAATTTCCTTTGGTGTTGAAGGTGTGGTATCTTCTTTAGCTCTCAGGTTTCTATTGCAAGTATATTTCTGCTCCTTTATAGCTTCTTTAGAGTCATAGCACCATGTCCTTGCTTTCTGATACAGTTAAAGTGACCTGAATCATTTGAACCATGAATTCTTCTGTCACTGCTGTCAGAGAAATTCTAAATGCTGTAACTCCATAGAGAACCACTGCAATCAGCTCTTAAGGCAAGCCCTAATGCTATTAATTTCCAGTCCCCCCACTCTTTATACATTTTAATAACCAAAAACATTAGCATATTGAGGCATTTCATCATAAACCACGTAAGAGATAACTTGGCCATTTTTTTATCTGCATTCATTTTAAGTTTCAAAGACAGTTTAACTTTGTAGAATCTGAACAGATGACTTAGACATTATTAATGGGGATATTACACAATTAAAATCAGACCCTGAATGTAATTGAACAAAATGTTCATGGATGCTGCCAAATTGAGTGACTAGGTTTAGATTATGGAAGTACAGCTGGGTGTGTATTAAGCCATCCAAATGCCTGGATGACTATAGGTACCATCAAGAGAATTGAAAAGAAGTAACTGGACCCAACTTTAGCATCTGATGAAGTAGGTTGTTGCCTATGAAAACGCATGACTTTTTGAGCTAGTGGGTACAGCTACATAATACAATTAGCACATAGCAAACCCTGGCACATTTCACACTGGAGTCAGCTGCTCTCGGGCACAACATCTGCGCTTGTGCCTAGGACTGGCAGCAGTTTGAGCCAGGGTAGAGAAGCCCCAGGCCTGCACAAGGCCCAGGGGGTCAGCTCTGAACTCCAGGTGGCAGCATTGGGTAGTAGAGGGTCTGGTGGGGACACGAGCATGTAGGGCTAGGTGGCAGGAAGCTCCTGCACAGTAGCACCCTTGTGCCCCAGTCAGCCTCAGTCACAGTCTACATGTGCATTTGAGTGCACGTAATTACTCTGCTGTAGTACTTGTCCTGGGCAGTACTATTTTATGATGGAATTAATTTACTGTGCCCTAATTCCAGTGCATGAAAGACTGTGACGCTTTACTGAGGAGCTAATTATTCAGCTGCACAGTGAAGTGCATGTGTAGATGCATCCAGTTAGTCTCTAAGAGTGGCTACCCTTCCCTGATTTTATTTAATTTTTTTCTGGCAGAACTCAGGCTTCTGGTGCCATTTCACCTAAAATTTGCAAGGGTAGAAAGTGTCACCTGCCTCTGGAGCAGATTACAGTCTGTTATTCCCTGTGCAAACCCTTAAGTGTCCTCTGATGAGCTGCTACTAACTTCATTTACCCCAAAGATTCATTTGATACAGGTATACAAGTAATAAGCAGGACACAGGTGCTCAATGCATTTATAAATAGCTGTGATATTTATTTTTATTAGATCTGGTCAAAACAGGTTGTTTCTCTTCACAGTGTTTGTAAAAAAAAGTCCTCTTTTGTGAAAACATTTTGAAATTCAATTAGTTGACCTATTGTATTGTACTGTAGTGCATCTGTTGTATTAGGTATTCTGCAAATATAGAGACCTTTCCAAAGTCTACTGAAGTCAATGGGAGCTCTTTTTTTACTTCATTGGTTTTTACTTTAGGCTAGCATTGAATGATGGTTTCTACCCAAATTGCTTACAGTCTAAATATGAGAGAGAACTGAGTTCATGAGGCAAACAAGAAAAGTAGGTTGGGGCAGGGCAAGAAATATAGTTACAAAAATAACAGGTTATTATCAATTCTTTACCTATCAGGTGGTGTAAGAGAGATGATAGGCCAGAAATTATGCTAGAGACAAGGATTTCTTAGGGTGATAACTTTTATTGGAACAACTATATAGTTGGGATAAAGTCAGAAAAGCTTCTGAATGTAAGATGTTCTTCCTAAAATCTGATCCCAAGTACATAGCCGGTCCAATAAAAGATGTTACCCATCACCCAAAGAATTCCTTGATGCTCACATAACCTATCAAGAGCAGTTCTCACAAATCATCATCTGCCTAATCCTTACCAAGATACACTTCCATGCCAGCAGAAGAGGTGAATTTTGATAAAGAGCTAAGGATATTACTACCAAGTACTCTTCAAACTTCTTTAGAAGCTCTCAAGTATTTCAATTCATTTATAATTGAAAACTTTTTGATCAGGTTTTGAAAATGTTATGAACATGTCTGACTTTCAAGAGTATAAGAAGCAGTCACAGCAAAGGGCAGTGAAACTTTATCTTCATATTTTGACAGGTGAATGAGGCACAGGCTTGGAAAGAGCTGCAGGGGAGGAGCAGGTCCCAGCCCCCTGCCCCGATCTGCTTGTGGGGCAGCTAACACTGAGCTCCCACCTAGACGGGGATTCTCTGCGCAGCCATGGGCTCGTTACTAGATGCCCCACGACAGGCTTGGGGCAGGAGGTGTCTCTGCCCCTCCCCTGCAGCTCTTTTTAAGCCCCATGCCTTGATTGCCTGATTAAGGCATGGGGCTGGGACCTGCCCCTGTCCGAGACAGTTCCCAGCCCTGACTCCACAGTTGCGGGGTGGGGACTAGAGAGCTTGTTCCCTGCTCAGCTCCATGATCACAGAGCTCAGTGGGAAACAGGCTAGAGAGCCTGTTGCCTATTCAGCTCTGCGAATGCAGAACTGAGTGGGGAACAGGCTCCCTAGCCCCTGATGGCAGGGTGCTCTCAGTGCCAGCCCTGCAAACTTGGAGCTGGTGCTATCCTTATCCTTATAAGGACCTCCCAGCATTGATCCTGCAATTGCAGAGCTGGAACTGGGATATAAGAACCCCAGCAGTCTTTCCTGCCCAGAGCAGAAGGGCTGGACCCAATGATCTCATAAAGTCCCTTCCAGCCCTAAACATCTGTGAATCTGTGAATCTCCCAGTCCACTGCTCCCTGATCATGATAGCAAAGCATGTGCTGGGAGATACGGACCTCCCAGAAGAAAGCCACAGAAGTGTATCTGGGCAGACATTTTGACCCATGATGAAAAAATGCTGTCACGAATGGCCATCATTCTGATGACCTCCCTGTCACATTTTTAATGAAAGCAATGCATTGTTTTCAGTTGTTTACCTTATTCAGTGATTGAAAAGACAAATATGTTAGTTTATTAGTAAAAATTAATAATCAGTCTAGCACTAAATAATAAATGCACTAGATGATTTTAATAGGGCTACTCATGTGGGCAGTAAATTTCAAGGACATTTGCCCAAGTGAGGACTGAGAATTTGGGCCATAAATAGTAATTTCACTTGTGATGCCTTCTGAACAGATAACTACAAAGCAGACCTCCTTCCTGCCATGAATTTATGATGCAAAATTGTAATGTAATATATGCATTCTATTATGCACACCATACACAATTATTAAAAGTAGCAATAGTTGTATAAAAGGCTATAACCTGTGGCCTAGCAAAGCTGCTAACCACAAGGCAGAATGGTATGTTAAAAGTAACATTGCAAGATGGTTAGGCAAGCATTTTCCTATCAATATAGTAGTGTTGTAAGATATATAGATCATTGTGTAAGAAAAAAAACAGGATGCAGACCACCAGCTATCTTTGGGAGA